>NC_046646.1:15982155-16300655 GCF_900324485.2 Mastacembelus armatus | reverse complement strand
TGACCTGGACCTGAACCACAGCCAGAGTCAGACATGGGTCACCTGATCAGCAACTGTTGAGAGGAACATATAGAAGTTCTTCTGTCTGAGTCTGTCTGCTCATTAGCATCAGGGTCAACATCAAGATGAAACTAAGCAGAATTAGCAAATTTAATGTTGAGAAAGTTCAACTATTTGGATCCAGTGGAAGATACTGAAGGTCACGAACTACGCACGAGGTATGTTGGCAATTTAAAGACTGATAGGTGCTGATAAAATGCTTAATTGATAAAATTGCTTAATTAACCTACGCACGCAAAGACGCACACTCATGCACACCATGCACTCATGCTGTCACACAAAGTGCTGAATGGCCAGCCTGCAGCCAAACCTATTACATCTTAATGAATACTATTGATTAAGTTTATTCTGCTAAGGTTACAGGAGCCAAACCCTTGTCTGTTCAACACACACACACACACACACACACACACACACACACATACACACACACTTAATTGACCCACAGAGAAACAAGGAACCTCCATGTGTGGAGGGCGGATATTAGGCACTGCGATTTCATATTCATACTCAGCCCGAGGGGGTGAAAAACTAGCTTATCCTCATTAAATTAATTTCCTAACTCTGCACATGTGAGGTGAACATGAGAAAGTGGTGGGAAGTCTAGATTCCTAAAGTACCTGTTAAATCACAATTCGTGCAGGACCAAAGCCTGTTCCCCAGAATTCGGACCATGCTTAAAAGGAGCGCCAGAGTTATTCCCGGGATAAACTGTTCTGTCTAAAGCCGCTTTAGCTGCTTAAATCATCCTTGTCTTTCTTTGTTGTTTTTCCTTTCATTCAGTCCTCACACTTTTCATCTGCTCTCATCTGTTTATCAAGAAAGGACTAAAGTTAATTGTTCCTTTGGGTCGGCAGCTTTCTATCTCATTTGTTTTTGTGTCACACTGATTTCAACACTAACAGAAACCCTCAGTGTGGATGGTGATGGTTTAGTCAACCAGATTCAGCCAGATCAGATTAAAGTGAAAATCGGAGGCCCCTTGAAACTCCAAACACACTGGTAAACCAGGTTGTCAGTGATGTAGAGCATCCATTAAAGGCACATTCATGTGCACAAAGGTATACAAGCACATATGTGCACACCACTCCCCACCCTCTCTACCCCCATTATCATCACATCCTCCAAGGCTAGCTCAGCCAACTGGAATTTCCAAGAATAACAGGTTGGGTATGCATGATGCAGCCCTGGGGTCAGAGACACAGCCAACTCCTGCAGGGAGCAAATCAGGGAGGGATGAAGAAAAGGGGAAAGAAAGAGAATGTGTGTAAAAAAAAAAAAAAGAAGAGAGAGAAGGGGTTTAACACTGCACACCTACAGACGTGTGGAAAGAAGTCTTAAATCAGCCGCACGTCCGCACTTCATCAGTCAGCTCACTGGGAAATGACTTCTCAACACAAAGACGCACTGTAAGCACTGTACAGCACAGTAGTAGCTTCAAACACAAACAATCCAGACATAAACTGGGCAGACAGTGCCTGAGCCACACATTACTCCATTGTCTCCAATAAAAACTGAGAAAGCACAAGGCAGGTATTCAAAAGAATGTTGAATGCTTTATCTGAATGTTGGGAAACTCAAAATCTTGATAGCTTAAACAAAGGCGAATAGGCAGAGATAAGTGGGGATGAAGACTAATTTAAAACTGAATGGTGTTTGCCTTCAAAGAAAAAAATAATGAACTCCAGTAAGTGATTAATTGAGGGGCCTTGTCTCTTCATCACTCCATCTTTCCCGCTATCTGTATCTGTTTTCATTCACTGTGCTAATTCATTACGACACCATCGCTGATGTGATTACAGTAAAAAGACAGAACACAGCACTGATTACCTCATCTCTCATGCAGAAAGTTTTAGCTAATTTATGTTCACAAGAGGTGGAGATGATGTCACATTCTAGAAATGTAGTGAATGGTAAAAGTCGGACAGACTACAGCGTCTCTGACGGTGTTACATGTGGGTCAGCAGCAACAGAGATGCTGCATCCAACGGGAGTCTGCATCTCAGCGGACATGATCAGCTGCACTCTGCTGTGCACATTATGCTGCACCTGTCATTGGGGTCCCACGCAGCAAAGACAAAGGAGGTGCTAACCGAAGTTAGAAGTTAAAGGGATGAGAGAGAGGTTACACTAATGGTTATGATGAGTCGATGATGTGCAGTTGGAGCAACAGGTACAGTACAGTGTGTGTTGGGAGGAATGGAAATTGTTAGTATAATGAGTGTGTGTGAGGAAAGGAGCATATAAGGGAGGGTGAGAGAGAGCTGAACTAATGTGGTGTTTTGGAGATGTGAAACAGGGTTAACAAAGACAAAGCAGATAGGACAGATGGAAAGTCAAACGGAACAGAGGAGAATTAACACTTTGCCCACTAAAGATGATGACAGAATAGTGTGTTATTCATCATTTAAATGGAACATGACAGAAAATGGGAATTCTTTCTTAACCATTTGTCTATTTTGGCATCATTTTCCCATGTAAACAAGGCATGGAGGGCAAGTAATGAGGGCTGAGAGATTTAGGTGGGAGTTAGACGGGAGATTAGCTTAAAGTCACGGGGTAAGCAGACCTCCAATTCAGTAAGGCAATGGGTTCGAGGTAGGAGGTGCTGACTAAGATGCGTTAAGCCAAACAATAATGGGAAAAGATGGGGTCCGAGGTATCACATGGTTGGTCACACCAAATCTGCCTGGAAGAGAGGTGAGAAGTGGCAGTGGACTGGGGGTGGCAAAGATTATTACCCAGATCAAAGCAACATTTGAGTGGATTTGGGTTTCAACAGCAGGGGAAGAATGGGGGCAAGGGGCAGGGTCTAAGATGAAGAAGTGGCAGAGATTTAAAGATATATTAATCAGTATTTTAAATAGGTTATAGTAGACTTGTTAAATCATACTATAAATCTTGTTTTCCAATTGCCTTCAGCTATTATGCAACTCACACCTATACTATTAAATTAAAATATTCTTGTATAAGCTGCTTTTACTCTTGAACTACACCCTTCAACACATAGATTTCGCAATCTCTTTCAATATGCACCTGCTATGACAGATTTGCATCCTGCTCTCCGCCACTTTACCAACCCCCACGTTACTTTACTGCTGCCAAAAACAGCTTCTGCCCATGCCTCCTCTCTGTTTGCTTACCCTTTAATGTATTTACTTGACCTCCAAGGGCCATCCCCATGATGATGTTTTTGTCAATCCTAAACGTCCCACCCCAGCTCAGATAGCAGTACCATACCTTAGCCAGCAAAGCTCCCCATCGCCGGGGTCACATTTAGCTTAGCTCAACACTTACAAAACAGGTTGATAGAGGGACAACTGATACAACTGCAAAAGAAATGTGGGATAAAATATAACAGCCGAAAGAAAACAGACAGAGGAATGAAGGAATAGAGGAACAGGAGGTATGGAATAACAGGAATAGAGGTATGTAAATCTTTGAGTAGGAAGAGAAAAAAGAAAAGAGGGCCCTATATTTAAAGTCTTCTCTTTCATTACCGACACTTTAACAGTTGATATACTGTCTATACTACTACTATACTACTTTGACCCACACATATACAATTGACTATTGTCTCGCATATATACTGAAGCATTCATTAGGCTGTATTTTCTCACTTCTGGCATCATATATGTATAGCATTTTTAATCTATAGCTGGAAATACAAGACTTGGTTCTTGGTTCAGCAGCAGAACATCAATGTTCCACTTGGTAGCAAACTGTCAGCCTGAAGTGATTTGCCTCCATGTGACAGAAGGGTAAATATCCCTCCTGTGTCTCTTATGAGTGAAGCATGAAAGGAGTGTGATTGCAGTGAAGGAAAAGACAGCAGCTTCTTGGACGATGTAGAAACAACATGTCCCTGTAAATTTCTATCTTAAACACATTGCTCCCTGAGGGGCCAGTCAAAACAGGCCTGTCAAACCCAGTTAGCCAGCCACTAGAGACGCACAATGGCGCCTTATGTGTGGGGGCCAACCAAAACGCTCCCCAGGTTACCGTTGTCAGCCCATCTCTGCATTGACAGGGTCTTTCCCTTAAAACCTGTTTCAATTTCCTTCTAATCACTCCCTTCTCTCCTTTATGTGTCCTTTTTTTTCCCATCGTCACCTTAATCTCATGGCCTCTGCTTCTGCCCCCACTATCTCCTGACTCTGTTTTATTGACAATTTGTCCACATTGGCTGGGGCTTTTAAGTCACGTGTGCAATATTCTTTGCTGAAAGCAAACCCTGGAAAGGCTGGGTAACTGCCTCTTCATTGTAACTGCAATGATTTTCATTTTTCCTCCTTTTGTCTTTCCTTTTATATAATTTGGCAGAATTTAAGCCCTGCTGTCCAACTCCCTCTTCAAACAGGCTTCTGTATTTTAGCCATGTACATTTTAGATTTGCATTTTTTTTTTTTTTTTCAGTATTGGTTACAGTTTACTGTCCACACAGGGTGTGTCACATTCATTTCTGGATGTTTGTTTTCAACAGTCCACTCTCATTTCGGTTTTGACCAAGAAAGAGAACCCAAAAATATTTTTGGTTGATTTGGGTTTTTTTTTGTTTTGTTTTGTTTTGTTTTTTAACTTACTTTAGGATACACTGTATTTCTTCTGGTTTACATTCATTCAGCAGTGGTGGCACCATGCCACTATAAAGTAACCCCCAATTACAAGAGAATATGACAGATATGATACTTATAGAAGTCATTGTCCTCTAAGAGAGATAGGAATGAACAGTTTTGTTTTATTGTAAACTCTATACTTTAATCTTAAACATGTAAATTGTGTTGTGCTTCTGAAAGTGGAAATGGAATGGTGATGTGGTTTGTACTGGGCCACAAAGAAAAACTGAATACAACTCCTACTGTTCCAAAAAGAGAAAACACACTCATGCACCAAACACACATACTTTACAAAATGGATTGTAATGTTAAGCCCATAGAAGTGGATTTACCACAAATTTCAGCTTTATTTGAATGTTTTCCTTATAAAATACTGGTAGATTTAAATTCTGCAGTAGACTCACTCTCACAACTATTAAATTTAATAGTTTAAGACATTTCTAGTGTGGGATTTGGCAACTTACTGCTGAAGAAATGATAATTTAAGAAAAAAAAATAATGAAGAAAAGCATGGCCTGGAATCTTTTGAGCCTTCAATTCATTCTCATGGTGACATTGTTCTTACACTTTAATCTATATGCATTAACAAGGTTGTGAAAAATCTTGGATTTGCCAGTATGAGGCGCACAACCCAACACTGGTGGAGCAGATGCCAAAGCTAATATGAAAATTTGCATGTGACATCATCTGGCCCTAATGGATAAAAGAACTGCCAAAAAAACCCTTTAAACCAGGAAAAACCCTGTTAAGCCCTCATTCCTTTCTCAGTCCTGTCCCTGCCAGGTCCTTTTATCCCCCGAGTTTTTAATCTCTGTTTTTCCTCTTGTCTTTTGCTTCCCACTCTCCTCCTCCTCATTCTCCAGTCAGTGCCAGCCGCCGCTCCCTTTGTTCTCCACTAGGTGTGGCCGATGACAGAAGGCTAGGGGGCAGTAAACTCAGACACTGCACTAGCACTGCTTCACTGATTCATTCCTTTGATGGTCTCACTAATCTCCCGCACTCACTGTGCCATATACTGGCACCGAGAGACACAGACACATGCACAAAGGGCTGTGCAAATGCTTTGAGTGAAGGATATAAACATATAGAGGCTACAGTTTGTACAGTAAGATCACAGGCATACAAACTTCCGTCATAACACAGCATCTTGCCATCAGCATAATGCAGATTGAGAACTCCTATTTAGGCTTACGGCAGCAGAACCACGGCTGCAATGCACCTTCCATTAAAGAACTGGCTCCATCAGTCGATACTGTGTTTCACTCGCTCATTGTTTTGCCAGAACAGCAAACTGAGCAGTGTCAGGTTTAGAGAACAGAGAATGAAGAAAGGCTGATGCTGTTGCAGATGTAGTTGATTACTTCACTTAATGTCCCGTATCATCATTACTGTCTCTGATTGGGCCATCTCATAACAAGGCACATAAAGAATGAGACACAGTTACACAGTAATTTAGAGTAGACTTTTCTCCTCCTATACCTCCTGCCTGGAGGGAAAAAAAATAGAAGGATAAATATTTCTAGGGTTTTAAGACATAGCAATTTTTTTCTGATGTCCTTTCCCACAGAATTAATACTATTGTGAATAATGAAACAGATGCTGGGACACTACAACACTGGTTTTACTGGAATATAAGGGAAATATGCCACAGCTGTAAGCAAAAAATAGAAAATATGAGCACACTATGAGTCAGTATTTTACTGCCACTTCACACCAAAGTATCACCTGATGACAACCTCTATTCAAGCCTTGTTGGCTTAGTTTTCTATTTGACAGACTAGTATAGTCAATATTAACTTCACTGTGCACAATTGTTGCAACAGCAGAATGTACTTTTTTGGCATTTTTTATCATTAAATTCAAGCCTGATACAAAAAAGTAATTCTTAAAGTCAGGGTCCCCCATATTCCTGGCATGGAAGTCAGTGTTGTTTAATGAGCAGGACTAGATGAACTTATCAGGTAGATGTGTGTGTGTGTGTGTGTATGTGTGTGTGTGTTAGGTCTGTCCTGTTCTAAGCAGCTTGCATCATGTCCCGTGACAAACATCTAGTCTTTGCAGCTGGCAACATACTCCACAGCTGCTATTAACAGGGCCAGATATATCAGGCAACTTCCCAGTCAAACCAGATTGGTACAGGTTGGTCATTTTCTTCCTCATATTTAATTGTTTGTATAAATAGCTGACATAAATCACTGAATTACAAAGCAATTTCACATTTTGACATGCCATTTAAATGAGATATGCCTTTTACTTTTATCCCTGTCCTTGATGACTTGCTGGGTTAGGGTGGACTTTCAGTATCTTGGACCGGACGCTGCGGTGTGAGACGGTATTAGAACCAAGACAGGAAATGATGTGATAAACCAGGAAGTTGCCACTATTGTCAGGACCAGAAAACGGATGTTCTGCTCAGGACGATATGCTCAGGAACAGGAATTTTATGCAGTAATCACACAAGAAAGCACATGGAGATATCAAACTTAAAACACACACATAAAGCTAAGCTATGTTTCCTCCAATAAGGAAACTGCTTGTAGATGTATGTAGGACATTTACTGCAAAAACAGCTGCCACCACAGCCATGACAGAGCGATTAACTGGCATTCCTCATGAAGGTGGAAACACTCAGGTCATAACTTAACATACTAATAAACAAGGCCAACAATGTCTTTATCACCACAGTGCCCAAGGTAATAAACATTACAGTGATTCTGAGGCAATGTTGCTGCGACAGTTGGTGGACTTGCAGATTGCTGATTGCTAATAAGGAAGGAAACTCAGTGATGAGAAGGGAAACAATTCTTAGAAGCACACATGGAGACAAACAAGCACGTCTTCGTTTGCTGTTTTAAAACCTCCAGACTCAGGATGACAACAGGGTAGATATTTTGGTCTGACTCACCAATCGCTGCAGTTTGCTGACACGCATTTCACACCTCTCCTCCACACATTCAATTAAAGTACAACATGGCCCCCCAGGAGAAACATGTACATCCCTCTACTCTGCTTTTCAACACACCCCTCCTCCCCTCATCCCTGCTGTTACACACGTAAAACGATTGGTGACGAATTTTTTTTTTTCCTCTTACATCCAAGTGTCTATGTAGCAGAGCACTGATTTACACATCTAAGCTATGCTTAAACTCCTCCTCATCATCCAAAATTCCCTCACACAGAAAGGCAGACATGTAGAAGATATAACTGGCAGACACAGCATGGAGCTTTCAAATGGCTTCAAGCAAGCCAGTCTTTAGTTGCACTGAGCATGCTCTCTTTGTGCATCTTTCTCTTCAGCTCTCCTTTCCTCTAACAGATATACCATTTCTGTTCAGCAGGAAAACCTCATTACGAAACAAAGGCAAAAGGTGCTTATCAATGAAATTATGATTACACAAGATTTCAGCATGCTACCCAGACACTGACAAACCGTGTGTGCATGCGTGTGAGAATGTGTGCACACGTGTGCAAATATATAAATGTCTGTACTGAAGTGAGCAACCGACACTGACAGACTGTATGAGGCATCAGGGATTAGGTATGAAAACCAGTCTCGATCAGCCATGACCAAAGCTCCATAAAATGATAAAGAAGAAAAGCTTTGCAGACAGAGGCTGCAGGCGGAACGGCCCTGACAGAGGTTCATTATGGGAGCCGAGTCACAGGAGATCACATCTGGATAACTCATACAGCTTTAATCAAACAGCTGGCTGTTAGTACAGTACGGTGGAGACTACAAGGTTAAAGTGTCACAGTAATTTTTTCTGTGTGTGTGTGTGCTTGCATGTGCATCTTGTATACAGTTTTATCCTCAACAGTACAAAAAATGTTTGTAAAAAATACATGTGTAAAAATGTGTAAACCTTAAATGTTTCAGTTATAGTGACCGTCAACCTAAGGGACTAAAAAAACTTGCTGTGGCCATCTCCTTATTTGTTACTATGGTAACAGTATAAGCCATGGGAGAAAACTGGGTCAGATATTATTATATTCCACTTTTTCTGGTCGCTTAAGTGTTACATGGATATGAACAATAATGAAAGCTTTGGGTGTATAATTCATTTGAGGATATTTTGTACAAATGAAACCACATCTGATACAATTTAAATTGTCTTGATGTGATAAACTGTGAAACCTGCCCTCCAAGAAACCTCTTGTACTCCAGCATTTCTGTATTATTATATTCAACATATAAAAGCTCCATGCAAGGCCCTTTTCACAGTGTGTGAATAAATCTTCTTCTCTCAATCAATAATGGTCTTTTTTCTTTGTCTTTTTCCCTTTTGGTCTTGTTATCCAAGAAAGCTGTAGAGGTAGTAGATAAAATAAACCATTGCTGTTTGAATCTATGAGCTCCATAACCCCATGGGAAAAAGATTTGATTGCTCTGTTGATAATGAACAGCAGAATTTACAAAAAGTGTCTCACTACATATGATTTTCTTGGACTCCTCAGTCATTTATTCAGAGGAACTACAAGGTTGTTTGAGGACTGATCCTCCATAGTTCTGAAACTTTCAAATCAAAGGGCCCCCCCCCCCTCAGCAAGGCGCTTGCAAGTGAAGGAATGAGAAATGAAACAAAAATGTAACACAGCTTTGATTTCATCGGATGATTTTGAATTTTGGAACAAACA
The DNA here is from genome assembly GCF_900324485.2 of Mastacembelus armatus. Classification (NCBI taxonomy): domain Eukaryota; kingdom Metazoa; phylum Chordata; class Actinopteri; order Synbranchiformes; family Mastacembelidae; genus Mastacembelus; species Mastacembelus armatus. The sequence goes on along the minus strand of NC_046646.1, from coordinate 16,291,344 downwards.
ACCCTGCCCAGGTGAATCCTGTGCTTAGTTGCTGCACCATCAGTCTCCAGGCTTGTAACAAGGAGGCCCAACTTTCTTGACAGAAAACTCTCTCTTCAAACACCAGTTTACCTCCTCCTATCAGCTCAAGCGACACACACTGAGCCAGGAAGTACAGAATAAGTTGTCATCACATTTTGGGAGCGAGAATCTTTGAAGCAGCAGCAGTTCCAGGTAATGATTTCCAGAGCGGTTAGGTTCAGAGAGGTGGGGCATAATCTCTGTACTTGGTTAGACCTATGCACTGTGATGTATGTGCACTCTGAATAACTCAGACATATGCTACAGCAAAAAGAGACATAGTCTAAACATCCAGGGTCAGAGCTTTGATGCTTTACGTCTGTTTTAGGGAGGGTGGTCTTCTAAACTGCCCCTTCATACCAGCACATGATCAATAGGCCTGCAAATGTTTTAGCACTGGTGCTAAAATGGGCATAAAATATTGAAGCAACAAAGTGAAACACAACCTCACGGGAAGAGGGAGGACTTGTGTGTGTGTGTGTGTGTGTGCGTGCGTGTGTGCGTGTGTGCGTGTGTGTGTGCGTGTGCGTGCGTGCGTGCGTGTGTGTGTGTGTGTGTGTGTGTGGAGGGGAAGGGGGTAACATTAGAGACCAGTCAGCATTATGTACTACCCTATCAGTCATTCTACATCAGTGTTTGTATGAAGAGAGACAGAGAGAAAGGAAAGAGTTTATAAATGGCAGAGCAGTCTATCTGAATCTGTTTCTTCCTGTTTACTCCAGTTGGTTAAGTGACTGATCAGATTAACCTTATTCCATTTTCATTATCTCAACAATAATATCTGCTTCTTTCATAGACAATCACAGGTTGGGTTGACTGTCCTCACATGGTGAACACAGAAATACACACAAACATACTTAAGGAGATAATTTACATATAAACTATTACATAGGTCAAACTCTGGCTTCCCATTCCACAACCGCCGACATGAGAGATTACCTTAAACCACTCATTTATCAGCCTCCCGCACACTTAAAACACTCCATTCGGCTCGGGTTCCATATGATTTACTTGAACGTATATACACAAAGAAGTCAAATTCAAAAAGATCCACTCCTACACTTACGCACGCACGCACGCACGCACGCACGCACGCACGCACGCACGCACGCACGCACGCACGCACGCACACACGCACACACACACACACACACACACACACACACACACACACACACACACACACACACTCAAATGCAACTGAATATGACTATGGGTAACTGGGCTTGAGTGACTGGACGTTTGGCCTAAATGTCACTCCAGCTTTATGACATGTGGTCCATGGTCTGTTGGCTAACCAAACCTGTTTGTGACTGGCTTCTGGCAAACAGAGCGCTGCTCAGTAGGAAGATAGGCAGAGGAGACCTTTTGACTTATTACAACTGTTCTATTTTTCTGGTGCTGGACATCATTTCTATTAATTATAATGACATCTTACTCAACAAAACAGTTGCTGAGATCTGCAAACACAGTGGCTGCACCACAACAAAGTCTGACAGGACAAGCAAAGTAAGTGGTCAAACAGCACCCCTTCTCAACTGTGAGACAGCATCCAGCAGGCTCACAGGAACACAAGCACGTTTATCTTAACAACGCATTTAAAACACTTCATCCTAAGCATGAAAGCCTCTATTTCCTTTACCCTTTTGTTTATTTTTACTTTTACTCATGTTTTACCTCAGTTAATAACTCACCAGAGCAGCCTTCAGTGTGCTGCGGGTTTACCTTAGCACTGATGACAGATGAAAGCCAACATGTACAACTTGAGAGAGTAAAAATGTCACTGATGGCAATGCATGGCATCCTCTACAAAATGAGTTTACACAAGCACTATGGGCGTGAAACTTAATCAGTACATAAATTACAGCGTAATGTTTCAAAAGGAAAGACCAAATTTCAGATTGCAACTTTGTCCAGGAAATGGCAGTTCTATAATGTATTATTATGCATTATGTTATGATTTGTCTCGAGATTTGAATCACCCTCTGTTTCTTTTTACATCTGTGCACACTGTGTTGGAGACACAAGACTGGCAAATGGTTTAGGCTCCCAACTCACCATTTTGTGTGAGTAACAGGCCTCAGACCCAGTTTTCACTCCAGTCTCTGCCCTGGGCCCAGCCCTTAACCCAATCAGATAGATGGACAAACCAGACACACATATGTAGATATTTACATACATCTGTTGAATCAATCCCATAGGGGAGAGAGGAATCAGCGGATGGGACGGACAGACAAACAGATCGACATGAGGGGCGGAACAAAGACCAAAGTAACTGGGAGAGCATTAAATCTTAAGCACCGTCTTGCTCAAGTTTTCTGCCATCTCTAAACGGGATTAGAGTCCTCTGCTTTCCGCTTTTTGTCCTTGTCCCCTCGTCTATCCACTGGGTCACTGCAGCAGTTGGTTGCTGTGAATTCAGACCAGTAATTAGACTAATTTCCTCACAGCTGAGTCACCCTGGAGGCAGGCAGTATTAAACTGTATGCCAGATGGAGAATATAGTGCTACAGTGTTGAGATCATTGTTGATAATTCACTTTTTCCCACCATACAAGTGTTCCAAGTGTGAGTGAAAAAAAGAAAATGGGCAAATATAGCCAGAATATTAATCTACTTATAACAAATTACATATTTTCTTAGTTATAAAACAATTTTTTTAAGTTGAAAAAATAAACCACTGATGCATAGAAAATCAAATCACGATGAACAGAAAAATAGATGTCACATATGAAAACAATTTGCACAATAGTTACTGGCATTACAAAGCCTTTGCCACTGCAGATATGCAGCAGCCTTAGTGGATATGTAGCCAAGGTTTAGTCCAGACCCTTCAGCCTTTAGAGGGAAATTATGCAACCAACTCAGCTATACTTCACCATGACCAAAATGGTTTGATTAGATGGAGTGAGAAGGAAAAGAAGGGGGTGAGGCATCTCAGGAGATTATAGTAGCTGTAATTGATCTGGACATTGGAGTCGGGTCGAGAGCAGCACCAAAGTTTACAACAGGGAGGAATGGGTTACATGAGATTCTGAACCTACCCTCAGGGACCCTGCAAGGAAATACTACACACACCATGTGTACACACTGAAACTCTGAGGTTTATTGCATGTATAAACACACCAAATATTGTACTGTACTGTATGTGATGGTTTTAGTATACAACTCATTCATATGTGTGGATCACTGCACAGGTATGGTAAGAGAGACAAAGTCAAGGAGAAGACCAAAAAGAGGGAAAAGAACAAGTCACCAGAGACAGCACCAGAGACGCCATAGTAAATCACAGTAATAATTCTTAAATAGGCCTTCCCATAAGAGAGAAGGAGCACAGGGACACCATTGGCCAGCTTAATAGTGCAGATTAAATCTCTATAGCTGGACTATAAAAGGACGTGTCTCTGTTTCTATAGGTCTGCTATAGCCTCCATCTCACATTACTTCTGTTCTGGCTCCGAGATCTGCTGGCTAACCAAACCTGACTCCTTTTCAAGGTAATGCTAGGCCTAGAGCAGTGGTTCCCAAATCCATTCCCAGACACCATAAGGTTAACTTGAGGTGCCACCAAGGGGTCCATAACCAGAGGAAAAATAATTTGTCACTTAAGTATTTGTTGTGGGTTTGGTATAAAAATGATCAGCTCTCCATCTGATTCCCAAGCTTAAAATTTTGTGAACAGTAGTTGCTACAGTGGGAACTACATGCCACTTGTGCCTGAGCCACTCTTTCACAAAGACAGTAATTACAGAAGAAAAAGCTGTAAAACAAAAAGAAAGAAAATATGAACTTCGCCCTGAAATTTGTATGTGAAATGTTGGCAAAAGGTCAAGAGTCACTGTGTATGCACTCACCCTAAGCCACTGGAATGCATGGGGGCACCATTTTGGAATAAACATTTCTTAATACATCTGTGAGGACAAAGCCAAAGCAAAGTAGCAAGAAAAAAGTTGAGAACCAAACACAAAATTTCGTGAGCAGCTTAATAAACTGTGAACCAGTTTAATCCAATCAGATTAATCTACTGTGATTTTAGCTACAGCTGCCCCCCAACATTTCATACATTTTGGCGCTATCTATCTATCTGACATCAGCATATCTTACTTACAGATATTGTGCTAATTTGGATTGACATTAGCCATATCAACTTTTGCACGTCAGTCAAATCTTTGCTCCCCCTCCTCATTCTTGCACATATTTCTTTTCACATACATGGAGTATGTTTGTTCGCCATGAATATGAATTTGAGTGGATGTTGAGGTTCAGCCTTGAGGATGGAGCTGTCAGCTCTAATTCTCTCACAGGTGTTGAGATGTAAATGCACCTTTGTTTCTCACACCTGAGAACCTCCAGTATATCTGACACAGTCATCCTGTTTTGCCCAGTCTGGCCCAACCTCTGGCTTGGTGTAGGACACAAGAAGAACTCCACTTCTCCAGGTTTTCAAAAATGTGTGAGACTGATGGCCAAATCAGGCAGTACGGTTATACTTTTGATCCAGGTCTCAGATAACCAGTCCTTCAATGTTACATGCAACAGTGGAATCTCTTTGGGGAAAACCTGACAGATGAGTTCTTTTTGATAACATACTGTGGTGTCTTTGACACTATAGTAATGCCAGTCTATAAGCAAGTTCATTACTTATGTAATACATGTTGTCTTGTGTGTGCTTACACTAAACAAGGTGACCTCTGAATGAACAGGTTTAGGCAACCCTCTCTATTTGTCAGCTTGCATGCATATAGGTGTTTATATGTATTATAAGTGTCAAGGTGGGGGGCATGGTGCACAGTGAGCACATGCAAATAAAAATGAGTGAATGACTGATTTATTGAGCGTATAATTGCCACAACTCTCCTCTATCTTGGCGGTAGATCTCTGCTGGATTTGAGCTTGTGTGTGTGTGTTGGAGTGGGTAACATTAATGCAACACTCAGCACGCTAACTCTATACAGACCACCAGCATCGCCTTAACCTCGTATACCAAGATACTGAGACAGAAAGACCATGAAATTGTGCGTATAGTTGAATCCAAGCGGTCCATCTGCACGCCTGTCCATCTCATTTCAATTCTCAATCCACTTCTCTGTTTCTTTTTTGTTGTGCGTAAGTGTAGGCTTTTTATCCTAGCTGAATATTTTAAAACCTCAGAGTTAGATTTTCTACTTGGAGCGGATCAAGACTCGAGTTTTTATCCAGCATCTTCTTTTCACACTCACCCTGAAGAGACCCATTCAGTCATCTGTTACCCTGGTGAGTTAGTGTATCTTATTTAGGATTTCAGCCAAATGCTGTCTGGTGTATATCATGCCTCGCTGATGTAAGTTGAAGGAGAGAGAAGCAAAGATCACACGGACACACACGCTTGCGCTCTCAGACGCCCAAAGAGCTGTGCCAGAGAAAGTCTTACTCATCAAACCTAACCTTGTGAAAATGTGGACCTGACTGCAGTCCTCTAAATCATGAAATGGCAGGGGAAGAAACAGCTAGATCACTTTATTACACAGCGCACAGGCTGAGTGGTATTGGAGCCATGACTAAAACCAAAAAGAGATGATGTGAAAAAGGGTGGTTAAGAAAATAGAAAGCTTTGCTCCAGAATTAGAATAAGCTATTTTGTTTTTAGAATACAAATATAAATCTAACTCAAGGATATGTTTTAAACTCAGTTACTCATTGTCAAATTACCTTGGCCACATTCTATGATTTGTTTGTCTTATTTAAACTCAAGGTTATCTTTTAACTCTCTGCAAAATCGTTCTCAAGGTGATCATGCACCTCCTTCACAAATAATAAATGTGCTACTGATTGGACCTGAGGCCAGTGTTCAAGCTCTCTCTCTCTCTTTTGGATTTAAACCAATAAAGACACTTCTGAATTCTGAGCTGTAATTATGTGTCTTCAGGGCAATAGGCCTCGGTAACACTGATTATGCTAAATTATCCTTTGTCTAGAAAACATCTTGCAACATCCATCAAGAAACAAGCAAGAGAATTGCTCCCGCAGTGTGAAATATAGGCGTGCATTATATGGAGCACTGGACAGCCTGGACAGAGTTACAGGTTTTGCATCCACTCCACTGTAAAAGAGAAGCAGCTGGAGGAAAGGCCAGACTAATGTCTAAAATGGAGAATGTGTGATTGGACCAAGAGTAGAATATCTGCTGAGCAAATAAATATAAAGGAATAATCACCCTCAGGAAAAAAGAAAAGGAAAAAAAAAAAAAAAGAACAGAAAACCTATTCCATGTTGTAGTTTTCCATTTTCAGAACACATCCCTCCCTCCTCCCCCTCCATGTTTAGCAGACAGGGCTGGGGGTGGATAAGGCTTTATATTGTCATTTCAGGATTAGAAACGTACATATAAACTCATTAAGATACACATATACACGCCTTTCCTATATTAAGACCACACACGCAGTGGTCTTATTATAACTGTGAGGGCACTCTGACATAATCCTTATCCTAACTCCAAGCATCACAACTTAACTTAACCCTAACCTAAACTGTGTTAGTGTACCTTCACCTTAAAGCAAGTCTTATCCTTCAAGCAACCCTATAAAGTTGTGAGGTCTGGCCAAAATGTCTTCACAACTATAAACTAAAATGTGTTCACACAACCATAGAAAGTCATGTACACGCAAACAGAAGGAATGACTAAAGTAACCTGTGCGATGATTGTTACCAGATGAGGGAGGTTGTCAGTCCAGTCTCACTCTGTGACAGACAAAAGATTGCACTGACTTCTCTTCATCCTCTCTTCAGCACAAGCGAATGCGTGCGTGTGTGTGTGTGTGTGTGTGCACACAATGTGCAATGTGAGGGTGAGAGATTTTACAAACATGTTCAAGTGTTCAGGTTTTGGGGGGGAAGGGGCTTGTGTCTTTAATGAATAAGGCCTAAACCCCCCATTTCTCCATTGGGAGCTGGCAGCTGGCATATGTGTGTCCCATTCAAATAGAGTGACATGTTTAATTTGACAATTAAGAAAACAAAGAACTCCATTTAGAGTCACAGTTGGAGGCTGTGTATATTGTGTGTGCAAGTGCGTGTGCTTGTCAAGATTCTCTTTAGGATTGAAAGAGGCAGAAGGGGAAGTATTGTAGATGCAGAAGCCTAAGAAGCTGGAGGAAGCCTGAACCGTCGCTTTTGAGAGTCAAGAAAAAAAAAAAAAATCCACGAATAAAAGCAGGCAAGAACAGAATGAATTTAAATGAGAATTTACTTTTCTGGTAATTCAAACCACTAGGCCTAACCTGCTGCTGTGCCAGTCAATCTGGCACATACATGGAGTATTTACAGTTGTAGAAAGCAGGGTAAGCATTACCTCAGTTTAGCTCAAAGCAGCGGCAGACCACAGGGATTTAAAGGTGATGCATGTAAAACCCACACATGGTCTTTCTTTCCAGCTGGCTGAGGATTGTTAACTCTGCATTAAGCCACATTTTAGGACTTGGAAACACAAATTGAGTGCTAACACATAGACACAGCCATTATCTATCTTGCTAATGTGCATGAAGTTATATATGTACCACAAACAAGTTGTACACATATGCATGCAAAACATAACGCTTTACCTACAAGAGGAAAGCTGTGTAAGGCAAGTAAGTTAACAAGTTTTTATATATATATATATATATATATATATATATATATATATATATATATATATATATATATATATATATATATATATGTTGCCCAAAACTACTGGAACTGATAAAAAAAAATACTACTTCTAAAATAAGTGTATATAAATCTGTGTACAGTTTTCAATAAATATAAAAAAATCTCAAATGACCAGCATCAATTTACGTTCTGTAGTCTATGTAACGTATTTTCACACTAATTCTGTAAAAATTGGTCAATAAGACAGTCCTTGTGAAGTCTCCTTTCATTTTGATTTGAATTTCTTTTCAAATGTACTTTTGAATGTCACATGGTCAGAAAAACCAAACTGCTTTCCATTTTGGTTCAGTGAGGTCCAGATTTCTATCATCACTTACCATAAGATATAGACGCCAACCCCACTCCCCATAATTCCGTCTGTCTCGCCCTTTCCCCCACATTCCCTCCTCCTCTCTTTTCCCTCCCTGTGGTCCTCAGAGTCCTGTTACCATGGTTACCACTGAAAGATGGCTCCAGCCCTTTGAAAACCATCACACTTCCCCCCACCGCACACATATGCACATGCACGCACGCACGCACATGCTATCTGTATGAAGTAATGGCGATCATCCTTCACGTGGCTGAGTGTTCATATGAAGACTGTCTGCCTGCTCCTCTCTGTGCCCAGTTACCATAACATGACCCCACTCTCCCCCTGACAGCAAAGAAAAATGTCTTGAGATGGAAGATTCCTCCCCTCCAAAAAAAAAATGCTTGCCACACACACACACAGTCCAATCTGCATACACTTGATTGTTCTAATTCACAAAGACAGATTGTGTCCCCTCCTTGCAGCCATTGTCATCTAATCAATAGCATTTCCAGTGAAGCATTGTGGTTCTTGTGATACCATTCTCCGTCTGCATTTTGTAGAAGATATTATCTTGTATACAATAAACAGAATGACAAGCAATTTAAAAGCAAAGAAAATTCAAAAGAAATATTTGTCTCTCTCTGTGGAAAATAATGTTAGACAACCTGCGACTGCTCTGCACACTACCAGTCTGCTCCCCATCCATGTCTCCACTGAACTACTCTACTTTAAAAAAAAATGTGTGTGTACATGTGTGCAAGCAAGGTGCAGAGAGCAATAGTCTGTTTCAAGGGCGAACTCAGACAGATAGAGGTGAAGTCATGCACACAAACACACACGCTTGCACACATTGCAAGAGTAAGCGATGATGAATTGGCTCGGCCCCACCTCCCCGTCCTCCTTGTACATCTCTCATTGTCATGGTAACCGTCAGCACCTTCATTGCATCCAGCATTTCACACCACATGCAGCCATCCTTTTTATCATTTCCTCTTCTTTTTTGTATCCCTGTGCTGAGTCCTGGTCTATCCAGAGCTCCTAAATTCTTTAGCATGGATCACTGACACATTTAGCACCTGCAGCTCTTCATTATGAAATATTAAAGTGTTATTTGGACTAAATAGGTGTGTGTGATGGCAGCAACTTTTCAGGGAATAAACAGGCTGGTTTTAACTTAATGATCAGCTACAGTATTTAATAAGTGTGAGTGATTTGATGATTTGATTAACTGTTACTGCTGTTTGCATGTAATATAATAAGGAAACTGTATATTGCACTACAATACATACTGTACCATTTTAACATGTTATACATACATGGTATCTACCAAGAATTTTGATTTTTTTTCAATATCATTCACCTTTGAAACATGTACATGTGTAAGTTTACTATTCACCAATTTAAATAAATGTATTTAAGCTCCCAGATACATTTTGACTACCCTATGCATTTTATACAATTGCATTAGGTAAGTTACTCAAGAGTCATGATTTTTGATCCATCAGAATCAAACTCTCTGTTACAATACAGTATAGTGGACATGGCATTACACATTGAGTGGAAGCAATATCATCTGTTCTGCACTTCCTCCGATCGCACATTCTCCACCTGCATGACTTGAAAGAACCATTCAATAGATAATAAAAAAAGGGTTGAGAGGAGAAAATGCCCTTCGATGGATTCACATTAGCCCTTGTATCCGGTATTTGAGCTGCAGATCTGGCACTCCAAGATTCGTGCAATCAAGCCGCTCCTCTATAATCATCATCCCCTGGAGCAGAGCACAAAATACTCTCAACAGCCCGCCAGTGGTGTGGGTGTTTACCAATGTGCACGTGTCAGTGTGGTTGCGGGGAAGCATGTAGTCTATGAATGGGTATGCATAAATGCATGTCTATGTGTCTGAATGCACTGTGTTTGTGTGTGTGTGTGTTTGCCTGAACACTTGACAGCATCAAAAAGCTCTTCCAGCTTTCTAAACTGATATTCCTCTACAGAGATTAGGACACTAGCCAAGATACAAATGTCTGCCTCTACTAGAGCTACAAAGAGACAACAAAACAGGGTTCATCCATTGATAATCAAGCATGGTAGTCTTTAAAGGAACGGTTTATACAGTCATTAGCAGGACATCCAGCTGCTGTTTGCTGATCTGTTTCACCATTATTGCCTATTTTATTGCTCTTGTTTTAGGTCCATCAATAGTGATTTTCCCTTAATTTGTGAATTAATTTGCACACATGCAGTAGTATGTGTATCCATATAGACGAATGGTTTAATAGGTGTTGAGATGAACAAATTGCTAAACCAAATTCCCCCCATGCACCTCCGTTATTAAGATGTGGCTAGGAACCAAAACCATTCTTCTGTGTGAAAATGAATGAGTAGGATATCAGATTCAATAAAACATGCAATCCTTTTCATCCTTCATCCAGCCATCTGTTCTTCTTTGCCACAACAGTCCTGCTCTGCTGAGCCATGATGTGAAAACATTAAGCTGTGGTGAGTGACAGCAGCTAGGACACCAGATGTTGATGTTTAACGATGGCTGGTGCAACTCCCTGCTGCTTTTCCTGTTGTCAATTCTTTAGACCCCTTTGGGAGAAACAGACCAACATCTTCAAGCAACAACAGCTTGTAGAGTTTTCAAATTGCAGAAATGCATTGCTGTCACAGATCTGATATGTGTACTACTCTGTTTACAGTGATGTACACCATATCTGACATTTCCACTTAAATCTGTGCTTATTGGTATGTGAACGTCATCTAGTAGCACTTTTACTGCAAAATTTTGTAGGATAGACATGTTATTTCAAAAGTGAGAGATTTATTCCAAGCAGTATAAAGAATTTCCTAAACTGCACACCAGGGTGTGTTACGCCACAATAAATCTGATCCAAAACCACAGAGCTGACTTTAGGCTACAAGCACCAGAAATGTTGGTTCTCCTAAATTGACATTAAATCGGACACATCCTTACTCTAAAGTTAAATCACTTACAACATCAAGACAGCACATTGACCAAATGAGATGATTTACCTAACCTCAGCCAGCACCTGTCGGCCAGGCCAAATGCCTGTAAATGTACTCAGTGTGAGGCTAAATCAACAAGTCGCGACTACTGTTTCATGTCAGAAAGATTCATCTTGGAGTCCTTATATGACTCCAATACAAACACTTTATTCATAGGTGTGATATGAGTGCAAGATCGGCTCCTATTTTTTAAAAAAAGTCCTTAGGAGCTCTTAAAAGTGCTTCATTTAAATTGCAGTTTGGGAATACTCTGAAATGCACAGTGACAAGAGAATCGAAGAATTCCCTTTTCTTAATGAGTTACGGTTTGATTGGTCAAAAAAGGACAGACCACCCTGAAGCAACTGAGAATGGCTTGAAGCAAAATTCTGTATGACTAGAGTGTGAAACCTGCACACCTCATCAAGTATGTTTAAACTCAACAGCTTAGAGAAATAATCAAAACCATTATTGGATGAACGGCAAACTGTAATGCTAATTCATTCATTCATTATTCGCTTTAATGTCAGTGGAGCTTTGCAAATATTACAGCAAGTGTTATTTTGAAAGGATTTGTGCTAAATTGATTGATAAATTGGTTCTGGGGCCAGCAGGTATAAATTTAGTCAAAAAAATAAACATGCAATAAGCCTGGTGATCTGTCCAGGGTGTACCTCGCCTCTTGCCCTATGTCAGCTGGGATCAGCTCCAGCCCCACCGCGATCCTGGATCAGGACTAAACAATAGATACTGGATGGATGCATGGATAAACTGCAATAAACACAGTGCGACTTCGAAAACTCTAACACACACTGAGCTGGTTGAAAGAAAATACACTGAGGTTTATTTCTCATTTCACGGCTGCTTTTTAAATTATATTCAGCTTCTCTTGCATGGATGGGTTCACTGAGGTCAGAAGGCTACAATACATACAGTGGAACCAGAGTGTGTCTGAAGATGGTGCTGCTTCTGCTGAGGAAGCAGTGCACACACAATGTGTTATGGATAAAAAAATGTTAATAGTGAAGCTCGATAAATAAAATTTTCTTGTGTCTATTGATTTTTGGTTCCAAGCTTTTTATCCCCCTTATGATCATCTCTCCATTTATTGTCATCACTCTTCACATGATCCTTCCCGTCTTGTTGTAGTTGAAGATTTGTGCAGTTCATCGAAACAAATCACAGCAGTTGCCCATGCAAACAGTAAAGTTATTTCCACTCCTGTATTCCGTCCAACCAGTCTGACAGACCACAGCCAGCAACCACAAACATACATGCACTCTCACATGCACAGAGGCCCACAGTGGAAATAAGTCTCTGACTTTTCTGTGGTTTTTGTCCTAAAGCCCATGCTCCATGGTTTGATCCAGCGCTTCTTTTCTACTCTCTGCATGCATTTATTTGAATTTTAAAAACTACTGTACATTTAGTGTCATCAGCAAATGTGCGTAACACAGTGCAGTACAACATGACATCCCCCTTCAGCCAACGTACAACTCAGCAACACCCGACGGAATCGAAAACGAGTTAGAAAAGGGGAGAAGCAGAGGTTAGTTTGGGCAGGTGGGAAATCGTAATATATTCTCTAGTAAAAGATTTCACTATAGGAGAGTGGAAACTTTCTTTCACTCTGTCTCATGTTGCTTTAAACTTTCACAGACATCTCATGGTGAGAACTATCCGTATAAAAGCTGAGGTCCAAAGAAAAGACAAAACGAGATGCACGCATGATAGAAATGCATCTGGGAGATGTCAAGAAAGTGACAGACGTGATGAGGGCCACATTGAATATAAAATGCTTTTTTCTGGTCAGTGCCATTTTTGTGATCTCACCAGGGAGGATCAACAGTATTGTTTCATACTGTGTCTCTTTTGGCACAATAATAGCATTAGTAGACCTGGAATACTAAATAGAGTATATATGTCTGCCTCTGTCTATCAGGTTCACTCCACATTTCTCCTCATTTGACCTCCTGAGGTGAGAAAGCAACAGAGGAAAGGGACAAGTGAGATAATTAAATGGATGAATTATTTTGAGATAATAAATATCCGTAGCTGCACTGTCTTTGACCCCATAAAAAAAATAAATAGCATGGAGAGAACTGGGACACAACACCAGAGGAGCAGATTCAGCCAGATAACTGAACACACGTACACATCCCGACTGAAAAACAAGTGATGCCCTCCAGTTGTGCAGAAAAGACAATGAAGAAAAATTAATTAAATTATCTAAACCATCTGTATCTTTTAGCACAATATCAGACCAGCTCAGCCCTCAGAGAGAAATGTCTTTGTCACACCCAACTGTGACTCCAAATCTAAAATCTAACTGTGTAAAGTTAAAAGGAAAGAACATGATACACTGGGAAAAAAAGCTCTGGTGCCACCCCCACCCCAACTTACTGGCCACCTGCTGTCCCGAACTGAAGAACTCCTTCCAAAAGCAAATACAATCTAGACAAACCCAGGAAACGCACTAATTTACACCAACTTAACTCAGTTTGTAATGAAATTAGATTAGTGTGACCTAATGAGCTGTGGAGAGCCTCAGGATCACCTGTCGCTCGTGTGGGGTGTGTATGTGCACTTTTTGTGTGACTCTGTGTGTGTGTGTGTGTGTGTGTGTGTCTGTGTGTGTGTGTGTGTGTGTGTGTGTATGTGCCTGTTTGTCCCTTTGGTTTTCAAACTCCAGGGTAGGAAGGAGAGGAGGGATTCAAGAAATAAGAATGAGACAGTGACAAAATGGAGGCCCTGACAGAGATAGACAGGATGTCTGGATGGAAGATACACTTGAAAAGAGACACAATGCACTTGGAGAGCTGGAATACAGAGATAGGTGTGAGGCAAGAGGCAAATAGAAAGTGTTCTTGTGTGTGTGTGTGTGTGTGTGTGTGTGTGTGTGTGTGTGTGTGTGTGTGTGTGTCTGGCTGCAGTTCATTCCTGTGCTCCTCTGCCTGTAGCTGTTTGATATCAGTGTGATCCACAGACCAGAGGAGCTGTCTCAACTGTAACCCTGTTAAACCTGAATGTGTCCACCTTGTCAACAAACAGACTGGGGTTAGTGCATGTAAGACAAGGCTTTCAATGCAGAAACTGTACTGATCATTGTTTTCCATCACTTATTTTCGATGGATTCTTTTAGAAGTTTTTGTGTGTCACTGCACCAACGGGGCTCAAAACACCAGTGTTTAGGACTGAGCAAAAACAAGTAGCTCAGAACAAAGAAAGAAATACTTTCCATACTTCATAGTCTCACTGATGAGAGACTGATGCCTTGAAATGATAAAGCTGCTCAGACCGGTAGAATAGCCCAAAGCACAAGAGCCAACAAGAGACGAGGTAAACACCAACAAAAAAAAGGATGGAAAGTAAGAGACTCGCTAACAGATGAGATGAAATGAAATGAACTAGAAACTAGTCATACTGGAAAGAAGGAAAGAGGGTGAAAGAAGAAAACCCCTCACTACCATATGGTACAGAGTATTGGGCTTAATGAGGCGTGAGGCCATCCTCTCCACAGAGGCATCGGGCAGTCAGATCACACATGAATGAACACTGATAGGTTTAAAACACAGCATATGCCAACAGCAAGTGATATGGAACGAAACTACTGCTTCTGAAGGAAAGAGAAAGGAAAAAAAATAATGATTAACCCAAACCGGGCCACAGCCCAACAGCCACGAAAGGGCTGAAATAAATAAATAAATAAATCAGCCTGATAAGACTAACATTTTGAAGCTAACCACTGCTGAAAATATTCCAGCAGAAAGTGAGATACTGTCAAGATATGTGGAGTATCTGGCCTGAACTGGTGCCTCCATCAAAAACAAAATACAAAGCGTGTTTCAAATAATAAAGATGCCCAAATTTCCTTCCATTTGGCATTTGTATCAACCAGCAAACATGCCTGGAGGGGCTACTCTGTTAGAAATTGGACAGAAGAGCAGGTGCTGGCAAGTGTTCATGTGTTTACAGCAAAGATGAACAAAAAGGCATATTCAAAAAGAAAGAAATCTACAACATGATGAGACAATGCTATCATGCTGATGCTCACCAGCTTTAATGTATACAAAGAACCAAATAACTAAAGTCAACTTCATAGAGGGGTCAAAGGGCAAGTCAGAGAAGTCCCAGTGTTAATAGAATTCATCTTGCAGGCATGCATACATTTCATGCAATACCATGACAATGTTAAGAAATAGTGCCCACTTCATCATGTAGAGTTTTTAGAGCTTGAGTTTAAAGCCAGGATGGATTTGGTTTGTGGCATCTGAGCCTCCAGTAGCAAACAGGTGATGAATTCACAGTGAGCGTTAATGGATGTTATGAGAATAGTTCGCATAGTAGACACACCATCCTAATCCCTCGTCACATACATCCTGTCAGCATCGTTGGCAGCTGAGAGATCTGTGAGTTGGTGAGAGAGAGCAGGAGTAAAGGATGGTAATGCAGAATGCGCCGGAGAGTAAGCGTGTCAGAACTGGAGCCAGCTGTTAACAGCGTGCGCCGATTCACCAAATTTTTCGATCTCGCTGGTGTCTGTTTGTGTGTGAACCCAGCCATTTGTCATCAGTGGGCACCTGTTAGACGCAACTGAGGCCTCGTGGTGACAGTGATCGCCCCAAACTGTAGTCTCCCATACCTCAGCTATTGATCTTAGCAAAAATAAGCACACTGACAGATTAATTAAAACACACAAGAGATAGTTTCAGCAGTGCATGGCTGCATTAAAGCACAGCTGCTACTGTACTAGAACTAACAGGAGGGAAGAAATCCAGCAGACAATAAATTTCATCTTCAGGCTTAATAAAAAGTAGAGTTTGTGTTGTGAGTCTGGGCTACAGGACAGCGTGCGAGTTCCAAATGGAAGTTGTAGTTGGGTCTGGCTCTGGTTTCCACAGGGGTCAGAATCTGTGCAACACCAGCAGGAGACTGGTCTGGTGTTACAGGAAGTCTAAGCTGAACACCTTCCTGCAGTCAGTGCATCACCATACATCTCTGGTTCTATTGCTTTATGAAATGTGATTAGTCTGAGTGTGCAGACATGTGTGTATGTTTTAAATATGATTAGTCTTTCCTTATAGAGACATATAGACTTTAACCACGGGGACCCTGACTTCAGACTTCACCCTGAAAAGGCTGATTGCTCTGACAGACAGACGTGCTTTGTTTAAATAAGTGGTTTTGGAGGAAGTTCTGGGGGACTAACTCCACCGGTCAAGAGAAAACTATCTCCTTCCTATATGTTTTTTTTTTTTGTTCTATTTTAGTCACCTTTGCACAACACTCTAATGTTCTTGTGTTTGTCTTTTTTTTTTACACGACTACCAGCAAAGTCTGTTCAGCAGGTGAAATTTGTCTTAAAATCTTTTTCCTATAGAAATACATGTGCAACCTCTCTGGACACCTGGTGTGAGTGTTTCTCATGTTTCAATATTTTTCTCCGTTTTTTTTTTTCTTTTTGATTCTCAAAATTGACAAAAAATATTTATTTTAACTACCAACATTCATTTCAGCCCCATTGCACTATTTCTCCATCGGTTTGTACACCTCCTAGCTGAGCACATCTGTGTGCCTGTCGAGATGATTCAATGTTGTTTAACAGGCTTGACCAGGAACCCACAGGCCGAACATCACAGAGCAGATGCATAACCTGCCGAAAGTGAGTTCTTGGCTTCCACAGTGCGCACAAGTACACATACCCAGATGGTACACACTTTGTGTTCCATTTGAATTCCTTGTTCTCAACTCTCTCAGCCCAGTCCAACTATCTTAACTATTGCAGTACTTTCATTTTATTTGTGCTTCTTATCTTTTTTTAACAGATTTTTTTTTTTGTTTGCTTGTTTTAATCAATGTTTCTTCTAGCTGGCAGCTCGTCTATTGATGTGTGTTTGAGCTTTATTTGAGCATTCACGACAGGGAGCATGTCGCTGCTTGTGAGATCAGCAGTGGCTTCCCAGCGGTCAAGTCATGTTGGCACGTGTCATTGGATTTGACAGAAAAGCTGCAAAGCTCAAGCCACACAGCAACGGACAGACACACCGAGTCTGAAAAACACAGGTTATACTCAAGAAAAAGAGCAGGAGATCTGACACTAAACACATCAAGTCAGTGGCGTCAATACTCAGAGAGGCTCCACACACGTGACATGATTTTAATTAACTTTACATGACAAAAAAGGTTTTTAAGCAATTAACATGATCCACTTTAAATATTCTTACTATCCCTAAGCAGCTCCAATTCAGCGGGTTCTCATGACCTCTACCTTCTCAGGATATGAACCTGAATCAGATGAATGTGCAAATCACCACACATCCACACACACGCACGCGCACACACACACACACATACACACACACATACACACACAGGCACCATAACCTCTCCTGCCTGGGAAATACTTTAGGGAAGCAGTAGAAAAGGAAAGCAGGGAAACCAAGAAATAAATAACTTCTTTGTCTCGCGACTCCATAAACACTGCAGCACATTACAGATTACTATAGTGGCCAAACTGATAAGAAGCTTCCTACACACTATCGTGGCCTGTACTGTATGTGTGTGTGTGTGTGTGTGTGTGTATGTGTGATTAGAGAGACATGGTGAGAAAGATATAAAGAAAGAGAAACAGCAACAAAAAAAGTAGACAAAGAAGGAAGGAAGGAAAAGGTGAGAGACAGAGATAGAGAAAACTTGGAACTTAGGTAATATTGATTTTGGCAGAAAAGAGAATTTCTGTCCCTTAATTTAAACGCATATGTCCCATTCCTTAATACACTTTTCTAATAACAAATTTACTTGTTTAGACACAATTATCCTCAATTTTTTCACAAAGTATCCAAAATTCCAATCGGTGTGCCGTGGCCAAGGTAATAATTCCAAAAACCAAATAATGATTTTTATCTATTGTAAATATTGGTACAATTCTGCTTTCGTCTCGACTCCCAACCAGATCATCAGTGCCAAATAACATCACACAAAAATGTAAACTGGGCCTACTGGACCAGCTGACCCAATTCTTCACTTTGTCACTATCTTGACAGAGTAAAATACCAAATGTTCCACAATCTTGACAGTTGGTTGGCAGGCCTTTGAGAAAATTCAGAACAAATCTGGAATGACATCCATTTCACTATGATGTCAAGTCTAACATCATTTGTGTGTGTGTGTATGTGAATTCTCTCTGACTGGCCATCTATTCCATTGGCCCAGGAAAAAAAAAAGTTTACTCCAACTACCATTATCCTGCAAATCACAGCCCCCGTGGAGAGACTCTCGCCCGGAGAATCTTGGCTGGGTCCAAGCGAGCTTTGAGGAACGTGCCGGAATGAGCTAATCAAGCCTTATTCACTCTTTCTGGCATACTGGAAAACCACCCGTGATGTCTGGCATGTGGTTACACCTGCACCTAATGCCAGAAAAACTGCCGGATAGAATTAGAAAAACAAAAAAAAAAAAAAAAAAACAAAAAAAAAACACATTTGATTTTAACTGTTGCAACAACTGGAATTGAGGTCCAGGGGTTTCATTTTGTTGTTTGAGGGATGTAATAATTCAACAGAGCAGCCTAATTAGGAGCAAATTACAGGGGTCAATAATTCAGCAATGGACAGACTATAATTGTAAAGTCACTTCAGAAATTTCAGTGTTAAAGCTTAAGCCAATCCTTCCACACCAGACTCTCTCTTCTTCCTCTTTATTCCATTTGCATCTCATGTCACTCCCCTTCATTACCCTCCCAAACACCTCTCCCAAACCAAGCAGTCATCTACTCCATGCATGTTAAATAATCCAGCAAGACAGTGAAATTCCACTGTTTATCTAATTCCAGTAAGGTTGGGAAGAGTAGGGAAAGCCTTTTATTAGAACCACTGAATGCTTAAGTTTAAACAGCAGGTTTTCCTGAAAATGCTGAGAAACAGAAATATTTTTTTCTTCTTATACTTTTTCTTCTCAGCCCCTTCATGGCAAAGTGGTAAAACCCAACCTGTAAAAACAGTTGTTCTAAACGGTTCATGATGCCAAGCTAGAAGACAAAAAGCCAGTCATCCTTTTTCATTTCTCAGGAGAGGTCTTCCTCATGTGTTTGAGCTGCTTAAAACAAGATAAAAGCAAGACAGCCAAGCCGCCATGAGATAGCACTCGCCCTGCGCTGCCAGCTGGGTTACCATGGCAACTCTACGAGGTGAGAGAGAGGACATACAGTACAGAGTAAATCTCCACACAGTAGCTTCAGGAATGCAGGTGAAGTCTCACTCCCTGTCTTTCCCTCTGTTTCTTTTTTCTCCTACCTTTGGAAAACAGAACTTTGAGACTGCTTTTCACTTCAGACATGACTTTGATTTCCAGACTCATATTGATGTATAAATCAGGCTTTTGCCAGGGGAGTAATCAGAGAGGGCTTAAGGGGAGAGTGTGAGTGAAAAGAGAGAGTGAATAAAGATATAAGAGGACAGGGGAGAAAACAAATTCTTGCTTTTGGCTGTGTAAGTAGGACAATGGTGTTGTGGCCAACACACAGCAAGATTGAGCACCATAACAATTAAGAATGGCATTTCCCCTACAAAGTAAAGGTGAGTCAAATGGAAAAAGAGAAAAAAGGAAGATAAATGTAGAATAGGAGAGAATGAGATGAGAGAAAACTATTTCTCATGGTTTCTCTTACCTCTAAGAAGCAGGTCCCAGCTGGTGTGTTCTCTTTGATGGAGGCATTGTAGAAGTTGCTGGAGAACACAGGTGTATTATCATTAACATCCTGCAGCACAATGTCCACCTTTGCTGTGGAAGACAGAGGCGGACGGCCATTATCCATCGCAACAACAGTCACACTAGGTGCTGGCTCTGATTCAAAATCCAGAGCAGCCGCAGTCGTAATGATTCCTGTGACCGGGTCAATGGAGAACCAATCAGAGTGAGAGTTTTTGCCCTTCAGGAGGCTATATCGGACGTCCCCATTGGGGCCCTGGTCCTTGTCCCTGGCAGTAACCTGGAGAACGAACGATCCAGGATAGACAACCTCAGGGATAGTCTGTCTGTAGGCCTGCTGGTCAAATAGAGGTGGGTTGTCATTAACATCCATCACCTGAATAGTAAAAGATGACTCTGCCCTGAGGGGAGGTGTGCCAGAGTCTGTGGCCATCACCCTCAGGTCGTACGAATCCCGTTCCTCTCTATCCAAGACCTGGTCTACATATATTAGGTAAATGATGCTGTCCTTTGTCGTAAGAGCAAATTTCCCATCACCCCCCTCAAGAGACACGTTCACATTAGCGTATTCTCCATAGTCTGGATCAGTGACAGATATCCGAGCTACATACTGCCCTGGCTGGGCTCCTTCTGAGATTCTAGGAGAGCCATCCTCACTGAGGAAGATGATGGTCATGGTGGGCTGGTTGTCATTGTAGTCTCGCACATGGATGGTTACAAATGCGTTGGTCACCTGGAAAAAAACATAGGTGGGTTACTTGTTATTTTACACTCAAATCAATCTTTTTGCAATATAGTAGAAGACTACAGTCGCATTTATCAGCATGTATTCGGTTTTATTTTGATATTAGAATCACTACACTATACTACAGTAATCTGTAAAAGTGAAAGCAACAATTCTTCAGGATTACATACTTTACAAAACAATATGTAGTGAATAGCCATAATAAAATTACCTCAGGGTGGCTGGCGTTATCTCTGGCCTGAACCACCAATTCATGGACCCTCTTTAGCTCATAGTCCAGGGGTCTATTCAGAGTGATGACCCCTGACTTAATATCCATGACAAAGAAACGGTCTGGGTCACTCTGACGTCGGTTGATTTCATAAAGCACCAAACCATTATCACCCTCATCTTCATCTGATGCAAACACCTACAAGACAAGAAAGCCAAACACTGAAATTAAGATTACCGTGTTGAATCAGGATTTACAAAGGCAAGAAATATTACTGAGCAACGAATCTGTATACTGCCAGTTCTTAGCTAACCTGTAGAATGCTGCTTCCCTGTGGAAGACTTTCGGAGATAATAGCATGGTATCTGCTCTGATTGAAGACAGGCGCATGATCATTTATGTCAGTCACTGTCACTTCCAAGGTCATGGACCCCATTCTTCTAGGTGAGCCCCCATCAAAAGCCTCCAGGACCAGGGTGTATGATGAACGTTTCTCCCTGTCCAGCAGTCCGTTGACTACCAGGTCCAAATATAGAACCTTGTTAGCAGCTCTCTTGGTCTCCAGTCTGAAAGCCTGGCCAACGTTGCCCTCTCGGATAGCATAGCCTTGGGTTGTCAGCTGGTCCTTGTCAGCATCAGTCGCAGGCTCCAGGGAAAACCTTGTCCCCACTGCTGTGTGCTCAGGGATTTTAAGAACAGCTTTCTTTTTAGGGAAAACAGGTGCGTGGTCGTTGATGTCGTTTACAGTGATTGACACTTCAACAGCGACGCCTGTCATTGTCACAGCGATGAAGCTGTAGTGATCCCTCTGTTCACGGTCCAGACGGCGTGCAGTGGTAATGATGCCTGTAGTTTCGTCAATGTTGAGATCACTGCCAACACCTGTGCCTTCATGATCAGATATGAAGTAAAGACTTGCAGTTTCACCTGGTGGTAACCCAGCACTGATGTCACCAACAATGGTCCCCGCTGGCTGCTCTTCATCAAGCTGAAGTTCCAGTGCCCCGAGGACAGTTTTAGACTGACTAAGGACAAGGATCATGCAGAAATACAAGAGCGGCTTCAACTGCCAGAGACCTGAACACACACAGGGTTCGCTGACCCAAGCCCTTCGACTTGACCTTTTACTTGTTATCAGCATGGCTGTGTTGTGCTACACCTGGGTGAAAGAAAAACAGAGAAAAAAAAAATCAGCAGGGAAAGGGCAAGTACAAATTTATTTTATGATGTGAACTGGGCAACTGAGCTGCTTTTATTCATTTTCTATGAGAAATCTTGAAAATTCACTTGCTTTTTTAGCACAAAATGAAAACAAATTCTTCTGTCTTCAAATCTGAGTCTGGTACTTAAATCCTGGCATGACAACATGGTAACACTTTTATTATCCAGGACCTACATTAAAGACACTGCCTGATGAATATCAGCCTTTTTTCCCCATAAAGTGGATATATATATAACATTTTTGGAACAAACTCCTCAGCTGGGTCAGGAAAATGTGAAAGAGCATGAAAAGGGAAGTCAAGTCTGTCCAGGATCTACATTGCCTTAAACCACACTGGGGACAGAATCATAAACTATATTTATCTGAGGGATAACAAATTATATTTATTGGGTGAGAACATTTTAAAGTGTCCAGAACAGTCACACTCAAATCCCAAGGGAAAACATGTTAAAGACACTTAAATAGGCATTCAAAGCATTTTGTAATTTTTTTTTAATCCAGCACAGATCACAATAGCAAATGCCTACACACACTATGAAATGCAGAGTAGAGCAGGTCTGCAGCTGCTTCAGCAGTGCTTTCAGTCATTAAATACTGTAAGCCTAGCCTCTTTGTTTCCCAAACTCTAAATCATGCACAGATCCATAAACATAATATTCTCCTCATGCTAATGCTAAATCAATCTTATCAGTCACAGACTGAACCTAATCATGAACAGACACACACATTGTAACTGTCCACAAAGTCGTGCAACAGATGGGGTCAGACACTACTCTCCAAAAATTGTTTATGTTTGCTTTAACCTGGTGTGGCAGATGGTTGGATATGCCTCATCGCATGGCACACTAACAGCAAGAAAGGCAACCACATGAGTCTAAAATTCACCTGACACTGTGAGTTCTCCTGCAGCAAACCCACCATCTGGTATGTTCAGCAAGTTAAAACAAACACCAATAATTATTTGCAAATGGTGTTTGACCCAGGTTTGACACACATATTTTCGCATACTACCATAAAATTCTGGAAATACACTCATAAACGTTCTGGCAAGATGAACCTGTACGGCTTCCCTAAATTCTCATGAGATAGATGCACATTTTAGCCCTTGATGAGGTCTGCAAATATTGACATTATGTTCAAAATGAGACCAGTTGTTTATGCATGTTCTTCTAGTATTTATAAGGGAAGATTTATTGAGCGTATAACTCGTCAAAACATCCTGCAATGAGGAGAGCCATCCAGGCCTGACATAACTCATCCATCACACTTCGAGACATGTTGCTTTACAACAATCTTCTACATTGATCTGAGCATTAATACCTATACTCCCTGGAATGTGAACGGGTCCTGCCTCTATTAACTATTGTTTGGTACAGATGATCAAAATTATAAATGTGTGGGGTAGGCAAAGAGCCAGTAGCAGACAGAGGCTAGTTGTCGGTTGCTGCCCAGTCATATTCACCCATACAATCGCTCCCACTGTGCATATATTATCTGGACAGTTAACTTTAGGAATGTCTTGCACCTCTAGAGAGAAACTCAGTCTGCTGCCACATGCGTTGAATTCAAACATTCACACTCAACATACAGAAAGACCATAGAGTGACCACCTTCTTGCAGACTGATGACAAGGCTGACTACTATCTCCTTCACAGCAATAAAATGAAAACCACCTTCTTTCTAAAAGATAGGACTAGTTCCCATGCACTGATTGCATTTTGCAGCTACCAATATCTTATTAGACTCCTGGAAGAGTTTTAGAGTCCAAAAAAAACAAAGCAAATAAAAAATATTTGACCCTCATGATCCTGACCTTCTGCAGTAGTTTATGAGGCCTCTGAAGAAGAGAGATTTATAAAGTCTATAGCTCCACTGGGACACAGAACAGGACACTGATACTGGCCCCACTGGTACAGTCACTGACCTCTACAGCTCGTCCAGACAGCAGCTCTGGATAGTTGCCCCACTCCTACACAAAGAGGAAAGCAGAGCTAAGACAGAGCACAGGCTGCATACACACCCTTCTTTTGTTGTGAGCATTGGTCTAAGGAGCTATCATGAGGAGAGTTGGAGAAAAGAGAGACGCTAAAATAACAGGTTTGATAGAGATAATTAGGGGTGTGATGATGGAAAGAAGCCCTTCTACCACTGAAAGGGAAAGTCAGAGTCAGAGCTTGGTCCTTTTAAGACCCCACTCTGACAAAATGAACCCAGAATACAGTACCATAATGCAGCCATTGGGAGCACGAGAACAAAGAAAAGAAATGGAAAGAGTGGATTTAGGACACAATAGAAAAAGGATGTCCAATCTGAGGAGTGATTACGCTTTGACTTGGCTTGACAGACCTTTAGGGACCACTGACCTGTGTCCCTGAAACTTAATGATTAAAAAATAAAGTCAGAAAAGGGTGTACTCCAATGTGTGTGAGTGCATATGCCTTTTTATATCCTCTCTGCCTCATTGTTTTAGTTAAACATCAGTGAAAGGTTATATTAGTGAACACATCTCACTGCTGCAATCTGTCAATGTCAACGAGCAACGAGTCGGTTCATGACATCATCTCCCTTTCGACATGTGCTCTAATACACTTGTGTTTACCCTGGAAAACACCAGCTGATGTGGAATGGAGAGAGTAAGGGATGTACAACTCATGCTGAAAGGATACTCGCTCCGACAGATGGCTGGTGGTGTGAAAGACGTCCACCTGATTCACCCCCCCTAGTCGGACAACATATAACTCAATGTAAATTATGATATGTTTCCACTAGGTTAAATGAAATAAGATGTATCGTGTAATTCTTTTTAAAATGCAGAAGCAATGTATTAAAGAAATCACACAGTCTGGCTGGCTATATTGGGTTTTATAGTATATGTGTCGATCTACGCCTGCACAACACATGTGCATGCAAGCAGTGACATCATCTCTGTGCGACCGCATTGATGGACAGGGCATACCCAGAGGGCTCCATGCAGTCTCAGCCACATTATATCTGGCATTGCACCCCCATAATCTGTCTCTGCTGTGCACAAGCCTCAAAGCCTCAAATACATGAGCCTCCACTCTAAAGTACTGTTGCCATATAATAGAAAACCATACTGTTTTCTATAGGATGTGACCACTTAAAGTAATACAGTATGTGCATTAGGATGTGTGCAAATGTGTTTATTCTATCGTAGCTCAGTAGCAAGGAATAACTTTTCCTCATGCAGGGCCAAACAGGCTTTTCTATCTGCCTATCCCTCCTG
Source organism: Mastacembelus armatus (assembly GCF_900324485.2). Taxonomy (NCBI): domain Eukaryota; kingdom Metazoa; phylum Chordata; class Actinopteri; order Synbranchiformes; family Mastacembelidae; genus Mastacembelus; species Mastacembelus armatus. The sequence goes on along the minus strand of NC_046646.1, from coordinate 16,266,161 downwards.
TGTCCCCTCCTCCCACCTTCCCTCAGTCCATCCCCTCTAATGGATTTAGCAGATCTAGTTGGGCACGCCATAGCTACCCCGTGGCCAAGCTAAACAAGACCCAAAGTCACGAAGTTGCAAGTAAAAAACGGTCACTCTATACCGCTTCTTTCCAAGCCATGTTTCTTGTGCTTTGATGGAATAGTACAGGGTTGTACTGAACTGGTTTCTCAGTGGTTGAGAGGTCTGGCATTGCCTGTAGGTAGTTGGCAGCCACTCAAATAGCCCTGCAACTTCTTCTGTGTCACCCAGAACAAACATTGGTCAGATTCTGTGATTGACACTAGAGTCAGACTGGGGAAAGAATAATGGAGAAAGCTTTCATAATAAAATACACAAGTTAACATCTGAAATATTCCAGTCTCGAAGGCAAACACTAGATACAACTTTACCTAAGGATATTCAAACTGCAAAAATCTGATTTTCACATCTTGCTACAGCTTCCTTGCAATCCATTTTGTCATTTATACTGTAGTTTTGGTTCCATTTGCATGTGTGTACAACTTATAACAGTTCTCAGCAAGTGCACAATCAGAGTGACTGGAGCAACATCCAGTCTGACTGAGAATGAAGACTTAGGGCAGGTTGTAGTGAAAGGGGCTGCAGAAGTAAAAAAGCTTTGTGAGTAGAAGAAGGGGGGCTGAGAGTCTGGTGAGGGTAAGAGGATGGAGGAATGCTTTGCATCTCAGTTTTCATGTCATTTGGGTTGTGTGTGTGTGTTTAGGGGACGACAAATATGACCCCTGTCTCGCCTAGAGTTGCCTTTCTCCGGATCTCTGGATATAGACACCTCATATCTAAACCCAGCTGTCACCGGCACACAAATGTGTGTGTGCCGTCTGTGTGTGTATATTTGAGTTCCCATCTATGAACATATACATGTGTTTCCTCACTTCCTCTTTCACTTCTTCACCAATTTATGAGTCTATGCTAAAGGTGGATATCAGTTTCAGTTTATTTCCTTAACTGATTCAATTAAATTGGAATAGACCCTGATCCAATAATTCCAAAGTATTGCAGCACCAGCGCCTCAGACAGCCAGACAACTACTGTCTGGACAGTTACACACACACACTAAAATATACATGCATGTGCTGCACTAAAGCGTAATCAATATTAATACTACTACGCGTAAAGAGAGTTCATGACTGTGCCATTCAATTTGGTTACTTCACCCAGGGGAAGCTTACAGTCGTAAAAGCTCTCCCAACACGTGAAACACAACCGATCTGGTTTGTGGAGACTGGCAGAGTTAAAGTAAGTAGGTTTGAATTAATTATGATGAAGTGAGGACTGGTTCTAATCCAGCCACAAATATACACAGTAGAAGGGAAGGTGAAAGAGAAGTTGGTATAACTGTTGGGATGTTGAAATTTTATCCAGTTGAAATATAATCATGTGTCTTATAATAATTGTTCTTTAAAATATAATCATTACTTGAGTTTTGAATTTTGATTTTTCCGGTCAAAAGGAAGAAGCTGAAACATCTTCCCCTTGTTTTTAATTTTAAGTTTTAAGTTTATGAAATGTTGCTCTAAAGTTTTAGAACTTATTTGATATGGTACTTTTTTTGTCTATATGACATAAGTCAAGCTGCAGAGAATGAAGGGGTGGCCCACAAAGACTTTTTGGATCATAGTGAAAGTGAACGTCTGTGCCACAAACCCACTGAGTCTGAGGCTCAAGTCTACACTTTGATTTCATATCACAATTTTTGTTCTACTCTGTAGAGCAGAATAGAGAAGAATCAAATTTACAACACTGGCCCTCTGGTTTAGCTAATGTTGATTGCATACAAACAACTGTTGTTCCAATCCAAGCAAATCTGGAAAGTGAGATTTTTTTTTTTCATAGTTTGACTTGACACTCTAATTTGGATGTGAAATGATTCAATGAAAAGATTTAAGTGGTGGTTAGTTTTATTCTTAGCCAGACCTGGCTGTACATTACTCTATGTATCCTCATTTTGAGATCAGTGTTATGCCACATCCTTTGCAAGAAAATGATTAACAGGTGCGAGCATCTTCATTAGTCTGAGCATTGAGCTATACGCTGCTATATTTGACTAATTTATTCTGGAGTATAACACTATTGCAAGTCATGATTGATTGAGGTTATCAAATCAGTCTCAATCCACTCTGCTCCTGCAACAGAACCCTAGAGTAGGCATGCTACGCTTTAATTTTTGTATCTTTAACTAACATTCATACTCAATTCCATGCAGGCATCAGCTGGAGAAAAACAACTGCCAAAGACTCTGAAACTCTGTCGCAGCAGGAACATGACAATTCAAAGCTGGCGAGATGACTCAGATTTGTTTATTCGCCTATACAGAAGCTGCCAAGCTGGAATATAGACCCACACACTTACAAACTGCACCAGGTCCCCCGTGACAAAACGTCCTAGATTTTACTGCCCGACAGGGCAGAAGGAGACAGAATAACACAGAGATGAAAGGAGCAGAGGAAGGAGTGGAACTAGAGTTAAAGAAGAAAAGTTTGATTCTGCAAAAACACTGCCACAGTGGCAAAGACAGAAACATGAAGAAGGTACACTTAGCCTGAATGAGTGCTGAAACACACACACACACACACACACACACACACACACACGAATAATACACCCTCTGGACCAGAGCTAGAGGTAAATCACCTCCAGCTGTATTTTCAGCTGGAGGTGATTCACTAACCTCTTAACCTTCAAGGCCACGTTGCCAAGTGAATGTGCAGTGAGTGTTGTTTCTCTGATGAGTATGTGCGTGTCTGTGTGTGTGTCTAATCAATTTGTTTTTAAGAGCAAAATGAAGAAAGTGGGTAGGAATGCAAAGAAGATGGGGAGAAAAGAGTTTCTAATAATAAAACAAAACAAGGCCAGCAGAGTCAACGGGCAAAAAAGAAATAAAAGAGAAAGCATGGTGTTATTAGATGGTCCTGAAGGTGAAGCGGCAGCTGCCATCTACTATCACTCATTGCCCTCCCCCCCATCAGAGGCTGTTTAATATCCCTCAAGAGCTGGTTGTCAAGTCAAACCCTGTCTATGCCCCTCAGTCAAACACTATTACTTCACTGGTGAAACTGAGATAAATTCCCTTACAGTGGCAAACAGACATTTTGTGCACTCTGGGTTCAAACTGAGAGAACACCCGTTCAACTCTCTGTAGAGAAAAGCATAACACTGAATGGAAGCAATTAAACATCAGGAAATATTCTTATCAGTGTTGAATGTGGAAGACATTATAATGTACAAGCCAGTACTTAATGGCTCCATTTGGCTCTGTATTACTCTGAAACACGCTGCACACATACAGTAACATGCACAAACAGTTGTGATCATTTATTAGTTTGAATATTAGAAATCAGTAAAGGTAAAGTTTTGCTAGACAGTGTGCATGTGTCCTTGTTGCATGCCTAAAGTGATGGCAGTTGAGAATCATTATATTTCTCTGATTCTAATGTGATGTTAATACAATGCAAATAATCCCTAACCCCTCTAGAGTTGATTATACCACAATTAAAGTTTCAATAGCAATATTTACCAAATTACTGGTTTGATTTCTGTGCATGACAGTGTAGTTAGGACGGGTCTTGCCTGACATTAATTCCTTGGAAGGTTGTCCTAACCTGAAATGGCTAACCCCAACCTTTACCCTGACCTTAACCCAGTCATAACTCAACTGTACAATGAATATCTGACTTTGTGGGGACTGTGTTTTTGTTTCAAAATGGAAAATGAATCCACACATGTGGTGCTACAGACATTTATAACCACAATGTGATGAATACATTAACAAACACTAATAGGGGAAATTTCCAAAGACAAAACACTGACCTGATAGCCAAAACAGGAGGTCAGCAGAGGGAAAACCAAAGATCCGTCTTGTAACTTAAACGCATGCATGCATACACATGTGTGCAAGCATGCACGCACACACACACATATGCAAACACACATTTCAATCCCTTTGCATCCCACCCAATGAAATAATCAGCAACAAGGCTTCACAGCAAACCAGGCACAAAGTCATATCACACTGGATTTTATTTCTGAAATCGCATAAATTTAAATTAAAATGATTAAAAGTTGTTGTTAAAAAGTTTGCCAACAAACAAAGCAATGTTAAGGTTAAGAGGTTAGTATCTCCCTAAGAGAAACACTGCTTAATTTGACTCTAAAAGACTGGAACACTGGTTTGTTTTCTCTGACACATCTGGGGAACTATCAAAATCTGTAATTACTCATCTCTAACTTAGAATATATGACAGTGACTTAGCTTATTAATTCTCCACCGAGTTGTGGGTTAGTGGCGCGCCAACAGCTGTTCTCTAACAGAATGCCTTTGTATCATGTTTCTCCATTATATTTCTTATGGTAAGCCTGGGAATTAAATCTGTCTGTCTTTAAATTTGTGCTACAGACTTGAACAGACATCAAAACTCAACAGTTAATAATGATCAAATGAAATCAGGATAAAAAGACTGAGATGTGTTAGATGGCTTTGAGCCTCCAAAATGAAAAATTTACTTCTGAACCCATCAAGAACCCTTTGATTGTCTGACAGAAATATCAATAACAGAATAACCTTTTTTTTTTACTATTTGCAAAGGTCAGTCGTTTCAATGTGTAAGCTAAAATCTCTTTCTTTAATCTAGCCAACTTCCTTTTCCCTCTCTGTTTCTCACCTCTCATACACATGCAGCCTTTGAATCCCTTGAGTTGCACAACACATTGCTCTACCTGTGCTGCAATGCCCTACATGCAGCTCTCAGTTCTGTGCAAGTGTTTGAAGTTATCAGAAGCTCAGATCATCTTGCTTACTTCATTAAAAACACATGAGACGCTACGCAGACAGGATCTCTCTTCTTCTCTCTGTTTGGCATGTTAGCCTCCAGAGCTCAGACACATCTCATCCATCAAGCACCCACATGGGCAGCAGTTACCAGATTTCATTCATCTTTGCTCAGGGCCATTCCCACATTGATCTCTACATGTGACTAATGAAATTAATACATCACTTCATTCAGAAATGTGAGCGTTTACGGCACGCATGTCTGCCTTGTCTTTTCAATGGAAAAGAATCGATAAAAAGAAGAAAAAGAAAAGTTTCTGACAACACTCAGAAACAGTGAGTCTGGTGTAGAGTGCTGAAATAAAAAGTCTATCCACCTACTAGTACAATTAATGGAAATTATTTGCAGGGCAAATGGCATACCTCTATCCACTTTATCCTAGAGCCACACATCACGTCTTCCATCCACCTACTGCAATAATGAGAAACCCAGAGTTCCAATGATCTGGCCACACTTTGGCACATGGAGCCAGTTTCACAGGTTCAGCCCATAGTGGAAAAGCACAAGGTAGGGAAACTCAAGACAGTACCAGGTTTTAAGGCACTTCCAACTGCAGTATTCTCTGATACATGATATATGATGATACAGTATAGCATCATCGATATACCAGATCTTAATCATGAGCTAGTTATGCTATATCATTCTGAATTTTTGTTGTCAAATTTGATTATTTCTTTGTAGCAGATGAAGACATTTGAAATTTTGTGTTTTTGAGGGGCAAAAGTCTATTTGCCCGCAGGACAAAGACCATAAATATCTATGAAAGAACTGGGCCAAACAAAAGCCAAACCACACCAACTCAAAGCTACAGGTAGTCAACCAGTGTGCATTAGGCAGAAGAGCCCAGTCATTTCCTATGACTGGATGACTTATTCTGTATCTGTATTTCCCTAGAGGAATGACCCCAGTTTACTTTAAAAAAAAAAAAAAAAAAGCTTCAGTCCAAGCTGAAAGATGAGGTATGACAAACAGATGATTATACATCAGGATTTGATTTGTTTTTGCAGGAATTCACTTAGCAGAGACTACAAACTATGAGTTTGTACCTCAGCAAATCAGACATCCCCACATAGTGGTCTCGGCAAGGATGATGCAAGCGAGAAAGGTAACTACATAGACAATAGGAATTAATTATGTTAGCAAAGGCCAGCCAGAATTAAAATGTGAAATTATAATATGACAACCCTTGTCTTTTTTTATTGAATTTAATTATTTTATTCATAGTAATGCACTAATATACTAAAAGAGATACAGTTTAACTCCAATGGGATTTTTGGTACCACTTTCCCCATATCTAAGTACAGCACACAACTCCAATCTTACAATGGTGTAATTAAATTTCACGATAATAATCACAGCAAGATGGCTGCCATGGCAACCAAGAAGCCCTAAGGGTAAGGTTACTGAAATGTGGAGCAATCAGCAAAGGGGATTCCTTATCAATGGGGATCTGATTTTGTAACTCTACTATTGAAGCTATTAATAACTGCCTGGCCTTCCTGTGGACAGACAACGTAAAGACAAGTGAATTTCCAGGAAATCTAAACTATCCCATCACACGCTGCTGCAGCTTAGCACTGATTATCGTTCATATACTCCATAATAAACTTTCCATAATAACAAAATTAAATAAAACTCCCTCAATAGTTCATGTTAAGTCTAAGATGGTGGTCTAAGAGGTAACTAAAAACACCAACACAGATCCCAGGCATCAGCATCATACAGCGAGTGAAAGATGGAAAGTAAATATTTCCACTAGCTACTTGTGGAGCCTGGGAAGAGGAAAACAATTCTTTAGTTTTTTAGTTGGCTGTCATCTGCTACCCATTCATGTCCAACACTGAAGTTTTCCTGTTGGACTTCTACACTCCTGAGGATAAACAGCTACATTGGTCCTTTTGTTTTAAGTTTCTAATTTAGCATTTATAGCACTTGGTAGTTAGAATCTGGTTTTGGTTACAGTACAGGGCATATATCTTCAGAGTTTAAAAATACAGTAGAGTGAGGTAAGGTTAAGCTGTTGGAGGAGTGTGTTTGTTAGGGGGAGCGGTGGGTGGGAGGGGGTGTAGGGGGGGGTGAGTCACTTTCCGATATTTGTGCTCAGATAGTGACTTCACATGCATAAAAAACAAAACCCAGGAAAAAACAGTTCTGGGATACAATTAGACAGATTTTTGTTTGAGCTGCAACATTTGGGTGGGAAGATGCTTTCTGTTTTTCCGCCTCATCCGCTTTCATTGTTGGCAGGCACTCCATGAATTGAGTTGATGAGCTGAAGCAGATACTACACAAAAGTCTTTACTCTCTATAGTTACTATTCTGTAATATTTTATGTACAATGACTTTCTACTGACAATTCAGTGTCAGAAATCTGACTTTTTTTAAAAGACGATTAAAAGATAAAGTCATAAAACATAATATAACTGACTAACAAAGAAAGATTATTCCCTCTTATGTGGGTTTTGTGGGAACCACAGAAAGGACAATGGTGTATACAGCACAAGCAGAATTTCAGTATCACTGTGGGTGGCGAATGCACGGTTTGATTACACTGTGTATCTCCAGAGTTTAAAGTAAACTCTCAAGATTGCTTGAGATTTGCAAAGAACTAAAGTTCTTGGACATTTCCTCACCGGAACATCATTGGAATAAATAGAAAAAGTCCATGAAGACTGTGGGCATGCAGTGGTATTATACTTAGCTTGAAAAATGCAAAACTGATAAAAACTTAAATCAGATATTTAAGAATATTTGCCTTTATGTCAGATAAAACTTTTTGTTTTTGTGATTTAAATAGAATAAGATGAAAAAAAAAAAAAAACAAGCCAAATGTGAACTACTACCCAAATAATCCAATTATACACTGAAGGGGATGGAGTGGTTTTAGTGGCTAATATTCAGTCACCTCTCCCAAAAACTACAATACAAAGTCATTCAGTGGGATGTGCTTTTTGAACACAGTTGTGATGACCCTCACCTAATGATCTGCACAGAAACACACTTTGTTGACAAAAACTGAGATGAAAGATTAGTCCTTTCTGTCCTGACACACTTGTTACAGGCAGTATTAAAAAGGTAAAAATGGGAATGGAAACATTTATTATAACTGCTTTTCTTGACAATTAAACAAAGAAATAAAAACATGTTTCACAGGGAGGTCAAGGGTCAAGATGGACACCCTCAGCTGCCACACCCCAACCAACCCAGCCACCCCAAGATCAGAATAAGTTCTAGTCCTGGCTCAGTTAACTGGAATTCCACTTTTTATTCTCTAAATAGTTTCATTATGACTTCATTGATTAAACCAAGTAACAACTAAACTCCCTCAGAACATCTCAGAATGTCCCTCGATAATTCCCAAAGCTGAGAAATGATCCTAGATGTGTTGGACTCGTGCTCCTGTAAAGGGAAACCTGTCCTTCTAAGTAGCTGATGTGAGTAATTATAAGTTGTTTGTACAAACATAGGTCTGCTCAGTTGCAGGCGCAACAACAGATAAACATATGGTTTCTGTTAAAAAATGTCTTGCTGCACGCCCCATCAGTCCGCAAGAAACCAAACTCTTACTGGTTGTCGGCAGACCAAAGGCTGTGGCTGAGGCCAGTATACTGCAGAGTTGGAGCACATGGGACCATGTAAATGGATAGTGTAATAATACAGAGATCTGTGGATGCCAATGGACACCAGCTATGACAAGGATAACTATTGTGGTTAGATGCTTAAATATGCCTCTGGGCTCCCATTTTAGCTTTCAGCCATGTAGACATATTCAGTCAGAAGCGAGTGCTATAAATACACATTGTGATAGAAAATATATATATATATATATATATATATATAACTAAGAATCAGTTTGCTGGATAACAGAACTCCCTAAAATCTTCTTGGATTAGAGGTTTTATACAGATCTTACTGTCATGTTTTCTTAATCACTGAGAAAAAAAGGAAACCCAGACCATCAGCAGCTGAGGCTAATGGTGTAAGTGCCTTCTCACAGACACACAGATAATCCCCAGTAGTGATGCCTTGCTGACATGCTAGAGCCCTGCACTGTCACAGCAGTTTCCAGGAACTAGTTCAAAGTATACTGGCCCACTTTGTGCACTTCATGGTGTTTCCCATTAAGTGGTTCTGTCTGCCCTCCAAAACAAAGTGTATTCGCTCAAAGTTGCCAACTCTGAGGAAGAAACCACTGGCTGTTATTAAATAGTTCCATAAGACACGATGAACCTATTTGCTGACTAACCTCCCTTTTATGTTTAACATAGTATTTAAATATTAATGCACTCCTTTCTCTCTTTTTTTTAAACCTGGCTGTTCAGCTTTCTCTCAATAGTCATCAGATCAATCATTTAATATCAGACTGTGCTTCATCACAACGATTCATTGATCTTAAACCTCTTGTGCAGTCTCCCCACATCACAGTAGCCTGACCAGCTGCCTCTCCGGGCGTGTAAGGTGCAGCTGCAGGGTGCACCGCTCTACCGAACCAAACAGGAGCTCGATCATTTCTCCACATTTATCTCTTACTGATCAATTAGATCAGTGAACGAAAATACATAAGAAGAAAATAAAGAAGCTGTCACTTACATTCATCTGAACCACTCAGTTGCTGTGGATGTGCTCTCTGGATATCTCCTCCAAAGCCTGATTAGTATGCAAACGTGTTTCCAACTGGCCCCTCAACGACAGACAATCCACCGGGACAAAATCTTGAATGGAGCCCTGCTGCCCAGCCGGACTGTTTTTTTGTTTGTTTGTTTGTTTTTACATAATATCCACATAAATGACAGCTGAGGCAGTTCCACAGATTTTCTAATCCGTTAGACCCGTAGATTTGGTTACTCCTCTGGTGAAGGTCTTTTTTTGCGTCAGGTGAGCGCGTCAGGATCAGCTGGACGGTTTGTTCGCTGTCTGCCGCAGAAAGGAGCCCTGTGCTGCGCTGCTCTGCCCGATCTCCTGCTGATCTTAGACGCTTCTCTCCTCTCTCCTCTCTGTCAGCATCCAGTCACTCAGATACAGCGTGTGTGTGTTTGTGTGTGTGTACTGAAGCAAAGCCGCTTGAGCGTAACCGTGCACCTCACCGACTGAAAGCCGACTCCTCCACCACAAGGCCCAGCCCCCCTGACTCCTCTCCACACCGTCCCCCCGCCTCCTCCTCCTCCTCTCGCCGACTTGGGTTGCTAATTTATTCGGGTAGCTACACAAAAGGGGGGACAGAGGAGAGGGAGGCTGTGGAAAACAGTTAGGAGTGAAAGGGAAAAGGAGATCTGAGCGCAGACTTTGGTGCCCCCCAGCTCCGCTGAGTGGAAGTAGCTTTTGAAACAAAGGAGCGCACCATGTGCCACCAAAAGATGTGTTTACCCCAGCACTGCACCCATACATGGAAATAAGTCATGATTAATTAAGTGGGTGCTGGGAGCACTCACCCTATAAGATCCATATGGCTGAACATTTTCTTTATTATTACAGCAAGAAGGTTTGGCACCTAAGCCGTCCCAAAGGCTCTGTGCTCTAAAGAACATTTAAAATTCAAACTCTGCAGCTTATAGAGGAATTGGGTGACATTACTGTTATTTTTGGTATTGGTTGCATATTTATAAGATTTTATATGAACTGAAGTCTATGGGAGAAATGATCTGACACTGCACAAACAGTTCAAGCTTCAGGAGCGTCCAGCTGTGTCAAACATGCAGCTAGAAACAGCATTTTAACTGTCAAAGGCTTAAAAAAAAACTCTTTAAACTATCACAGCTGTGATCTATGTTGTGATATTTTCTATAGATCCTGATCATGTTAAGTCTAAGTGAGGGTTGTTACAGCTTCATCATCAGCTAGAGTGGAGACAACCTTTTTTCAAACAAGAAAAAAGTGCTGTCACTACTTCAGTTTTTATTCTAAAAGCATAAACATAAACACATAAATTAAATATATGGACAACAAAGAGGTAAATCCAACTATATTAAAGCATTTAAAGTGACCTTAATACTGATGTTGCGTTCAAGGTGTTTACATTTAGTAAAGTTTTAAATATCTGGACGTAAAAGCTTAAAAGCTTAACACTCCTTCCTGGGCTGGACTGAGGTTCAGTCACACAAACACACACCTTGTCCTGCTTACATCAGCAAGATGGGAGTCATTCATTGCCCCAGTTTTTAGCTCAGTCCTCCACCTGCATCGCTGAAGCAGAGCAAGGGAGGAGATGTGTAGGAGGGAGTGATGGTGTGGATGTGGGAGGTGTGAACACAGGGAGAGGGTGAGGGGGTGATGTTCTGGACAAGGGCAGCAATCAATCCATCTCTTCTTGCTTTAGGAGACCACATGTCCAATCAGTGTGTGTGTTGCAGTCAGTGAGGGGAAATGGTATATTTTTACCAGTACCTCCCATTGACCGTGACACAATTACCAGATGCCATGAACTCAAACTTACTTAACTCCACACATTTTACATTAAAAACCAAATACAAGCAGGATTGTTTTTTTTTTTTAAATCCACAATCCACTGTCATTATTTCATCTTTTCATCTATTAAAGCCATAAACAAACATCACTGACAATGACTGACATTTAATCAACAAGCTAACAATATAATTCTCACTGACATTATAATGCTGGTGTCTGTCTTTATCACAGGAGGCTGCAATAATGTTATTAAGGTGATTGCACATGTTTTATAATCAGTTCCAGTCCAACACCCCTGCTCCGACCTTTTCATTCTCAGCTCCTTACAGAACGAAAGACTCCAAATATCCTTGCATTTCTAAGACAACATACTGAAGGGGTAACATGGAAAATGCAATTTGTAATAATAGTAATCATAGTGCATAGAAAATGACCCACCAGTTGGTTGTGTCCTGCCCCTGTTTGCTGTGAGTTATGAGAAATGGACTGGTAGGCAAGAAGTAACTGACAGATTAAATGGCACAAAAGTTTTAAAGATCAGTCAATTTGAACAGGAAAACACTTTAAAGTCTAGAAAACATCTTTGTGTCAGCGATCACTGGCATGGGGATGAATGAATGACTAAACAGATAAGCAAATTAACAGATAAATGCAGCTTTTCATGTACCTACCGTCCCTGTAGGGCTCTATATCTCAAATTACATTTGTGTCCTTGGCTATGGAGAGTGGGCATTTGTCCAGGTGTGTGTGGTTGTGTCTGTGTAAATGTACTGCATGTGTTTGTGAGTAAATTTATTTCAGCATCGATCTCGTTGTGAGAAAACTTGCCACAGAGTTACAGTTACACTGCTTTAACCATGAGCAGATGGCTGCAGACTGACACTTCTGGTGGGGCTCCCCACGATGGAGGAGACCAGTGCAAGATTTATGTCACCGCCGCACACATTCATAAATGTAAAATCTCTTTCTGCCTCTCAGTCAAATACAAACACGCACTCTCACATTTAAAAAAGATCAAAATATATCATGGACACGGCGTGCCGTCAAAGGATTTATTTGGCTCCCGTGTCTATCCCGTTTGTCAGTTCCTCCCTCTAACCTAAAAATCCACAACCTGACCACGATAACCCTGGTCCACATTTTAAACCTTTAGCACACCTCCCAAATTTATAGTCTGTCAAGTCTTAGATAAGCTGTGTATTTATTCCAGCTCCATGCACTCATAACAAAACTGATTAAACCAGCAGTGACAGAGCTGTAAATTCCCAGATGTGAGAAATGACTCAGTCTGGCCTCTAGAACATATTCTGATATTCTCTAATTATTTTAATGATTATCTTCAAGATGACCCCGTTTATAATAATCATGAACACAGCAAAGACGTAAATGTAACATGGAGTTAACTAACAACTATAAGGTCATTTGAAAATGCATCGTTAGGAGCTAATGGAGGAGCCTGTCTATATTGGCTTTATGACTGGACTTTTTTGGCTGAGATTCTGTCTCTTTTACAGGCACACACACACACACACACACACACAAACACAGAGAGAGCATTGACCACAGTACTGTGATGTCTCTGATGCGAATCAACGCAGTAAATTAGCCAAATTGGCATGTTTGCATGTGCGGTGGACCGAAACAATTTTCAGATTTCATCACTGGTGATGAAAAAGCTGGTAAATGCTGTAACATAAGAATTCTTGCTCTGAGCACAATCCTTTGGAAGCTACGTCTGAAATAATTCTTTGACTGGCAGGCGTGAGTGAGCAGCTTCATCCAAAAAAGGGGCTTAATGTGTCTATCTCCACCATGTCTCATTTCATTGCACTGTTATCACTTCATCGCATTTATTCCCTGTCCCAAAATGTTCAGATTTGCAGTACAGTGCACAGATTAACTTAACTCTTATTTTCACTTAACTCTCTCTCACACAGTTTGACCCTGTGTCCATGCAGGTGTCAGCCCCAAATATCTGAGGCACTTTTCCTGTGCGGCAGGATGAGATGAGGTCAGGAAAGAGTGGTGGCTTAATCTGACCTTCCTTTCCCATGGCCAAAGTATCACTCTCTGTCCTCAAAGAGGGTTTCATTCAAAAATAGCTCTGCAACTCTCTGAGTAAGGACAGTGTGGCACCATCCACACACACTCTTAGGTATTCTGAAGAATGCTGGAAAATGTGTGATTTTTTCTTTCCTCATTTCCAGCAAATCTGATGAAAAGCTCCCATGTGGCTAAGGCCTGATATGGCTTATACCTCCGTGACAACTGAATTACTGTCCAAAAAGGACTAAAAACACATCACTGAGCTACACCTTTGACCTGGGTGACATGTTCTTTCATTACAATGAGCACAAATGCTGCAGTTTATTTTGACTCAATGTCACACTGCTGCTGAAAATACTCACTAGCACAGGCAGAAATGTGTGTCAATACATGGCTCAAAATAGTCTGTAAAAAACAAATAAAAGCGATGTGTAAGCCTACCCTTTAAAATTATTCAAATATTAGTATGTTTAAGTAGTCACATTTTTTAAACTTGGATATTTTTTTAAGAAAAGGATAAGAAAAAACAATCTTTTTTTGCTCCTACCTAGCATTTTTTGTTTGTTTTTTCTTATGTACCTTCCCCTGCCATTGGCAACAAATAAAGTATTTGTCTTCATCTGATCCTGCACAGTATTATTATAAGATTATTATAGACTATTTTACTCAGAGGCCAGTCTGCATACCATGCAACCACACACTGGCAGGGTGACTTTGGCTGTACTTTTAAAGCAACATTTCTGCAGATGTCGCTAAAAGGCCAAAATGACTTAGGTACATAGAAATATGTTAAATGTAAATCAATGAGAAAAGTGACTTAGCTCTACCAGCAACTATCGGCTTCCCTTTCTTGGGTGTTGGCATCACATTTCCTGTTGGTTATGTTTGGTTTCTACAGACCTTTTTAGCCGTTTCAGTGATTTTGCATCTGCATTGTTTATATGAGTCATCTGTATGGTGCAGCTTTTGTGCTATTTTAGGGAGAAGCAGCAGGGCTAAATAGACTGAGGGATGACAGAGCAGGAAAATGGCATTGTTATTAGTAGCTCAGAGTGATAGTGGTTCCCCAGGGTGCCTCAAAATAAAATCATACAAAATCTTCTGCATCCATATGGAAATTATGCCTGAAATAAAGTGTTTCAAGTTATGATATCATCATGGAAACTACTCAGTCCTAAATACCTGCTATATACAGTACAGTGCTTTCCAAAATCCATCATTAAATCCTCTTTTCACTCAGCTAAGATTTCCACTAATTCTGAGCTTCATATTTCAGCCTTATCTTGAATTACGCTCTCCTCATAATGTGCTTAGAGTTGAAAGAAATGTTAAAACTTGTCTTTCGCTGACTACACTATTACAACTTCAGAGGCTTCGCTTCAGTCTGGCCTACTTCCACTTGGCAAGCTTCTCCTGAACAAGGCCTCCCAATATTAACAGAACATTTGCTGAGAAACTTATCTTATACGTTCAAGTATGAAGGTCATAACTTTTTTTTCTTATCGATCTGTGATCTTGCGGTAAAGCGTGAAAACAGGAAAGCAGCATTCCAGGTTTTATCATGCAGCTCTAATGCCCTGACTCTGTCTGTATCACTACATGCACAGTGGTATCAGAGAAGGATATTAAACAGTTCCTCTGACAAGCTTCCTGGTTTTGTACAAGCAAAAATTTATTGTTTCTCTTATCTTGGTAGAAAGATCACTAAACTTACTTCTATCATATTATTTTATAATTATGACTTGCAGGGTGTTATCCTGGTTCATCCTGCATTTTTTTGTTTCTTGATGAAAATAATTCTTAGTTCTGGTCAGTACAATTATCCCACTGGTTGTGCTGTGGTCAACCAAAGGATGCAGATATTAGTTTTGCCAAAGCTATGGCAGCTGGTTTGAATATTACCATATATAATCTGTGATCCAAAAGCTGTTTTGGCTGCAATCACTGTTCATCATTTCACATATGGCTTTTTTTTATGAGCCCTTTACAAATCTCCTTTTTCCTCCCTTTCTTCTTTTCTCATCACTGTCCTGCTTTCTTTCTGTGCATGACTTGAACATCATATCAACACAGTACCTGCAGAGTACATCCTCCTCTTCTGCACTCTTGTCACACTCTTCTTCTCATCATTAATTTATCTGTTTGCGACACCTCCCTTCCTCCTTTGCCCTCAGAATGTTTTATTGTTACAAAGCAAATGCATTAAGCAGGCAGACACACTAAATCAGGATTGCCTCAGTCTAACAACTGTGATTGCTTAGGCTGTGTGGAAACCTTCGCTGCTGCTATAAAACATGGGCGATCATAAAACATGGACCTAATGAACAAATAAGAATGAACTAACATGACTGTTTTTTCAGGAATTTGTTCTATTTTTGTAATTGTAAAGCAGTTTTTGTGCTGTTACACCTGTGAAAATGTAACACCTGTGGTATATATAAGAGCTATTTTAACTCTACAGTTTTGCCAGTGTTGATCAAAGTATATACTGGAGGTCTTTATTAAATGAACATGAAAATTAAGGTGCACTGAAAATGTTTTGTTACTAAAAATAATTACTGAATATGTGGATAAGATGTAAAATCTGCAGCTAAAGAATATTTGCTTTGAATTTTCTCATACTGGTTCATTACATTTAGTGAATAGCTGCTGAAAGACTTTTGTACCTGCACAATGTGATTCTAATACACACATTTAGCAAACAGGAAGTAGCCAAAGCTGTGAACTTCCTGTATAAGCCCAGTCACTGGTTAGCATCTGCGCTATGGGCACAGGAGGTTCTTCAATGTGTGTGTGTGTGTGTGTGTGTGTGTGTGTGTGTGTGTGTGTGTGTGTGTGTGTGTGTGTGTGTGTGTGTGTGTGTGTTTGCCATTCAGCATTCCATCTCCTCTGCTTCCTTCCCTACCCCTGGTCTGCTGATGCTCGGCATCGTGGGAAAGTGAGTTGCACCTCTGGGCGCCATGTTCACTCACTCACCACACCCATAAAGCAGCAGAGAGTGGGATAGATTTAGTGGGCGTCATGAGCCAAATGCGGTGCTGTGCTGCACTCTTATGCCATAGTGTCGCTAATATGCCACACAGATTGCCATGATTCCAGATTTAGAGTGAGTGACAGATTGATACCATGTTTGTGTGTGTGTGTGTGTGAGGGGTGAGACTAAAGGAAATATACAAAGTGGCATTTTTTTGCCCAAAGCTTGTTTACTACATTGCGCATTTTTAACTAATCAGATCTTTCTTTGCATGCCTAAGGTTAATATAAATGTCCAGATTTATGCTCCCAGAACAAACAGGACCGACACACACTCCCTTCCACTGTTCCAAGATACAATCTACAGCTTTATGTGACAGTCTCTCTTTTGTTTATGTTTGTATGTGTGTGGTGCGTGTGTTACAGAACGTCTTATCTTTGGCTCAGCCTAAGAAGTATGTGTCAGAGACTTCAGAGGAAGAGGAAGATGAGAAGGTCAAGTGCGTCGGGGGACACCGGTTGTCCCTCACATTGGCCTTCTGAATCAGCTGCTTCCTGTTTATTGTTGCACTGAAATGTTGTCCCCTGAAGATAACAAAGATTTGACCATTGACTCTGGTAGAACAGAAGTACATCCTGTGACGGATACTATATTGTTCTGCGTTTTGTCACAAAACTGCTGTGACCTGCCTATGACAGTTTGTACGTCATAGCGGATCAGAGTGCAGCGTTATGATTGAATCGCTTTTGATAGGTGTTCACCTTGACATTATTATTACTCTATCTATTAATCTCCATCAGTGATTGTCACACAACACTGCTTGAAGACAGGCAGGATTATGATTATTTGGATGAGGAATAACTGGTGAATTTTGTTTATTTAGTTTTAATATTGACCTTGTTTTAGTTTCTAACCGCTGAACAAAAACATTAAATCCCCAGACATTTGTGGCATTTACTTGTCTTATTCAAGTAGGTCTTCAAATGCTTCTCATACATATAAAATGCAACATATGGTTCACAAAACCATCCTTTAAGCACAATGTTATTTTTTCAATGAAGCTGAGGGTATAGGTTTACATTAACACGGGGGTTGATAGATTATATTCAGTGTTTTATTATACAGTGTTCTCACAACTTTGCCTATCTTCTTGGAATCAGAGTGCACGAACCTTAGGCCACTTTGAGCCTGGAAAATGGTCAAGAAAAACTGAAAAGTCGGCTGTGTAACTCTCACAGCTGTCTGTGGCTGGAGCCAGGGCAGAAGCTGGAGAATTTCCTTCATCCATCCCACAGCATGATTTATGATCAGACCAGTCTTCTCTCACTGCTTCCACTTTGTTTGATTGTTTGTTTTTTTGGAAGCGTTTAGGATTTCTTTTCCAATAAATTGCCTGCTGCAGAAGGACAATAATCAAGACAAGGTAATGCTGGTTTCCCAAACAGAGCCACACACAGTACAGGTCATGTTTATATTACACAGCACTGTCTGAGCTTGTAGAGGGATTAGGGCCAGGGGATGGAAAGTCTCCAACAAAGCTCATATTTGTTCATAAGGATGTTTGGGCTAGTTTGGCAAAGTGACCAATACATACAGAGAGTTGGAGAAAGATGGAGAACAACAGTTTAAAAAAATAGGTGCACAAGTTTTCTGCATGTGTATTGTAAACTTTCATTAGACCTGACCACTGGATGTCATTTCAAGAGTGTATTTTATCTGTTTTGGGCTGTTCTTACAAAAAGGCCTCTCTACTGTCTCAGCCCCTGAGAGTTTGCGTGAGAAGGCAGAGACATTCGGGAGGTTATTCACCTCTGCTTCATCTGCAAAGATACCGATACAGAGATGTGACCCGTGCATGTCCCTCAGCATGTGACCTGTATCATCCACAGTCTCATTTTGCTAAATGGTTTCTGTAAGGCACACGCATACACAAACAAACAAACACACAGTAAATAAGGTTAGGTCCAGACTCCACACTCATGACAGCTGGAGACAGACAGGAGCCATTTCTAATGTTTGTTCATGACAGTCGTGCTTCTTCCCAAAATTGGCTCACAAATGCTAATTCCACGCTGACTGTTCTTGTCTTTTTATTTATTTTTTAATTATTATTGTGTATGTTGATTATTATACTCTAGAGGAAAGAAAGCAAAGGCTATATCACATATAGTAACACAAACCATAAATGATCATAACATAACATAACATAAATTCTCTTTAATGTCATCATATCAAACCCCACCAAGATCAGTTCGTGTTGTGAAGAGTGAGTCCGTCCTTAGAGACTTCAGCTCTCTTTTCCCCTAGCAGCTTGGCAGTCAGTAATACCCAAATATTTACAGTGTCATCTAAACACCCTTTCTATATGACATATTTATTCAATTATGCTTCATTTCACAGACAAAAAGAGCACTGTGAATTCCAGCCAAGTGGTGTGCTTATTCCACCAACTGTATAGTCGCGATGGCTTTGATTCAAAAGAGACAAAGAGAAACACTGGATGCATATGACATTTGTTAAATACTCTCTGTAAACCCTTTTGACTGCTGCGGAAATCATAAACACTACTTTCGCATGATTCAATATCCAGGTATGCTGCTCCGAGCCAATGGAACAGTCAGGTGTTTTTGCATGCAGGTCTTTGGCTTTACAGAGAGCTCTGTATGAACTACCAGGCATTACCTACTGCAGATATATTTTCCTTTTATTAAACATTATTAAACAGATTTTTTTTTGCATGCATATAGCACAAGGCAATGACTAGGCAGGCCACAACGCAGTACTAAGCTTTCCAACACACAGTATCTATAGGTACTTTCAAATGTTCAACATTATATTTCTACAACCACAAACCAAAAAATCAAAGTGTGCCTAATTTTGCAGCATTTCATTTAAATTACAGTAAATGAACGAGATCACGATGAATGGACAAAGAAGCCAACACTGGCAGCTAATTTTTCATTTCCTTCCCACTATGCCTCCTTGTATGAGAGCTTGGAATATAATACATATGGTTACATGGTTCAGCAAATGTGAAGTACTGCTTTAGAAGATCATTCTGACAGCTTGACAGGGCAGCCCTTTGATCAAATTTGTGTTGTAAGACAATAAGTTTAGATTCACCCCTGTGTGTTTGTTATCTGTTTATATCACTGAATTGCATGTTAGCACTGGGTTCGCCATAACATTGCACGCTACTGAGTACAATGAGATAAAGCTGCCAGCACTGTGTTCATTTTGCTGAATGCGTTCTTAGGGTCTGTAAATTTGTTCTCCATTTCGTTTGTGCGTGTGTGTGTTTGATCTATAATTCTTACTTTGTGAGATATCTGCCACATCTTTACTTTGGGCGAAACCCACCCATTGCTCCATGACTTTTAATGAGACCGTCATCAGTTCCTTGTTCCCTGTCTTGCAGTAATGGTGTGTATTAGGCAGACAGCGAGCTGCCAGGCACCTTTTGAGTACAAGGTTTACGTCATCATGACTTCATTTTGCCTGCTCTCTGGATTGCAAAATCAGTCAGAGCCAGTGAGATCTGTAAACCTGGATGCTTGAGGGTACTGACAGTTGTTATACAACACATGTAGCCTGGGCTGGCACTCGTCTCCTTTTTATTTTTTTAATTTTGTTTTGCTCTCAACATCTTTTCCATCTCTGTCGTTCCCGTCCTTTCTTAACCTAATTGTTGCTTTTCTCTCAGAGTTTGCCTCAGAGGCACAACTTAATGCTTTCTTCTGAAATACCCTGCTGCCTTTCATACGCAGTCTGTTTCATGTTGGTGAAGTGTGTCGGGTCCGGGGTGCAGTGATTTGGGGATATTGCGGTTGTGGCGAGAGGGGCGGGACGGGGGGTTCGTGCTCATCTCTTTTTCAGTCAAACGCAGTTTTATTCCCAAATTTTCCATTCATTAGGCAATTATTATTTAACTACTGCAGCTTTTATATACTCACACTCAAACACACTGCACACATGCACACTGTCATGCCTCTGCCTGTGAGGCAGTTGTGAGCAGGGCTTACGTGGGGACTGAGTGGTCACTGTGTTTCCCATCACTCTCTGTACACATAGATAACCCTAAATGGAAAAGCAAGGTGGTGTGTGCGCAACCACAACCAGAAAATCTGCTGCACCGCTTAGGATACCCACCGGCTGTCCACATCACAGTGACCACTGATTTCAGAGCTCTGTAATCACTATACACAGTGCTATTTTTGCACAATCTGACTATGGATTAGACAGCAAATTGCCAGGGATAGTGAGTGTTTCCATGGAGAGAGTGGAAGTTGCTTGTAAGGAATAATAAACAGAGTTAGATTAAGATTAAATGTGACAGTCTGAGAGCTGTGGTAGCTGAAGAAGTATGTGTTTGTGTGTATCGATGATGTCCAAATGTGTGCACTTATTTAAAAGCACGGGGAGCAGAACAAAGAGGTTTTATATAGGACAGAACATTAGAAAGCTGAGAAAAGACAAAAACCTTTTTTACTTCCTCCTCACACTTAATCACCTCCATTTGTGGATGTCTAACTGATGACTTCTTCCTCATTGACTATTAATCAGCTGGGTGTAATGACAAGCTAACATAGCAATAAATGTTTATTCTCTGTCAAGCTCACACATATGTGTTGGAGACTTAAATGTGACTCCCATCAACTGGCAGACAGCTGAGAGACTGGCGTACATGTACAGTTTGCATCAGCCACATAAACACACACACACAGCACAAAAAGATTTAGCAAATGGGCCATCTTTCAGGGATCCAGGCGAATAAACTATGAAAAGATGTTTACACAAACAAAAAAAAAAAAAAAAAAAAAATCAGCAACAAAATATAACACTTCTCACAGCTTCAGCAGAATATGTCAACAATAACAATTAAAGAACACACACATCTTATTCTGCATTTGTGAGGAAGGTTTTCTTAAGTCGCGATGAGATTCTGCTCCATGATGGATATATTAAGTATGCTATTTTGCTCTCAACTTTATATCAACCCATGTCAAAGCTCATTCATAAGACAAAAGACCTGGAGTTCTGGTAAGCTCACAAAGTCTATGCAGATGGTATGTAAATTGTGCCAAAGAGAAAGAATCTGTTCTGGCTCTATCAATGATAATGGCTTAAATTATTGAAGGAATAACATCACCATGCAATGAATCATCTCAGCAGCAATTGGGTCAGTGTTGAAAAGCACAGTGTTGAAAAAGTCAATACATTAAGCTGCTCTCATGAGGTCATTCTCATGAGACAGAAAAAGTTTTTGTTACTGATCAGTCTCCAGAAAAAAATCTAATAAAAGGATTCACAAAAGAATTTCTGTCTTCTCTTATTAGAACAAATACAAATTCACTTGCGTTTGATTAACTTTTGGAATCGAAAGTGAGACTTGACACTTGAAAGCAAAATTCAACGAAAGTCAGACCTAAAATCTCCCTTTCCTCCTACTCACAATTCCCTTAGAATGGTTGTCAAATTTAAACATACATTTTGACCACATGCTATTGCCCTGTGTGATTGCTGAGTGTTATTACCATCAGCAGGTTTTCATGCAGTTTTGGCCAGTCACATCTAAAGTTGAGAGAATACATACAACCACACATTCAGTCACCTGCACTCCAACTGGTTAATTTCCTGCACATCAGAGGGAGCCGAGGTGGGTCTGACAACAAAGCCAGGAAATAGTTTGAAGAAATGTAGGGCTTTGATAGTTATGAGCTTATTGTGTGATTCTAAGTGCTCTTTCAGTGTGTGCATGAATGTGTGTGAAGGAAAATATGGGCGCCATGTGTGGCTGGAGGTGTGAGAGGAAGCCTAACAGGCATTTGGACACCATTAGATCTACTGCACACAGTAAAACTACTTTGATGACTGTTCAGCATCTCACAGGGTGCTCCAGGTGTTCAGTGCAACCATAAAACAGACTTCTGACACTCAACACAGTAGTTCTTGTTCATACTAATGGAATAATGCAGTAATATTTCACTGTGTATTATGTCCATCAGTTTGAAATATATATACCCGTAACACTTTCCTGAGAAGTTCTATCAGGTATCCATACTTTTTGTTCAGCTGCTATAGTGACTGCTGCCCAATAAAGATGGCAGAAGGCTGTGGTTTTTATGAGTCTTTTCATATGGCTTGTGGCTCCTCTTGTTCTTTCATTCTGTCCATCTGTCTTTGTTGAGTTCTGACTAATTCTAAAGGTCTGTCGCCCTCTGATGTGGTGGTTCTCCGAGGGCGATTTTAACCGGGTGCAAAGGAATATCAGAGTGGGAAACAAGCATGAGGATTTCAGGCTGTAGGCTACTTGATAAGAAACAAATGAACCTTCCTTCAGCAAGAAAGTGATTTTCTATGAGTACAGAAAATCATAAGGGACATGAGTAGAACTGTACTTTTTTTAAAAAAGTACTGTTTGTGTCTCCTGTGCGTGCAGGTCTGCCTGTTTGCCTGCTATTTGTGTGCGTGTGAATGTTAATGTATGGCAGTTTTATTTGGATACAGGTTCTCATTCCTGCTGTGGCTCTATCTGTTAGCGATAGAGTCTAATTTGGAGCTGATTCTGTAGAGCAAATATAACCCCCCTGAGGACACTGTGATCAGTCCCAGGCTACAGTGAAACGTCAGTTGCCTCAGTGATTTTAATTTGCAGGTGGTTTTCATTTTAGTGACAGTATCATCTTCAGATTCTTGTCGTTTTCAACGTCCTGGCCCCTGCACTCCCACCCACCCCCTCTTTCTATGTCACCTAACGCTTGTGTCCCCACTTACCCTCTCCAAGCTTAGGATTCTTCTCTGTTTCTTCACTTTTTCTTTTGTTGCTCCCTAAGTCTAGAGAGCTGCACTAAAAGCAGACAGCACCGTTCAGCTGGCAGTCATGAGTCATTTGAAATTAAAAAAACATTCAAGCACTTTGTCACACAATTGGTGCCAAATGTACCATTTTAACATCAACAAATCATTAAGTATATGATTTTTAAAGGCTGTTATGATTACTATAGACAGTTTTGCTGGTGAGCCATTCGCAGCTGATACCAGTCTTCA
The DNA here is from genome assembly GCF_900324485.2 of Mastacembelus armatus. Classification (NCBI taxonomy): domain Eukaryota; kingdom Metazoa; phylum Chordata; class Actinopteri; order Synbranchiformes; family Mastacembelidae; genus Mastacembelus; species Mastacembelus armatus. The sequence continues at coordinate 16,242,806 of NC_046646.1, read as the reverse complement.
GAATTCATTTATGCGCCTTCAGGTCAGCATTTAAACCCCCAGGATTAGCGGAAGATCCGAATCAAGAAGCGGGCTCAGTCCTTCCAATGTAAACAGAACAGTAGTTTCTTACATTGACAGATGGGAAGATTTTTAAAGACCCTCAGCAAACTCCCTGTGTTTATCCAATGTGTTTATTGTCTTCAATAAAGCAAAAACAAAAACTGTCAAGCAGAGGAAATAAAGATGCTCTCTGCAAAAGGAAGCAGTTCTTTGAAAATGTGGCTCCACTGCTGTGGGATCGAAGCTGTAAATCATTTTGACTGTAGGCCCATTTTGTTCCGAATAATTACACTAAAGTATGTAGAAAGAACTGTGTTGACAAGGGTAAAATTGGTGTGTAAAAGTGTTTTATGTGTTGAGCTGGTCTGATATGAGCTATAAAAGAAAGTGTCACAGGTCTGATGCTCAGCCACACACAAATCTTCCAAAGTCTTTTCAGCCTCATTGATAAATCTGAGTGTAGTTTGTTTAGAAAATAGAAGCAATTGAAAACAATAGAAAATAGCAGTAGAAAAAAACAAGAAGTCCATGGACTATGCAGAGTTGCATGTTGATAGACTCTCTTGCATCATTTTTTTATTTTTTACAGGACCAAAGTGGTTTGGAGAGGCTCGTCTTCTACAACTAAATCCAGATACAGTCACCATATGGAGAAAGCTGTACTGTTTGCATTAGCAACAATTCAAATACATATCTTCACAGACATTTGCAACATAAGTATATAAATATGACCAGAGAAGACATAAGGTTTTGTTTTTTTAGCTTCAAACATATGCAAAAGAATTATTGGATGTTTTTGTGAAGCCAGAGAGTCGTCTTTTTTTTTTTTTGCTTTTTTTTTTGCCAGTGGCTCAAGGACTTCTCTATAAAGACTCCAGTGGGGTTTAAGCCAGGTATTGAGCATTTTTAGACAAAGATTATGCTTTTAGTCTTCAGTCTTTTGAGCTTTCATCTCAACTGATTAGAGGCATCTTATCTTACTTAAAACAGTAGAATTTACCTTGAAGTAATCTGGCATTTAATAAGGTTCTCTTTTTTAGTTTTGTGTGTCATTGGTACAAAGGTCCAACTGTTCTTTAAACAGTGATATTGAAGGCATTCAGTGTTGCCAGGGGTCCACATCAGGATCAAAGTGGCACCTAACTGCTCCAGCCGTGTCAGTCCTCTTATACCACATTTCTCATCCTTGCAGTAACATCAACAGGACATCCTATATTAATACTGTTGACCTCAGTATTACACTGTAGTAGTACACTGCACATTGACATAGTGTATATGTGAGTGTAACTGGCCTGTTTTCTATTAAACTGCATCAGAGAAAGTGTGTGCAGGCTGTAATTTACAGAATCTGTGTTTGGGTTCTGTGTGCTTGGAGTTGGTGTAGTGCATGTGCTGGTCGGCTGCTGGGCTTGGCTTTTTTTTTTTTTTTTTTTAAATACAGAGGGCAGTAGCAGACCTCATCAAAGCCTAACGTCTCTTTAAAACTCTTGCTGCCTGCTAAACTTACTCCCTGCAGTATTTCAGATGTCCTGTCCACTCAAAAAAATCTCCTTAATAAGCACACACGTGCACAGCGACACATGCACGCAGTGCAAAGCACACGCAGGGATAAATTAAAGTAAAGACTGTAACAAAATACTGATTTGTCACGGCATTAGCATTAACAAACAAATGTAATGGAATAAAAACTAAAGTCAAAACAGCTCTGGAAACACTTAAAAATAATTTTAGCTGTCAAAAAATGTATTCACTCAAATATGAAAGCTGGGAATTGTGTTTATTTGTTTGAAGATTAATTCCCCTTTCTACATTTGTCTGTTCAGCATTACTCTAAACCAAAGAGACTGTTGTTTCAGCTTAGCAGAAACACTGGAAACAGGAGAAATCCCTAAAAAATGCAACTTGTCATGTTTTTGTACAGAATAAACGAACACAACAAATAACACTTTAATAAATGACTGTCAGACTAAGCTAAGCTAACCACCTTTTGGCTCCAGGGAGTGACAGTGACCTGAATGGAAAGCTACAGTTGAAAAAGGGGTTATTTCTTTAAAACATACATTTTCTTAAAACACTGCACCACTACAGATGTTAAGCATTGATTAGTCAAGCCCAGTAACAGTCACTCAGGCACAGCCATTAAGTGGAAGGAAATATTTCGGCAGGGCTGTTGATGACATAGTCCATAAATCTCAGAGAACAATAACGTTGTGGTTCCTCTGTAGAGCTGGCTTGGAGACCAGAAGGTACTTGGCTCCAAAAATTTCAGGTTTTTTTTTTTTGGACAGATTGGGAGCACTGATTTAAAGAAACTGTAACCATTGCACAGCAGAAGGAATGGAAAATCCAATGGCATGAAACACTTTTCTTTTCTACCCCAGCTAAACGGACCTTCCCTTTCCTTATGGAGAGTTTGACGCGATAAACAGATCTAATGATAAAAAATGCTGGTCATTGTTTCACATGCAGTTTGAGATTGCAAAAATCTTTTTTTTTTTTTGACTCTCTACACACTTAAATGTGTTGTATGTTTTACTTCCCATATCTGTTCCTGTTTTACAGCAAAGTCTAGATACAAGTAGACTAAGCTGATAAAGAAATAATCAATAAGGTCAAATGAAGGTTAACTACCACTTTCTGCATCACTGCTAACCAGCCATGCAAGCTGTAATGCAAAAACTGCATCTGGTACTGGTAAAACGGCCAGATAATTTGGGTCACATAAGTTCACTTTTTAAAATGGCACCACATGTAAATACTGAGTAACAGCCAGCTTCTTTTTGGGCAAAATGTTTCCCTTTTAATTTGGGGAAAACTCCAAATGATTTTTTTCTTTCGAACACCAACATTAAAGTCCAAATACGGTCAAAGCTCATGCGTTTATTAGAATAGTTCAGCATTTAGTTTATGATCAGGGTCTCTTGGCTTTATACTAAAAGGCCATTTCCATTTTATCAGTGTGTATAGTGAAAGAAAAGGATTAAATTATCCCACTTAAAGAATGTGGCTTCACCCCCCATTGTGGCAGTTAGTGTGTAACAGCTGAACCCCAGGAAACATCTTGGCACTTGTTTCTACATTTCCAGGTGCAGGGAAGTTAAATGCACGACAACTCTATTTTTTTTTTCTTATAGGGAAAGAAAAGAATTATATTGTTTTCACATGCAACATTAAATGTTATGGTAATGAGCGAGGCAGACTGTCTGAGAGTGTGAATGATTTTGCATGCAAGCTTAAATGCAATGAGGCATTTAAGGCTTAAGTCTGCAGCAGCAACAGTGCACAGACACAGTGCAGGACCAATGCACTGCTGTGTGGTCACTTAAGGTTTTCAATGTGATAACCACATGCTTCTGTCCATTGGAGGTCAATAGACATCTCCCTCAATGTCTGCATCCGGATAGTTTTGATTTACCAGGTACAAATACCAGGCAGGATTCAAACCAGAAACTGCCCCATTAGTGCCCTACATTCACATACAAAACTGCTAGCTTAACTCTGGGAAATTCTGTCTGTGTTACAGTCTTCACTTTGGCTGTTTGCCTTCAAACCCTTTAATAAACAATCCAAACATAAACTGGGACTCTGCTAATCAGCTAATGAAGAAAGTGGTCACTTCACAGATACTGCATTAAAATTCTTATCATTAATCATGGCATACACAACTAATCATTACCTACTTATTCACTAAGTATAGTGTCTCTCAGCCTGTTTTCTAGTACCTCATCATTATCTAAAATGTAGTCCGTGGTGTAACTATTGACAGTGAAATGGATGCAGTGCAAAGGGGCACAGAGGCTGTCAGGGGCCAATGTGGTGGTTTGAATCCACAGCAGGCTGTTCGATTAGTGTTGATAAAACTGTCAGTTTGACTGCTGTCAGTGGTACCAATCAAAGGCTGGTTTGCAGGATATTAATTGCATTGCATTGAGCCTCTTCATGGTGACATAACAATATACATTTACATTTCCACATTTTCTACTCTTTAGCATTTTATTCATTATCAAACAGTTCCTGATATCTTCCTATCATTTTCATTAGTAATTTGTCATATTTCTGTGTACCACATTGTAAATTATCACCATTTTTGTTTGGACAATGACCCTCAATATACAGTCCACCTCACAGTCCAAATAGCTCAGTATGTTACAGGACTGCTTGAAGTTCAGGGGTTGAATTTACGTGAAGCTTGGTGGATGCTGAAGTCTGACACCCAAAGTAAAACCTCAAAAGTTCAATGAAATACAGTGGCCAAAAGACCAGGGTGTTAAATGATGGGTGAAATGTTTTCTGAAATTATGAGATTGAGGGTTCAATCCTCTAGTAATTTATTGAATTAGGAGTGTGAAAAGATGGACTCAGAAGAGAGAAACATGTCTCAGATGGTCCAGACCAAGTGACTAGATGAGTCCCAGGACTAATTAGAAGAAGTGTTTCTACTTAAATAACTGAGTTTAAGAGGACCACACTTAAGATTTGAAGTCAATGTAAAATCCCCATGAGAAATGAAAACAAATGTGTGTGTGTGTGTGTGTGTGTGGGTGGGTGGGTGTGTGTGTGTGTGTGTATCAGTGGTCTGAGAGAGTATCTTTGAAAAGCCAAACTTGTGGTACTACTAAACCATACTTATAGCTGGAAGACTGACTGACATGGATTGGTATTTGACCAATGGTTTCCTCTGAATGAAACACCAGCTCTTTAGTTAGTCTAGTTTGGCATCATCCAGACAACCTGAACACTATATAGCTGGAGCACTAAAATGTATATAGGAATGAACTGTCGACTGTGTGGATACTTCAGAGGAAAGAATAGCCAACATTATAATTTATTTTGAATAATGCTAAATACCATTTGCTTTTTTAAAATTTCTGGCAAAACCATAACTTTTCATATTTTCTGCTGTTATTCAAGAATGAATGAGAGACACTCCCTGACCCTGAAAATAACATGCAATCCAAATGACAAGGATGGTTTTCTCTGATTGTAAGGTGCTTCACAATGTACAGTGGGCGTGGCTTTCTCTGTGATAATATTTATTTCCAAGGGGATCATTTCCTTGTTCATTATTTAGACAGTTTGGTAGATTTATATTTTTAACAGCCTTTGCTTAATGTGCATAATTTAAAATAATTCTGCCTTTGAATGCATCACTTGTATCACATGAAACTGTACAGATCAGATTATTATTGACATAATGTATGAATGCTACATCTTCAACATGATCTCTTAGGATTTCAGGAAATGTGCACATCCCATTTGAATTGAAGAGCACAAGGTTATCTTATGATCACATTACAGCAAGTAAAATGACTTTAAGGCAGATTTTGATTGAGCAACTCAAAGTTACAACAAATTTAACAAAAATCAGACTATATTGTATGGTGTAGACATGCCTTGTGCTTGTCTGCACATGAAGTCATGTCTATGGGCACGTGTCTTCTGCATTTACATGTATTTCCATGTTTACATGTGATTATCATATTGCTCATTTCTGATATAAATTACTGGCAGACATGGGACAGATGTTACCAGTATTCCAGTAGACACAAACAAGTGTAAGCAGCTGGAAGAAGAGAGCAAGATAAGGGAACTATGGGATATTATCTTTGTTTTCCTGCTGGTATGAACCTGATTCTGGTAGTGCCTCTGCTACAAGGCTTTACAAAGTCCAGGAGGTTTCTATCCCAGTCATTCCCAAATGGAGTTGACAGTAAGAACAAAGAAAGGCTCAAGGACATTGCAGTAGCCAAGAAATCTCTCATTACTGGAGACAAAGAGAGGAGGGAAGGAGGGAGGAAGCCCTTGGGGCTGCATGGACAATAAATTCACCCCAAACCCTGATATCCCTTCTGTCCCAGCTATCATCTACTACTGTACCAAATGGGATGGAAACTTCCTCTCTCGTGTTTGGGTTCATGATAGACAAAATACAATCCCTCTCAAATAACTGCCTTCATTAAAACAGGGTCCAGATGTATCATTTGACTCCACTGTTGAACATCCAGGGATTTGTTAATTTAGACAAATTAAAGCAAAACAATAATATTTAAAGGGTCTGTGACAGGGGGTTTCCAGACAGAGGTTGTTGGTTGTGGAAGTTTTGACACAAAACTGAGCTTTTGTGGTGGATACAGCACTCAAAGAAATGCTCTCAACATGCTTCCTGCAGGCAGGGGGCTTAAGTTGTTTACCTTTAAAGGATACATTTTCTTACTGTCAACAAATCTCAGTAAAAACAGCAATGAAATGATCATACTAGCAAGAATTGTAACTTTATCTAGAGTGTGATGCAGTTAAACTGCCATAAAGCCTTTTCCCAAAAATATTAATAGCACATTAATGGGTCACAAGCTGAATTGGATGTGTTGTACTTTGAAACAATTTGAGTTTCATTTGATCCCATAGACAGTGAACTGTCCTGCTGTGGAAAATATAACATACAGTATGAATCAATCCATAGGAGAAAATAGACCCTAAAGGTGCAGGAGTTTCTTTGGTTTAAGTAACTTGGCTAGAAATGACATTGCTGTCTGTAATTACTTCATCATTAAAAAAACATCAAGCTAAATGCTTGTGCAGTTTATGACAAGATTTATATTTTTAGTAGGAAACAGTTGTCTTGGTGATGAGTGCCACAAAGAAAGTATTGAGAAAGAGAAATATACTGTTGTTTTTGGTCTTTTCATTGGATGTTTTTTTTTTTTTTTTGAGACTTACAAAAACACGGATAAACAGACTTATTCTTTAATATATGACCAGCTATTTATTTATGTGTTCAGAGATGGAACGTACTGAGCAATTGCATTTCCAGATATCTGTAACATACTAGTTAGAGCTATCTTGTGTTGCTAAATACAGGTTCTTAACTTGTCAACAGACAATTTCCACTCCAAGGACAAAATCAAAAACCTGTTGAGTACTGTGGAAACCATGCTAATCCAGATTGGAATGAAACTGTCTGTTAATAGTCCAGTAAAAACCAGACATAGCCAACTGCAGGTTGTACAATTAAGCTCATAGCAAAGAACGAAGGCATGGGTTGGGTCAGAAACAATCAGATAAATACAGACATGCCTCTGTGTACTCAGATCACTCCACATGTGCTGGAGGACTGTTTGCCAGTGTGGCTGAACAGAGGATTTCCTGCCTCTATGGTTCATGTAAGTGGAGAGTGGAAGTGGAGAGCCTCTGATTTGACCAGAGATAGCCTTTCTTTGTCAGTGTGTGCTTGTGTTCATGTGTGTTTAAGAACACACCCCAACCAAATGCAATTAGGGTGAGCCCACTTAAGACACAAGTTGCTGTTAATATACCCAAAGAGAATAAAGCCCAAGGAAATCAAGGACCAAAGAAAAGACACTAGAGACCAAAATAAATGAAGATCTGGATTTGTTAATTATGAGAAAATGACAATTTGAAAAAGCATGACAATAATAATAATGACAATAACTGTGTCGGGCAGTTCTGTAATGCTCACTGTAACCCTGTGGAAGTGCAGACAGTGAATCGTTATCATTCTAGTCAAGCCTTCTTCTTTCCATTCTTCACTGATTATCAGGTCCTGACATCTCCTCCTATCCAGGCAGCCAGCTGATTAGTCTGACGCACCGAAGCAGAACCAGGAGAACAGAGAGCAGTGTATTGATTGTCACAGTGACCTTTCCTTTGCCACTGTTCCAGAGCTGTGGAGGGGATGCCATTCTTTAAGACTCTGGCTCACCAGCGGCAGACGTGGCTAAAGACAGGAACCCTGCTCTGCACAAATGACATTCATAGCTTTCACACTCTAAATTGTAACCACAGTGGCCTCAGTGGGACTGTGCTGCAAAACAACAGCCTTCAGCTAACAACACCTTTAGTAGGGGTGGAATGACCATTTTGTCGATAGAAATGGTTATGAAAAGGTGTGTGGTGTGTTATTTTAGTCGCATAAAATCTATATTTCCAAGAGTGTGAGCATTTCGGCCTGACAATAGTTTGAGCAGTGCATATCTTAATCTAGTTTTTGAAATGGGATAAGAGTGAGCATCATGAAAGATTTGATAAAATATGATTTAGTACGTGAATAATTTTCCCAGCCTTGTATGTGTGTGTGTGTATGTACCATCGCACCCCTGTATGAACGTGGTGATGAGTAGCTGCTTCAGATGGCGCTGAAGCAGCTAAATGACAATACTAGCATTTGGCTGAGGCTAAGTGTGTCAGGAGGGGGCAGGAGACACAGACAGTACATATGTGGAGTGGGGGAGGTGAAGGTTTGAATGTTAAATCACTTCTGGAGTCTGAGGTATGGTTGTTAGGATGGCTGGAGATGGCAAAGGAAAAAAGACTTCTTTGGTTGGGGCCAGTGCCAATAACGGCAGTTGCAGATCTATATTTGAAACACATCAGAAAAATAATAATTCTTTTAAGTGAAGTGGTGGAGAGAAAATAAGGAGGATGTAGAGGAAGGAAGTAGTATGGCCAACAGGGGAATAGACATTATTGGCAAGGAAGGCTAGGGAAAGACATCTGTGGAAGGAGTGGGTAACCACATGAAACCACGGAATCCAGATGGCCAGAAACAGGTAGGGAAATGTGTTGATCTGAGTGATGAAAATGGATAAAAGAAAAGGGACAAACATGCAACTGGAGTAAGGAGAAAGTTCATAATCCCAAAAGCGGCATGAAGATGGTCTATGAGTGATGATAAACCTTCACAGAAAAGCTGAGCAGGGAATGACAGAAATTACAAGTCAGAGACCGAGTTCCTGGACCTCTGACAAACATCCAGCTAAGCACACACAATCATGCTCACAAAGCCTACAGCACAAACATACACAGGGATAGCATGTGGGGAGGAATGGATAATCAGAACATCCGAAAAAAATCACAGCATACACATTATCTGCAACACATGGTCGGCCTGCCAGCAGGAGAAAATTCACACAGCAGCATGACCTTTGCAGGAAGAAAAAGGGGTGAGAGAAAGAGATGAAAAAATGAATGACTTCCAGCCAATGGTTAAAGGAGACTACTATGGTTACATTTCTACTGACAGTCCAGCCATTTTACTTGCACAGTTGAACAATCAACCTGTAAATGTATATTCTCTATCTGGTCTGTTGTATAATGTATATGCACATAAACTGAAAAAACAGTGCAAACACAACTGTAGTCCTAGTTTATATATTATAAACTGCAAATCCTCATGCTTAGTAAGTTCCCAACCTGTCAGTATACATTTATTGTTAATAGTGGTCTGCACTACCTCAACTGCTGTCAAGGTGCCTTTCAAGGAAGTCTTCCCAAGTTTTTCTTGAAATTTTTTCTTGAAAACATCTGTATTGGGCAGTTTCTGTGTGTAAAAGCAACTGAAGCTTAGATTTCAGAAAAATTTTGGTAGTCAGCAAAATCCCACCTAGGGATTGAAATGAAATGATTGGTTTCCACACTAAAATCAACCTATAATCATTATAACTATCAGTCTTATAGTGTAATCAGTTCCCTGTGCAAACGGGTCAGCCCTTTTTACTGTATGAAAACTAAGAATGAAATACACAGTAGATCCTGAAATGATCATATTATCATCAGATGATACAGTCTCTCCAGAGTGGGACACCCCTCATTTTTCTCCTGAGCTTCGGTCACACAAACCACCTCAAATGGGTTTATATATTATAGAGAATTATCTCCTCCTAGGGAGCAGAAGATAAAGAGAGATCTGTTAGCAACTAACTGGCTCAACATCAGAGATTAGGCAATTGGTGATGTGGTATTGTGCAGATGATCACACTGCTGATTCAGCTAGTTTGAAAACCAGAAACCAAAGACCTTCAATCCCCTTCCTCTAAGATCAACCATATTCTGTCAAACTTCCCTTTAATCCTCAGCGACCCCATGCTTTCCAGATACACACAACCCACCACCATGAACGTCTTCCCCTGAGCTTCTTACGCCTGGGAAAACCACCTCCCCACTTACAAACTATAGTCACTGCTCACCACACCTCCATCTCTAATTCAACCAGAAACCTCATGTTTGGTGCCAACCGAGCAGTGCCTCGGATGATGCGTTGTGCAACCTCCAGCGTTGATCTTAATTCAAACACAGTGTCAAAAAGACCATACAATCAAGCTGCAGTCACGGTTCTCAAGCGTTGAGGACAGATATCAAATAACTGCACAGAGCAGATATCATTTGGGTTTCCATGAACAAAGCCAAATCAAACTGACAAGCCATTTATACATTTTTTTAAAAAGGGAAGAAAAGGAAATTGTACACACTTTCACTGGCATGTTTCTACTTCCACAATGTTCAAAAGCAACAAGAACATCTTTCTCCGAAATGCAAGGGGGTCTGGTACATGTTCACACTGAACCAGCATGGTCTTCATTGTAAACAAGAATATCCAAGTTGTGTTCTTCTTGCTTGTATACTTGTGTACTTGTTTCACAGCAAATGTCTGCCTATGTTCTTTGTTGTATTGTATTGTTATGCCACAGTCTCATTCATCTCTTCAGGTGGCAGACATTGGACACAACCTTTTCAGTTTCCACACTAACCCACTGGTCCAGTGAGCATGCAGCCATGCAATCTAATTGGATCCCTGCCAAGATTTATGGTATCTATTCATCTTCCATGAGACGTATCCTTTGCACGCTTTTACACACTTTCTTTGAATCTCACTTTTCTCACAGAGTAAGTCTAAAAAAATAAGTTCATATATACGCATATACACATAGTAACAATCCAATATGCAGAGGATAGAGTCAAACAGTAGGAAAACTCAAAAAAAAATAAACCAGTTGTGACACCAAAGAGGAACAATTTTGGTTTAAGGACTGGGAGAACATATTAGTTTAAAGTTTAGGGAATTGGTCAACAACATAATTTCCAGTATATCTACTGCACCAGACAAATCTGGTATAATATCTACTCTATTCTGCTCAGATTTTACACATTTGTTCTACTGGGGACTATTACATTATGTGAAGATAGCTCATTAGTGGTTATAACAGAATTACATTTCGCTGTGGCCACATACACGTATCCGTAGTGTGCCTGTTTGTCTGAATCAAGAGTGACACCTAGTGGCCAATACACGAAAGCCACCGTCATTTAAAATGTTGTGCATGGGAATTGGAATCTATTGTTTTCTTTGGGCACAAGCTTAATAAAACATGCTGGTACTGTGGCCCAGAAGAGAAATTTAAATAGTCAAGGCCAACACTTTAAGATTTGGCGGTAATCTAAAAATGGGTAAAAGTTCATGTCAAATGTTTGACAAAAATGAGAAACTGAAATCTCATAATCCGACTAGTTGGGCCTTACTGAATCACTGAGCAAATCAGAGATGTGGATGCAAAAGCAACTTATGGAAAAGTAATTTACACAGTAAACAAGGTTTTGGTTCTAGTGCACATTTGCTACATTACATGAACTTTCTGCTGTTACACTAAACATCGCACCAAAAAAAAAAAAACGAGACAAAAACATGACATCTGAATCTGTTCACACACTCCAATAGCATTTTTTAAAATTGCATATCACCACACGATAAAAAGAACTCATTAAATTAATTAAATCATTTTGAAAGTGTTATAGTGCTATATATCACCAACAAGCTGTATGGCCTAAATAATGTCTAAGAATGTTCATTGATAATTCTCTGTTCAAGACCTGTTAAATTTGATACGTCACTTAGTATCTATTCCTTGAAATTTTTCCTAATGGTTCCGTATTCATGTTCAATGGCAAAAACAACCACGGCAACACCTGAGAGATTCATTTGTTTCTGCATCATTAACTGAAACAAGAGAGACTTTTCATATACAGTGTATCTCACAAGAGATGACGCCATCAAAAATGAATGTGCAAAGTGCTGGTGAGGATTTGGCATTTCCTGTGGCTCAGCTTAATAGAGAGCTGTTCTGATCATCGTCTTCAATGAGCTCCTGTTGTGGTTTTTTCATCTCTTTGGTAACATCCACTCCTATCACAGCCACCACCCTGAAAGACAAAAAAAAAACAGGCATAAACGAGGCAGAAAAAAAATAAAAAAAGAGGATACATTACTGACTCTACTGTACTGCTGCTTCAGCATAGCTTCTTTCTGCACACATATATAAATAAAATATTTATTGTTGTACTGTAATGATCGTACAAATGGCAAGTTTCATTTCAAAACCGTCTCCACAACTTAATTACATACAATTCGACTAACTTGTCACCATAACAATTTATTTAAAGGGACAAAATTCAATGTTTTGGTAGCTGAACGAAAAAAAGGTTAACTTTTGCTGTGTTTGTGTAGAGCCCAGGCTGACCTGAAATTGCTGAACCAGTGGCCTTGTTATTCTATAACTACCCACTATGAAACATAAGAAGCACTGCATGTGACAGAGGTGCATTCACTCAAGAGTTTTATGTTTCACGCTACACCGCCCATTCTGACTCAGCAACACTACATTGTCAAGTCAGTGTAACAAGGCAGATCTAAGAAGAGTGAACCACAGGTAAGTGTCCTTTAAGGCCTCTCAACCATTTCAATAAAACAGAGCATCATGTTGCTGCCACATGTATCAAAAGGTGAAAAATAATGTACATGACAATACATTAGATACTTTTTCAAGAGGGAAACCATTTGGGGACAAAGAGTGGGTGTGAAGAATGCAGGAATGAGGAACTGAGAGTTTCAGTCATCAGTAACCCTAAATCAGCCAAAGCATTTCTGACAAAAACAAGGACTCATTGTAATGCCACTACACAACACAAAATGTTCATAATCTGCTTTGTCACAGACTGAATGAATAACTTAACTCTATTATTTGACTAATTAGGCAAATTACAAAGAGCTTTCAGGGAAAGGTGCTGTCTCAACATCTTAGTCTGCTGTCAAACTGTGTTGACAGCACCAAGACCAACAGCAAGGTTTGATTAATAGTAGTTAAACCATAGATAATTAATGCAAGGTTTTTTTGCAAGGTTGTTGGTGGGTCCTTGAGTGTATTGCCAAGAAGTTTTGAAACTTGAGACTAATTGCTGCTTGTAGCTTGTTATAAGATATCTCATACAAAACTAATGAGGTAACTGATGGAAGACCTGCATGTCAGGTTTCAAGCTGCTGCACACTGACATATTTATGATCCACTAAAATGAAAGGAAACCAGTAGTGCCTGGAAACAGGCAATTTCATATTGTTTGCTATAATTATGTAAGCTTTAATTATTTGCACTTTGGTACTTAGTATTATGTTATCTACGTTACACTGGCAACATAACAAACTTGCCCAAGGAGAAACAAAGGGATGACACAGAGTCCCGCAGACAACAGGAAGACGAAGCCAGGGTACCACGCCACCGTTGCAGCATAGACACTGTTGAAGACTGCGACTGACACGTTGTTCGTAAAACTCTCCAGAAAAGAAAGACAGGCAAAAAGGGCTCCTGCAAAAACAAAACATGAGACAAGAAAAACAATTTTAAGAAGTGACAGGGGACTGAGAACAACCAATGCCTTAAATCTGTCGAGTTTCAAGATTCTCTTTTGTGTTAAGGAACAGAAACTTGAACTGCTTTGCTTTCAGGTGCATCACGAAGTTGTTGGCACAGGCAACTCTTCAATCAGCTCTGACTCTACAAAAACACAGACACGGTTCCATGGCTCATGGAAAGCCAAAGACGCACTCACCTTGCTCAGATTTTGAGATGATCTTTGACATAATGGAGCGCAGAACAGGAAAAGGCATGATAGACAGAAGCATTGGCACTCTCACTGCAATGCAAAAAACAGCAGACAATGTATAATACATCATTATGCAGGAACTATGATGTGGCCAACTGAAATTTAAAAACAGAACATGTTAAGAATCTGTAGACTGCATACACTCATTTGAATACTGGTTGTATGATAATTAAAATAAACAAAGCAGTGATAATATATCTTAATTATATTATCTTATCAGCTTACAATGCAATAAACTAATAAAATATACAAGATACTGTAACCCTAGTTACACCCGCATGATACACTGTAAATGTGGTAGTAAAAATAGGTTGTCAATCAGTAACCTATGTGACAGGCCTTTAATGTTTGTGGTATTATAGTCAATATTCCTTTTAGATATTTTTTCTAAATTTGTGTCTTACGCTTAAAATGACATGTTCTGTGTTTTGACATCCATTTATTTTTAGTCAAGCAGTTCGTAGCACATGAAATATATTAGAAAAGGTTCATGAATAGAGATATTATCATTTGCATGTATTTGCAAAGCTGAGGCATCTAGACTCATGACTCATGAAATGTTTTGACTCAGCTTCTAGCTGACTTCACCTGGATGACTGAGAATCTTTAAAAGCTGAGGCCTATTAGTTAGTAAACAAGATTTCGCCCAGGTTTGGATTCTGTTTATACACATATTTGACCTTGTAACCAACTGACAGACAAGGCTTTGGTGATTTCTTTTCACTAAAAATGATTCCAAACTGCTGTACATTATTGGCATAAACAGGGCAGGTGTTCTCACCTATAAACATCAGTAACGTGGTCTTAGCAAATGCCACTAGGACCATGCCTGAGATGACAGAGAGGATGCCCATCAGGACAATGAGCAGCTGTGGTACACCACAGTAAGTGAACGCTGACACTCCCACAAAACTGGCCAGGAACATAGTGGTGGACAGTGCTGAGCCATATCCAATCAAAATCTCAGTCCAGCACAGCGGTTCATTGAGTTCATATAATGTCATCAGGGATGTTCCACCCACATCGGAAAAGGAGAAGCTGGTAAAGATGAGCATCAGGAGGACCAAAACTATTTTACACCTCCTAGTAGCTCGTGCAAACATTTGGTAGACTCCACAGATCATCTGTTTCAGGGCTGAGGGCTGAGTGGACCCATCTAGAATAATGGCATCAGAAGGAGCCTTCTTCACAGTCTCTTCTAGGATGAAAATGACATAGAATATGATCAAACACTGACACAGCACAGAGGTTAGGAAAGGCCAGTTAAAGCCTGCAGCTTTCAGAAAGTATCCTGTTGATATTGAAGCCACTCCAGACAGCAGGCCAATCATCATGTCCAGTCCAGCCATGCGTAGGGTCTTCTGACGACCATCCTCACACAAGTCTGCTATGTAGGCAAAACAGCCCCCGAGAAAAGTGCCCAAGCCGCCAAACAAAGAACTAAGAAGCGATGAGCCAATAATCAAGTAAATGTTTAGCTCAAAGAAGGACACCGTCAGGAAGGCCAAACAGTAGATCAATGTCCCTATCAAAGGCATGATGATAGCAATCTTGCGCCCTCCTCGGTCACTGTAGGCCACAAGCATGAGAGTGACAACCAAAGAGGGGATTGTGGACAAGAGCTCTGTGTAAAGGGAGAACAGGGATGCCTGCCTCTGTACTTCCTGAAAACACAAAAGGAGAGAGAGTGGTTAAGTCTACAAATCAGGTATGGGAAAGTCAAACAGTAACAAATACCTGTTAAGACTGTTAACATCATGACCTAGAAGGCAAGAAACAATTAACTACTTGGCAAGCAAAACAAAAATGGTGTAACACTTCTACCAGTATAACACTTTAATTTGAGCATTTTGTATACTACGACTAATAATAACATTTTTTTATTCAGGGTAAAAAGGAACAGTGACACAGGTGCAGAAGTGCCCAGATCAGTCTCACTTCTCTGTTCTGTTTAATTTCTCTATTATATATAAATTCTAAAAATAAGATGATACTAATACTTTTCAGAAGAAGTAGCTGTGTGTTCGGAAAATAGACTCTGATCACAAGTCTCACTTGCATATCACCTTATGATGCTGAATCAGTTCTTTTTACGGGGGGATCTGAGGGTTATGAATTACATTTTATGCTTTGTCATCACAATGATTAGTTGCTGAGATAAAAATCTGAAAGAGTACACAGCTTTATTTTCTGTTAAGCTGTTGGTTACTTAAGGAATACTGTGTGTAATAAATAGTTCTCAATAATATTAACAATACCAATGCCATTAGAAAATTGAAATACTTCTTATACTGAAAATGTCACACTTAAGTGGATATTCATTCTTAATGAGTTTAAATAAAGGGACAAAATGTTTAAAATGTTGGTATTTGAATTACCTTGTGATAGCTGGACTGGGTGCTGCTGTTTGCTGCACATCTGGAGGAGTTGTCAGAGATGGGATAGCTGGTATTTGTCAGCTCCTGCCAGAGTCTCTGGTACACATACTGCTGGATCAGAGGATAGATGAGAAAACTGGAGAAAGCGTACATGGCCACCACAGGTTCCACAAGGAAAAGACCCTTCATTTTGATGGGCTGTAATATTCCCTGAAAATAAAGAGATGGAGACAATGAACACCACATTTCTGTGCTGCAATTTTAAAAATGTAACTCAGGATATTGAACAGCTCAGTTGTTGCGACCTTCCGCATTCAGGTACAGTGTGCAAACACGTTAGTAGCCTACTCCTCTTTAAATAGTGCAGAAGTTTTAAGACAGGATCTGTTTGCAGCTACAAACGATTTGTTTGGGTGTTTTTGCCTCTTGCGGATCAGAGGCAGTAAGCACAACATCATCGATCCGGCCTTATCTGAGAGTTTAAAACATAAAGTGCAATATAAGATAATAACCATGTAAGCTAGTTGGTTCCTGTGAAAAACGCAGGTTATGTTGCAGAACGAGCTGGGGCAGATCAATATTATGAAAACACACAGTGGTAAATAACAGCTGAGCCTTTACCTCATGTTCATGTTTGATTACAAGAACATGCAGCATAACACATACCTTTCGGAAAGCCGCCCGGGTGATATCTTTATCGATTAATTGTCCATTTACATTGTATTTATTAGACCGGGAAAATGCTCTGTTTTTATACAGTGCCCGACGTAATGCCCGAAGTCCCGCCCCTCACCAGTTTTCAAGGCTTGCGTTTATTTGATGGTAGGAACTGTCAATCACAAGTAAAACGTGAAAAAACATATTTTAATGTTCTCCGTAGCTTGCTCTTTATTGCATATTAATTAATTTTCGTTTAATTTACCTTGAAAGATGTTGTATTTGCGTACTCTCAATTTTTCATTTATGTTTGTGTAAAGGCGCACAGTAATATTTTACTATGTATTACGGTAACGTGAAGTAGGCGTGCTTTGTGTCGGAATGTACCATTTTGCACCGGGAGGGATTTTGTTGTGACAGCGGAGCAACATCCCGGCGGGAGGAGACGGTAAGGCGAAATTCACAGTCTTTCCACTGTATAATTCAAATGATATCATACAAGTGAAACCTTCGGTTACCAGATGAAGCTGTGAACCAAGTGTGCGCACTGGTTAATATGTTCTTCTTGGTTGAGCGGCCCAAATGTATGTTAGAAAATTACAGGTTATAATCCCGGACATACAGGCACGACCAACAAAATATCGTATGCTAGCGAATCACAGCTGTTCCTATGATTAATCCAGATCCTTTAGCTAGCTACCCGCTAGCGTTATATAGGTGAAGACAACGAGACGCTTTCGTTATATCATCATGTCTGGCGTTTTCTGAGGTTGGTTTCCCATCACACTGAACCTGCCATTAAAGATAGCTGGCTGGTAGACGTTAGCGTTAGCTTCGCTTGCTGCAGTTGTAATATCGTAAGTCGTGACTGTCCGTGTCGGGATGGACGATATTTCAGTCCCCGGTCTAACAAACGTTGTCATTGTATGATACTTTGTAGGATACTCTTGTGTCCACCTATCTGCAGTAGCAATGGTTGGGCCTTAGCTCTATCCGTATATATAACAGGCTTCTAATTTCCCCATGTAACGTTACGTCTTGTCGTCCATCCGCATCACGCACTTTGTTACCTGACGACATAAGACATAAAGTTACCTTTAATAAGTAGAGGATTCATTACAGTTATTATCTGCACTGTGCACCGTGGTAGCCATCAAATTACTGGCATGTCTCTGGCCTGATCTGCTCTCATGTTTGGTTTCCAGGTCATAATATAGGTTTTTCATCTTGGATCAACAATGGCCTTCAGCAAGGGATACCGCATCTACCACAAGCTGGACCCACCTCCCTACAGTGTTATAGTGGAAACAAGGACGAGGGAAGAATGCCTCATGTTTGAGTCGGGGGCTGTGGCTGTTCTGTGTAAGGCATCTTATTTGATTGTGAATTAATAAGCTATAACTTAATTATACACCTTAAAACTCTTGCTTTCAGATGAGGATGCTGTAAGCCAGATGCAGCTACAGGAGACAGAACAATGAGTCTCAAGTGATGGGTGTATTGTTATACTATGATTAAGTCACAAACTATATTTAATTATTATTTGCCTCACATTGTGTTTATTTTTCTTCTAGCTGCAGCAGAGAAGGAGGCCATTAAAAACACATATACCAAGATTGTTGATGCCTATGGAATTCTGGGTGTCCTCCGACTAAACCTGGGTAAGTTATAAAAACATCTTCTCTATTCACTGTTGCACATGCTTCCTGCATCTGGTCTAGGTTTTGTGTCTAGGTATGTTCATATGTAACTGTGTAGTGCTGTCACAGCTTTCTTTAAAGCTGCTTTCTCCTCAAATGCCTTGTTGCCACAACAAGGAAAAAGCCATGTGAAAGATTTAATCTTGCCTGCAAGGTGACTTCTTTGACAGGAATGACATCAAAGTTATTTAATCATCTTGTCCTTTCTTTAATTGTTTTATTTTTATTTTCTTTACACAGTATTTTATTTCTCCCAACCTGCTGCTTGCTTTTTTTTTTTTTTTTCTCCTCAGTATCACCATGCATAATTTCTCATACTCCTACTCGACATTACTCTTGCAGGTGACTCCATGCTCCACAGTCTGGTGGTTGTGACAGGATGCAGCTCTGTGGGGAAGGTGCAGGATTCTGAGGTTTTCAGAGTCACACAGACAGATTTTATATCGCTGAAGAATGACCCAGGAGATGAGGATCGTATCGCTGAGGTGCGAAAGGTCCTAAACTCAGGGCACTTCTACTTTGCCTGGTCTTCCACTGGCGTCAGCATGGACTTGAGTCTTAATGCACATCGCAGGATCCTAGAAGACACTACAGATAACCGCTTTTTTTGGTAAGAGCACAAACTGTTTACTGTTCAAGAGTTATACGTACAGACTAGTAGTCAAGGATTTGTTTTTTTTTTTTTTTCAATCTCTGTGTTTGGAGACATGAGTTGAATACATGTTCTGCACCCTGCACAGTCTTCCTCTTGTGGTGAACTGAGTGTGTGAAATGGGGGCTGTGTGGTTTGCAACTAAGGTGTGAAAATTAACTGAATTTGTTGGTTTTACTGTTGATTTTGTCTATGTGAATCAAAAGGAACCAATCGCTTCACCTGCACCTGAAACACTATGGAGTAAACTGTGATGACTGGCTGTTGAGGCTGATGTGTGGCAGTGTGGAGGTCAGGACCATCTATGCAGGGCACAAACAAGCCAAGGCCTGCATCTTCTCCCGGCTCAGCTCAGAGCGAGCTGGCACGCGATTCAATGTCCGGGGAACAAATGATGATGGGCAGGTGGCCAACTTTGTGGAGACTGAACAGGTGATTTAGATCTTTTGCAGTTTTATTGAGTCCCTCTTCTCAGAGTATCATGATAGCCAGTGATCCAAAATAAGTTTACAGTAGTCAAATCAGTTTCAGTGGGTTATTGATCGTTTGCAGTACTCTTTAAGTGCTAGTCAGATCAGAGCAAACAGGACGCAGGGCAGGAGGCAGTGGCACTTCTTACACACAAACCTTAGGTAGTGTAATGTTTACACAATGTATCAGATGTATTTGTTCAGAGAGCCACAGGGACTCAGATCATACAGTCTATTAACATGTTGGTTACCTATTTACTGACCTGATCCAGTCTTGTATTTATGCTCTGTTGCTGTAAAATGATATGATCTAACAATAATCATTATAGATGAGTAGTGTGGCAATAATAATGTATCGACACACTGATTTATTTGTCAAGCTTCAGTCTGAAGACTTTTACTTTGCAGCTTCTAACGTTCCTTTATTGAGTAAACTTCAGTCCAGTCTGTATTTGCATTGCTGAGTCAGCATATTGTCTGAAAACACACATATATTTGAATATACAAGATTACTGTGCAGCTCTTTCATTGGAAGAGTGACTCATTTGACATTTTCCCTTTTTCAAGTTCCCATTTGAGGGAATAAACAGGAAGCTACAGTTTGCCACAAAAACTGCAACTACTACAATTCCAAAACATTGTAATGCAGTATAACTATGCATACAGTATATTCCATAAATGACTGTAGAGGTCTTTAAGATCTCTATGGCAAAGTGAATAGAAATGTAATGATGTTTCAGAAGTGTAGTGTGGGTAATTGATGGATATTTGTGCTGGATTGTACTGTCATATATTCTGGTAATTTTAGATTAACCAAACTTTCTTCTTGTTTTGAAAAGGTGATTTTCCTGGATGACAAAGTCTCATCCTTCATACAAATCCGTGGGTCCATTCCTCTTTTCTGGGAACAGCCAGGAATCCAGGTAATGGAAACAAAATCACACAGCCAGCCTTAAATTCTGAATAGGTTTTCATATATTAAGCCACATCATATTTTAAATCATAAAACAGCCCTCATGTTTGTGTAGTCCTTTTATAAATACTACAGTTACAGATGAGGCTCATTCAGTCTGCACTGTGTAAGCATAAACACTGAACTCTGATGAAGGCTCTATTTATTGAACTCTTGGAAAAGAAGATAAAAACTATTTTAAATGTCATTTGTATCTGGAAAAAACAATGTAAGGGGAATGAAAGGTCTCCTTGTATTACAATACTAGATATCCTTATTCTAGTTTTAACACATTTTGTCCATATTGTGTTCAGAAAAAGTTAATTAGGGGTGTTTTGTTGCACCTGAATGAGAATCGGCATCGTAATGGACTGGATGAAAACCCCCATCTGGTATAACCCCTCCCCTTTTTTTTTTCTTTTTTGGCTTGTTTTGGTGCTGGCGCTTTCACACTGCAGATAAGGATTTCTCTGTGCAATGCCAAAGTCCAGGGGTGAAAAACAAGACAATCCCGTTATGGGTTTTTATCCAAGTCCCATACAGAGTATTTGAAATGACATTTTGAACATTTAAAGCACAAAGTGGAATCACCTATTTAATGCACAACACAAACAACATGTCTGGGATTCTCCTGCCCCTGTTCTTACATTGCACAGACTGGTGGATTAGATCGGATGTGGGAGAGGTTAACGATAGATATAGTGGTTGGTAAAGGGCATTTTTCTGTTTTCCTCAGCTCCCAGACTTCTTTGGTCAGGTGAGAGCCTGGTCTGAAAACACCCCCTATCCACTTCCTTTCACTTAGGGTACCAATAGTTCCTGGGCATCTGAATAGATGTTATTTGATAATATGGAAGAGTGAGCTGTTTATTCCTAGCAGAGCACTAAGGACCATATTAGTCACCTATTCAGTCCATAAGGTCTGTGGGTAGGTCAAAGCAGAGTGTAGTTGCCTTGGGGGTGTTTTCAGACGGAACTGTAGTCCCTCTGCTTTTAAAGTGCTGTTTTAGGTCTTAGACCCTACTACCAATTGTGGCTTGTAGGTTTATTTATGTTCCCCATACTCTCCAATTCATTCCCTGAGCAGGGTGGGTAGTTTTGTTTCTACACAGAAAAGGCATTATTGGTGTTTCCACAGTTAATAAATAAGAGAAATAATCAGGAATTAGTTTCTGAATATTTAGTGCAGTGCCATAAAACCCTATTAGGAAAAATACATCAGTGGAGTGGTAGTATTGCCCCCCTTTGTCAGTTAGTAGTTAAGAGTGAGCTGGGTTAAGAGTGGTTAAAGCTAAAGTCCTAGTTAATTCTTTTTAATGGATGTTAATTCTTGATAAGAACTAGATTTCAATATTTCCTTCTGAGTGACTGAAATGAAACAACTAATCAACCATTTACAGGTTAAAACATCTCATACCTTAGATGCATTAGAGGTTTTGTGATTTATAGTAGAAACTTATTGATGATTTGACCAGTTGATCTTCTGGTGTTATCTGTTGAGATATATGAGGTTTTGTTCCAAGGTTTACAGCAGTAACTAGAGTCCTTTCAGGAGCCATCTCAGGAAGTTATTAAATATGCATTGCATAGACCTGGACAGCAGCAGAGAGAAGGAGTGACAAAATGGCAGCAGTATGGGGCAAAATGTCTAGCTCTGCCAATCCCGGGTCTAGCCACAATAGGCGCATAAGGACATTCGAGCAGGTGAATGCAAAGCAGAGGAAAAGATTAGCAGATGGCACAAAAGAAAGTTGAAATTGGAGTTGTAAGGAAGGAAAAGTCCTACAAGGACACAATAAGAGTCAGTGTACACTCAAGATCTCACTTAGGTCTCCAGAGAACATGCAGTGGTAGAGATGAAAAGCTGAATGCACATATTTTACTGATTAAGCCAGGAGACTGGTATTGTTTTTTTCAGCACTCGGAGGTGTTATCGACAGGGGAAAAAATGGTTTAAAAAGAAGGGGATATAAATCAAAGTACAAAGCATTCACAGGCGTCCACAGGCACAGATTGGTAGGGAACAACAAGGAAACAAGTAGGGACTTGCTTTGTAGAGACTTCCAGGTAACAGCCACCAGGACAGTATCCTGCTCAGCCTGTCAAAAAATGTCATCATTTGTGGCCATGGCTGTGTATGCTTCTCTATATAGCTCTGGTGTTTTAGGTAATTCTCTCAGCAGTCGTTAACTCAAATGAGAGGGAATATTTAAGAGGTGGTCAGACCGAAGCTAAAATTTGTAAAGGTTATAATAAAAGTTCCAAAAAAAGGTTTTGGAGGGATGACAGGCAACAAAATTTCGCTGCTGCTCAGTGTCTTTGTCTCCCTATGCTCCCAGTGTTGCTGTCATCCTATGCCATACTTTTTTTTTAAGGTTTTATTTCTGCTGGTAAAAGTGTCTATCCCAAATCCATCAGGTCTTCTGGCCATCTGCATTGTGTGTGTGCTCAACTTTCCTTTTCTGATCTTTCCATAGAAGGACACTGTGACTTGTGCTATTTTGTTTTTTTTTTTCATTTCTCTGACATGCAGGTTGGCTCTCATCGTGTCAAACTCTCACGAGGATTTGAGGCAAATGCGCCTGCATTCGAAAGGTAATTGCAGTGTTCTGTGCAGGGTGTGTATGTGTGTAGTAGTTTTCAGCTGCTTTTCTGGCCTTCCACAGATTAGCACTCCTCTGAGGAGCAGAGGAGACAACATAATACTATGTCTTCTGCAGTCACTGCCTGAAATACAATAGAGATAGTCTCTTCACTCTCTTCTTCTTCTCTTGAAAGAAAGAAGTTAATTGAAGTCTGTACTCAGAGACAGGATTACTGATAGGAGCTGAGAGGACACATTAATAGCCCTTTATTAGATGTTAACCTTATTGCATTTAGATCTAGAGACTATATCACTTTCTTCTGATTATGTCTACTGAGTAGTTATACTATATACTTCCTAATTGTACTCTGAAAGTTTATAAAATAGCAATGCTAAGTATGGATTGGGTCGTTCATTACTCATCTTGTTAGTTGGCAGCAAATAGTGCAGAGCAGGTGGGCAGTGACAAATATGGACTTTCTAAAGTGGAACCATCCATATTTTATGGAAAACTACTCAGACATTTGTTTAGTTTCTTTTCAGAAAGCAGCCCAGTGTTTCCAAGGACGACAACATGCATGAGAGTTTAAACATAAAATTAGAAATTTGCATCTGCTCTTTTGTTTAAAGACACTTAAGCGGGATGGATTGTCGCTGGGGCCTGGACCTATAACTACTGTGCCACACCTTGATATTACTCCATCCTTATCAGCTTTCTGTAGTGCCTTGTCAATCTTGCAATAGTCATACTGCTCACCTAGTACAAGCCAATACCAAGCTGGAAAGCTATGTCTCTGGTTCTTTGATTGCCACACATTAGTGGGTGGAATCTGCAGGGCTGAGCTCAATATTTGTGTCAAGTTTTCCACTGCTTATTAGTATGTTGAACATGTTAAGACGTGTATACCAATAGTGTTTTGCACAAAATTAGTCATTTTATTCACACTAAGTAGTTGGCAGTACTGTTAAATATTTTAAGTTTGTTCAGATCAGGGATCATGAGTCATCTTGTGTAATAGCTGGCTAATTTTCTGCACTAACAACCAAGTACTTCTCTGTTGACATTTCCTCAATAGTGGAAGGCCAAGAGGAACATCTTTTTTATCAACATACAATAGCCTGTGGCATATTTGCATTTCTCTTTGACCGAATGGCTCTACTTTTCTGTCTGTATCTTTCATCATTTTATACCAATTTGATCAAATGGCTCTAGATTTTTCTTGTTGTGCTGGCTTTGCACTATTCCTTTCTTTGTCACTCCAAGAGCCTACAGCTTTATAAAAACATACATACCTTGAAGATGTTCTTTGTGACTTCACCCTGTCTGTGCCATTTTGCCATAAGCAGTTGTTAAGACATCTTGTGTGTATTCATCAAGCTTAAACAAAGCAGGATCTGTGATGTGATTATAGACCTATGCAGTATTGTGCTTATTAGATGAGTGTGCATGTGTTTTGCAGGCACTTCACTGCGCTGCGGAGGTTGTATGGTAAACAGGTGATCATCAACCTGCTTGGGAGTAAGGAAGGGGAACACATGCTCAGCAAAGCATTTCAGGTGAGAGGACCATATCTTTGTACCTTAACACAAGCATGTTAGTCATTATCTGATGCTTCTAATAAGAAAACTCTTTCCAAAACCAGCTGGTGTTCGTCTAACAAATGCTTCCTCTGTTCTCTGTGTTAACCCAACACACTGTCGACAGCAAAGAATTCTTTTAACAGAATGTTTCACTATCCTATTACGTTTTCTATCCGAGAAGTTAGTGCCAAAAAGCTGTCTTTTTGTACTCAATCCATGAATTTGGTTACCCAACACTTTTGTCATGTTACATTTTCTTCTGTGGTGTTAAAGCTGTCACAAAATCTTAGAAGAAACTTGCTGTTGAGGTTTAAAGCCACATTTCATTGAACAATAAAAAATACATTATCCTGGTTAGTCTCAGTTCAAAATGTTGGTTTTTAGATGAGGAACACAAAAAAATTTAAATGTCTTTTTGCATTCAATTGAATTTCTGGAAATTAGACCTCTTCCTCTCCATCTCACCCTCAGAGTCACTTGAAGGCATCAGAGCATGCAACAGCAGTCAAAATGGTGAACTTCGACTACCATCAAAATGTAAAGGGAGGCAAAGCAGATAAACTTCACAGTGTTCTCAAACCCCAGCTCACCAAATTCACAGATGAGTGTGGTATTTTCTACTACACAGGTGAAACGGGTATTGTGAGGTGAGAAATAAATAAAGACACCTATAAAGAAGAATTAAATATCATATTTGCAATGCTTCTTATATTTTAACCTGTCTCTTAAGGACTCAGGGTGGGACCATCAGGACCAACTGCCTGGACTGTCTGGATAGAACTAATAGTGTGCAGGCCTTTTTTGCCCTTGAGGTAAGAGTCTAATAGTGTGCAGTATAGCCTTGTTTTGTCATAACATACAGCATTTGCATTTGTTCTCTCAAAGTCTGTTGTCTTTAGTGATGATAGCTAACATCATCGCTCCTCACCATCCCAGATGCTGCCAAAGCAACTGGAGGTAATGGGTCTGACAGAGAAACCCCAGCTGGTGGCCAGGTTCCAGGAGGTTTTCAGGACCATGTGGTCTGTCAACGGAGACTCTATCAGTAAGATCTATGCAGGCACCGGAGCCCTGGATGGCAAGGCCAAGGTACAAAACATGTTGTACTAAAGACACACAAGTATTCAATGTTTTCAGTTTAACCACTGAGGCAAGTTGTAATACACAGCAGGTTGTTAGAACTGTGTCTGATATAGGATTTTGGTAAAGTGTTAAAAATGTCTGTATCTGAATGCTGTTTTAAAGGTTACATATGAAAAATGGTGTAGCTTTGCCTGCTGTCTGAATTGTTGCTACCATCTGAGCACATTAACCAGCACATGAAAGCACTGGACTGGACTAAACTCAGCAGACTTCACTGTTGAATATGTTGTATATTTAATTACATGTTTTATATTTGTTTTGCTCCCATGAACAAAATGAAGTTATCGTTTGATCTTAAAACAGTACAGTTAACATGCAGCTCTGGAACTGGATCTCTCTAAACACATGTAACTGATAAAGACTGAGAGGTTACGAGAGGATGCCACTCAAAACTCGCCACATACTGTCACCTAACCGATGACTAGTTTATTTCAGATGAAACATACTCAAAGCAGTTTAATACATAAAGTCATCACCCAGAAATGGTACAAAAACCAAATCCCTGTACTGTAACAGGACTGAGGACATAAATTGTTAATATTGACTTTGATACTAAAGGGAGAATAGCATTTTAAAAATGATAATAGATAGTTGTGCACTGACTCTCATGTGCTATCTTTTTCTGCTGTCCTCTGGACCTCTCTACCTGTATGGTAAGTTAATAAGTCAGTTTATATTTTTGAGCTCTTGGTCTGTTTTGGGTGATTTTGGTGGATCTGTGTTAAATGTTGCCTTTGCGTGTTGAGGGATCATTTTCTTACTATAGTATCATTTCTGATTGTTTCCTATATTGTCTGGCAGCATCTACTGTCTTGCTTGGATGAACCTGGAGGAATCAAACCAAGCTGTCATCATATTTATCACCATGTTGCACATCAATCAGTGAAATTTTGAAGTCACGCCTTCTCTAGCAGTTTGATTCTTCCTGGTCAAAAAAATTATTGAGTGGATGTCTCTGAAGCGTTCCTTATTTTCTCCTCTTCCATGGTTAGAGTGGGAAGTAGAAGCTTTTTTGATGTAAGGTGGGTAGTGGTGTATGTAATGGGATTAATTTCTAAATTTTTTTTTTTTTTTGTATGTGTCTTTTTTTGATAGGCGGGGAAGCTCAAAGATGGAGCCCGTTCTGTGACAAGGACCATCCAGAACAACTTCTTTGACAGTTCTAAGCAAGAAGCTATAGACATCCTGAGGCTGGGATCCACACTCAACAGTGATTTGGCAGACAAAGCTCGAGCCTTGCTCACCACATCCAGTCTTTATGGTAATTATTTACAAAAGGGGTAATTATTTTGTTTGAGTAAAATCTCTTTTTTAATTTTGTTATTGTAGCTTTAGTATCCTTTGCTTTCTGCTTCATCGTGGTGGGGATTTGATAAAATATTTTGAATTTTGACCCATATCTGTTGTAGCCCTTTAGGGTTAGGAAACTACAGAAACTACATACACAAAATAGAAGAGTTATTTGCACTGCATCAAGTGGGAAGTGTAATCTTCATGTGTCAGCTCTCTGTTACATTTAGATTAATGCTGACCAACTGCTCTGCTGGCATTATCTGTTAAAGCATTGGTTAACCCACCCTTCTCTTCCTTCTCTCCTCCCTGCTCTTGCACAAAATCTTAGTCACTGAACCCGTCTTACAATCAGGTATAGTAACCGACAGACTGCCCCCAGTGGATGGATCTTTTCATCTTCTGCCACGTAGTTGTCCTTTCATTTGTGTTTGCTACTCATTATTGTTCACTGAGTTGTTATCCAAATGTTGGTAGTGGTTTAATACTAAGTGGTTTAATATTAAGAATTATCAGGCTGCTCTGATGGTGATTATAAAGAAAAAAAGATGCTGATTTTTGCAGTGAAATTGATCATTCCTTTAAGTGAAAATTTAGAGATTGAGAGGAACCATTACCAAGGTTGTTTGGATGTTACCTGTATTGCAGCTGCATACTTTCTCCCATGGATGTTCTCCCATTATTTTTGTTGATTTGATTAGTTTTTTACCATTTGTGTTGTTCCCCTGTATCCTACCATTAACACTTGAATATTTACTTATTTTACACCCTTAATATATTCTCTCCTCTATAGCCTCCCCGAGAGTATTACTGGGAATGTGTCAGAACCACCATAAATACACGAGGCCCAAACAGATCCGGGTGTGTGTTGGCACCTGGAATGTTAATGGGGGTAAACAGTTTAGGAGTATTGCTTTCCGCAACCAGACACTCAACGACTGGCTTCTGGATGCTCCAAAGAAGGCAGGGCATCCTGAGTTCCAGGGTATGTTGGTATTTGCTTACTGCATTTACTGGTTGTTATCTTGGAAAATAATCTTGTATAAGGCTGTTTTTATTTACCAGGTTAATACCACTTTCATGCCTGAAATCCATTTAGTTTAACAAAGGTTGTGTTTTTATACTTTGACCTTGGTCTTTATGTTGAAATTTTGCCTTATTTACAATAAGTTAGTAAGAATGTTGTACTTATCAACACAGTATAGCGTCTGTATTGTAGAGACTGTTTTTAGTGAAGCCTTATAATTAATATATATATATTTAATAAATCAGTATACCTCTACCAAGATATTTGATCAGACATTTGTTATTTGTGTTGATCATTGTGTAATTGTTCTGTTTAAAGACAGCAAAACCAACCCCATTGATATCTTTGCCATCGGTTTTGAGGAAATGGTTGAACTAAATGCTGGCAACATTGTCAGTGCCAGGTATGTGTGAGAACTTAGTCTGAGGTGTCTGACCTTTCTGACCTCCCACCAAAAGCACCAAATCTCAATTTGCGCTTGAGAATACAGTTCTAAAAAACAACTAGTAGATTTCGTTACATATTAAAATTTGATCAAATAAAATAAGTTAATACTCACTGTTTTCTTGTATTTGTATTTTCTGTTTCTGCACTATAACACATCTTTCTGTTGTTGCCTCAGCACTACCAACCAGAAACTGTGGGCAGCTGAGCTCCAAAAAAACATTTCGCGGGACCATAAGTATGTGCTTCTTGCTTCTGAGCAGCTGGTGGGGGTGTGTCTGTTTGTTTTCATCCGTCCACAGCATGCACCCTTCATCAGGTATAAGCTGTACACATTCTTATTAGAAACTTAATTTTACTGTAAACAGGTATAGCAACAGATCTAATCTTCTAGTTCAATATGTTTTTCAGGGATGTAGCTGTAGATACTGTAAAAACTGGAATGGGCGGGGCCACAGGCAACAAAGGAGGTGTGGCCATCCGCCTGTTGTTCCACACCACCAGTATCTGCTTTGTCTGCTCCCACTTTGCTGCTGGCCAATCACAGGTTAAGGAGAGGAACGATGACTACAGTGAGATCACACGCAGACTCAGCTTCCCCATGGTAATAAGATGGATTTTAACAAGTTCAATTTCCACATTTTTGCCTAATTTGCATACATGCATAACCACATCTGTCTCATCTCCCAGGGTCGTCTGCTCTACTCACATGATTATGTGTTCTGGTGTGGAGACTTTAACTATCGTATCAACCTGCCCAACGAGGAAGTAAAGGACCTGATCAAACAGCAGAACTGGGATGCCTTAACAGCTGGGGACCAGTTGGTGGACCAGAAGAATGCTAATTTGGTATGACCTGCAGCACACATGAACATTTACAGAACCAGTTTGAGGTTTCACTTCATTTAATCAGAAAACTGTGTACCATGATTTAAAATCATACGCAGCATTTCAGTGAAAATGCTGTGTTGTTTTATAGTGCTTACAAATAAAGGTTTGGTGTTTTATGTCTCAAGAAGCACAACAGCAATACACAAACCTAAAGTGATATATATATATATATATATATATATATATATATATATATATATATATATATATATATATATATATATATATATATTTAATTTTTACTACAGATCTTCCGAGGCTTTATTGAGGGAAAGTTAGATTTTGCTCCCACCTATAAGTACGACCTCTTCTCGGATGATTATGACACCAGTGAGAAGTGCCGCACACCAGCCTGGACTGACCGCATACTGTGGAAGAGGAGAAAATGGAACTTTGACAAAACAGGTGAGACGTTGAGCCACCGTGAAGATAGATTTTAGGCTTATATAGGCAGGGGCACCTGCCTTTGATTTTAAAAATAATCAAAATTACAGTAACTGAAACACAAAGTACTTTATCTATTTATGTCCTTTTGTACATTTATACATTTTTGCTTTGTAGCTGAGGAGATGAATGTAGTAGGGGCAGCTTCTACATCTGGGGCCAATGAGGATGATCCAGACTACTCTTGGACTCCTGGCACTTTGAAGTACTATGGCAGGGCTGAGCTTAAGACATCAGACCACAGGTAACTAACAGTAAGAATCAAGTGAATGAATGATGGTACACCACATGCTCCATTTTTTAATCTCACATTTGTGCTTTTGATAAATTCTATGTTTTGTTCCAAACATTCTCAAGAAAAACACTTCCCCATGCTCCGTTTTGTGTATCTTAGTAATAACACTCTGTCATTAAGTTCTTCTTTCCACTCACTTTTCTTGTCTACCTTTAAGGCCTGTGGTCGCAGTAATAGATGTGGACATCCTGGAGGTTGACCCCAAGGCTCGGCACCAAGTTTACAAAGATGTGATTGCCATGCAGGGGCCTCCAGATGGCACCATACTGGTGTCACTCTGCACTTCTGGCCCCGACGACTATTTTGACGATCAACTTATAGACGAGCTGCTGGACAAGTTTTCTAATTTTGGAGAAGTCATCCTCATCAGGTGAGTCTGACATCCAAACACAGATAAACATGTATCACCTTTAGATGTTTCGACTGCATTGACAGTGATCTTGTTTATCCAGGTTTGTCGAAGAGAAGATGTGGGTTACCTTCCTAGAAGGTTACTCTGCTCTTGCTGCTCTTTCTCTCAGTGCTTCCACTGTAAGTCAACAATAATTATCTTAATTACTTCTGGGCTTTAAAATGTTCCCACAAGTCTTAACATTAATAATATGAAATCAATCTCCTTTATACTAAGACATCTGTCTCCAGCCCAGACAGAAGCTACTTCATTCTAAAATGTTTGTGTCCTTTACATAGTAATTGCTCCTTCTGTCTGGTCTGTGTTTTTTGGGTGCGTTGTAGGTCCTTGGCAAGGTGATTGACATCCGTCTGAAGAGTCCAGGTTGGATCAAGAGTCTGGAGGAGGAGATGAGCGTCGAGCGGATCTGTGGAAGCATTCCTACCTCGGCCAGCTCCACCCTGCTTGCTGAGGATATTGACATGGGTGATGACGATTATGATATGGAAGGTGAGGCATGACAGCTATGCAATCTCAATCACTGTCCTTAAAAAAAAAAAAAAAAAAAAAGGACTGTGAATGCCTATATGTTTTTTTTTTTTTGTTGGCACCACTAAAATATTGAAAGAGATTAATACATTAAAGAAGAATACTTCCTGCCCCCTTCTGTCATATACTAGGTGATGTGGATGAGGAGGTGGAGGATATCCTTCCCCAGCACCTGCAGCCTGGAGCTGGCTCTGGCCCTGGATCCTCCCCTCTGCCCTCCCCTCGCAGCAGTCCCTGTCCCTCTCCCACCCAGGGAGAACCTCCAGCCCCCAGCAGGCCTGGTCAGGCTCAACAACCATCCCGACCATCACAAGGTGAATAAACTGTGTGCGGCAGGCCGATGTAAGTACAGTGCATTCATGTACTCGGTCTCTGTCTGCTTCAGTATAGACTGTGCTCTGTCTGTAATGCGCGGAAGCAGATGTAAGTCCATCATCACTGAGTGATCACTGAATTTTCTGTTAATGTAATGTGATAATTTAATCAGTGTTTGGTGTTAGAAGGTTTGTGGTGTGCCTTACTTTTGAAAATGTGTTTCTGTTTTATTGGACAGCATTAAAAATGTGTGCAATCCTAGCTATACACTTGTACATTGGAATGGAATAGCACAGTGCTGAAAAATGTTTTTCTGTTGGAATTTCAATAACAGCTTTTTTTTAAGACAGATTTGTTGAAATGATCTAAAAATATTATTCCGTACTGGTTGAAAGTACACGTTCTCACATTAGGTACTCACATATTCTGGTTCATCAGTTGAAAGGCTGCTTCACATGTATAAATCTGCACGTTTCACTTTCTTTCCATTTGAGGACCTCCTGTTGATTTCCAACCTGGTGCCCCAACACCTCAAGGCCTGGAGCCCAAACGCCCACCCCCCCCTCGTCCCATGGCCCCACCAGCCAGACCAGCACCACCTCAACGCCCACCCCCACCTTCAGGTAAAGTATCTTTATGTCGTTTCTACACAAAAACCACAGAAACATAGTGCGCTATGTTAGTTAGGGCAAATAAATATATATTACTTGGAAATTAATCATACATTTTTTTTAGTCTAGAGATACTTCAGTCAGGTGTTAACGTTTTCCCCTTTATCCCACTGCTTCACCTCATTCCTGAAGGAGGCATGAGCCCTCTGCCAATTAGAAGGGAATCTGGAGGTAAAATGATTGCTGTCGAACTGTGTGTTCATCTGCTTACATTGCTGAAACCCTTAAAGCGGTGGCTGCTATTTTCCATCTGATGCTGCACCCAGTGTATTGCATTAGTGCTGATTCAGTAAATTGTAAATATTATAGTTTATACAGTGTGAAACTTTATATCACACATATAAAACTGCTATATATCATAACTCATTACTGATGGCAGTAATGTCCCATTGTGATTTAAAATGAAAAGAGACAGTTTGTGCCACATCATAATTTTAGACTTTGTATTAGGTGAAAGGGGATTTCCGATGAGTGTAAATAACTGATGTATATGAGCAGACTGTTTTCCCTGTATTCAGAGCTGAAAAGACTATATGAGGTATGATTAAATGCTCTTTCAGTTTAGGTTTAGCTTTTCAACCAGGGATTTTGCCTAAACTATTTGCTGAAATTTATCTCATGATAAAATTTTAAGTGGAAACAGGCCATGCAGTAGCTGTTTCATGCTCTTAGATTTAGTATTTATTCATGACGTTCTGGAGTTGAAAGGTGGTGAATGGAGATGTAGTATATGTTCAAAAATGCAGTGCACGTTCAGCCCCGAAAATATGTGATTTTGGTTGATCGAGAAAATGCGACTGCAACTGAAATCTTTTATTTTGTGTTATGTTGTGTTCTGTGTTGTGCCTCATTTTGAAAATACTGTTTCCCCTGTTTGACTTGAAGACTGTGGTGAATGTCCCAGCCCACTGCTCAGTAGGAGAGGCAGTGAAGGTAACTGGACAGATAGGATGTCATTCCTGTAGTTTTACTCCCTGTCATCAGTGTTATTAATGCTTTCTCTGACATTGGTGCAATTCTGCATCAGTGCAGGCCATCTTAGTCCTGTGTTGGTGAGAGACGTGTTTGGTAGTCTGTTGTTAAGAGCCTTTTAGCATATTTAGAGGCAGATTAAGTTGGGAATGCAAAAACGAAAAATGACATTCATTCTTCCTCCTTATTTAATAGTCAGTGGTTGTTCTAAGGATAATAGGTCTGTACAAATTAGTGTTGATTGCATTTTCCCTAATGAGTCTTTATTTTTTTAGATTGTAAACACTGAGAACGACAATAAATACCACAACATGTGTGGTATTTACCAGGTATTCATCAAAACAAAACTGCTAACCATGTAAACACATTATAACCAGGAGTAATGAGTTCTACATTTTGCAGATAACAAATCTCACCCAAATTGTTTCACATACTGAGGAACAGAATACTTCACTCTGTCATTATGGACTAAGAAAGTGTTGACTTTAGTGATTATGGTCTTTTCGTACATGTGAATTAAAGAGTAATCAGACTTAAAGGTCAGTTCACTACAGTAATTACTGATTAGTGGTGAGCTAATCAGGCAGGCAGGTATTCGGATTCTCAGCCCCTCAGGTTTCACAGCTTTGCTGCATTATTACCACCACACACATTATTCATAGAGCTTTTTTGTGAAGTGTGTCATTCTCATTCCTGTGAGAAGTATTCCACTTTGTGTATAACAGTAATGTGGTTTGGTTTCCTTTGTGCTGCAAAGGACCAAA
Source organism: Mastacembelus armatus (assembly GCF_900324485.2). Taxonomy (NCBI): domain Eukaryota; kingdom Metazoa; phylum Chordata; class Actinopteri; order Synbranchiformes; family Mastacembelidae; genus Mastacembelus; species Mastacembelus armatus. Next base: position 16,208,869 of record NC_046646.1, on the reverse strand, counting down.
AAGTCCCGCTCTTCCTCGACCAGATGCTGCTGCAGGTGAGTGCCACAAAGCACGACTTAGCCTCACTAAGCCTCAGTGTACCAGTGAAGACAAAGTATTATACAGTTTCAGTATGTAGGTTTGTATTTGTCCCTCTGAACGCTCCATCTTTGTGTGGAGGTTTCTTGTACTGTAATGTGAGGGGGATTATCCCTCTCTGTCTGTGATAATCCTGTGTTATGTGTTTATGGCTTGACACAAAATAAACCTGTCCCAGAGTGGAGAATAGGGTTTGATTGAGTAGCCTATCGGTGACTTGGCCTGTCTTCACCTGACCCATTTCTATGGAGTGTGTGTGGCTAGATGAATCCCTCACTACACTCAGCAGGCTTGACTTACGTTTGGTGACTGTACGGCGAGGTGTAACACAGAAGCGGACATCTAAGTGGCGTGGGAAGATGTTCACAGGCTCTGAGTTGTTGAGCAAGAGAATAGTGAAAGGAGAGGTGTGTGGTTAGCGGTTGGCTCACAGAACAAGGCCTGCCTCTCATCCAGACCTCCTGCAGCTAAGGAATGGCTGAGTCATTATTAATAATGAAGTCAGCTATAGGGTATTTGGTCTGTCTTGGGTAGGGGTTAGTTTGCAGTGTAATTTAGTGCTGTGCTAGTTTGAAAGTGATATTTTTTTTTTTTTTTTTTTTTTTTTTTTTATTAGCTTGAACCTCCCATCTTCTTAAATGTTCCTGCTATTCCTTACATGTCTCCCCAGGGGCTGCATAATAAATACAGAGTAATACAAATGTTTTCGTCTAATGTTGCTGTTTTGTCTTTATTCCAGGTCGAGGCCAGGCAGCAGTGGGAGCTCCTGTGCCTGGAGGTGCTTCCAGGCCGGTGAGATTACAAGTCTGATTATTCAGTATTAAAATGCTGTTCTTTCATTGAGTTGGATCCTATTTGTTCACATCTCTCTATTTTTGTATCATTTTCTTCTAGAATATCCCTCCTCGAGCTGGGGTGATCAGTATGCCCCCTCAGTCTCGTCCACCACCTCTCTCTCACCCTGGAGCACCCAGACCTAACGCAGAGGTGCATCCTGGGGCCCCTCGACCGATCCCAGACACTCACCCCGGAGCCCCACGTCCTGTGCCCACTGCCCAGGCTAAACCGGCTGACCTGCCTCTGGGTAAGACGGGACAATATTCCAGGGGGCAGTACTCCACATGATCAACACTAGAATGTTATTGTAATACAGTGGCAATAAGCTTTAACACGGTGCTATTGCCTCTCTCAGGTCCTCCACCTGCAGTTCCCTTAGGGCCATCTGCAGTGAGACCCCAGGTTCCATCACCCATGCAACCACCCATGCAGCCCCAACCTGCTGCCCTTCCGGCTCAGCCCCAACTCCCACCACCCATGCAGCCCACCCTTCCAGCTCCTCTCCAACCTCAGCAAGCTGCAGCCCCTAAGACAGGGCTTCCTGCTGCTGCTGCCACTGCCGCCCCTCCTGCTGGGCCTCCACAGGGTCTAGCCTCTCCTAAACCCCCTCCTCGTTCCCGCTCCTCTCATGCTCTGCCGCCCGATGCTGCAAAATCTGAGACAGCTCCAGCTGCACAGGTCAGTGCCAACTTACCTTTCATTCAGTTATTCAAGCAACTGAACAGAGAAAGTGAAGTTTTTTTAATGACTGTGCTGATTTTTTTTTTTTTCTGCTGGTATGTGCTACAGGTTCTTGGTCAAATTCAAATTCTAAGCATTTTAAGCTAATTTATTACAAGTGTAGGTGGACTGCAGCAATAGGAAGAGATCTTTCTGCACTGTTGTCTCACATCAGAAGAGCTTAGTTATCTGTATCATTCTTCTGATGTCTCTCTGATACATTTGTCTCTCTCTCACAAGCTGGAGAAGCCCTCAGGGTGACAGGTACTTAATATTAAACCACCTCTTTGTCTCATCCTTCATAGCACAGTCTTCTGTTCTGATGTTATTACCTCTCACACATTACACCTAGTAACCACCCTCTCCTCCTCTTTCCTTTTTCACTTTTACACCTTTTTCACTTTTTTGCAAAGTTATTTTAACCCAGATGTTTTTACTCTACGTCAAGGTTGTGCATCATTTTGTTTTGTTTTAGTTCCAAAAAATTGAGCATTATGTGTCTTTTTTGTTTGTTTTGTTTTGTCAGTCAACAGATCAAATCATGAATGATGGTAAAAAAAAAAAAACAAGCATAAAATCATGCTGACTGTGGTTGACCATGTATTTTTTTTCACTAGTCCTTTCATATCTGCTCACTGTGCAGCTGGCCTTCAAGTGAGCACATATGCAATGATTTCATTATTTGATTTGACATTTTGTTTCATGTGTATTATTTAATTTCTATATATGTTAGAGAGAGTAATTGGTATGTGGACTGTGATACAAAATTCTTTTCAGTGGTACTCAGTGTAATAAACTAAAGACAATACATGTTTTATGTTGGCCATATTAAAGGTACCCTGTGGAGTTTTGGCTGCAGGTGCTGGACCATGTGGGTCACTTGATAGACATTCCTGCTGAGTGCAGAGGGAGGTGATGCAAATGTGTAGGGCATACAAGGCTGACGCATCTAACACTTGGGTAAACTAGTGCACACCTCTAACAAGGTGTATGTCAAATCTCCCTTTGTGATTTAAAAAAAAAAACTAAACTTAGATTATTGCCATTTAAGGGAAGCTACGTTTTCCTTATTTTCCTATGATTGACTCATTAATGAATTCAGCAATGTGTCATCCAAGAGTGGAGGATGACTGCTCTCTAATGTAAACATGGATATACACAATGCAGGCTTCAGTCAGAAATCAGCTTGGTAAATGCTGTTCCACAGTGTATCTTTTTCAGCGTGAAAACAAAAAAAAATCATATGCCCTATTACTTAAACACTAGTACAATCTGTGGCTCTTGTTTAGACAAGATTTGTTGTGAAAGCTGAATGGCATTTTCTTTTTGTTTCTCCTTAGACAAATGGACTGAATGGGATCGAAAGAGAAGCACAATGGAAACCTGACCCCTTCAACACTCTTACATTGGACTTCTTGTCCGCTTCCTCATCCTCCTGGCAAACCACCCAGTCCCTGACCCGAGGCTCCTCTCTGCATACTGCCCCCTCTGTTCCTCCATCTACATTTTACTCTAGCACTCTCCCTTCCTCCTTGTCCCTCCAGTCCACCACACTGTCAGAACTGCAAACACTCGATTCGTCCTCCTCTTCCTCACTCTCCACTCCATCACCATTTGCCTCATCCCTACTCCCACCTCCTCCAGTCCCATCTCGCAGTCGCTCGCAGGAGACACTGCGTGCCTCTCCTGGCCCCTTCCTGACTGACCCACTTCCCGCTCGACCCAGCAGCACCAATCCATTCACAGGCCCACTTATGCAGCAGCATCAGCAGCGACGACCGCTCACCCCAGACTTCAGCGTCCAGCATCCAGCCACAACACAGAGGACCATGTCTGCTCTTACCCAACCGCTTATGCCCACCCCTGCTCTACCAGCAGCCTCTGCATCTGTACCCACCTTCCAGCTCCAAATGACCATGCCCCTTTTTGGACCATCATCCACTCTCAATCCTACACCTGCTCCTCTGCCACCCCTCACATCTGACCAATGTCCTTCTCCTGCCTTGCCTCTAGCACCTCCCTCTTCCATTCCACCAGCTTTTGCACCTCGCCACCAGCCACCTCCCCCAGGAGGTAAACCAGCCCAGCAGTGGGTCACTTTTGATGATGATTTGGATTTCCCACCTCTGACGAAAACACCACAGACCCCTATCTTCCCTTCCAGTTCCTTAGAGTCCCAAACTCAGACTCAGCCTTCCCGCTCTGTGTTTGACTTGGAGCCAGACTGGTTATCCCCAACCCCTTCTGCAATCCCAATCCTCCCGCCTGTCATACCGACTAGAACTGCAACCAGTAACCCAAAACTCCCAGGGGAACCCAGTGACCACTGCTTCTTCCCCAGGGAGTCGACAGAAAGATAGGATCACCCTTAATATGTAAAGGGCATATGTATAGTTCTGTGATAAATGTGTATATGTGTGTGTATGTACAAAAGACATTATTTAAGAAGTATAGGCAAATACCCTTCTGAGTCACAGGAAATTATTTATATCTCGAGCAGTAACATGAGAAACATATGAGCTTAAATGTGTGTTCTAAATTTGCTCACTCCCTGATATTAACATTTATTTTAATATGAATCATTCTGTTTATTTTTATTTGTGGCAGTAAGTGTGCCTGTGTCTACAGTATATAGTTATACAAAATATGTCTATACGCACAAATCGTGTGTGTCACCAGTGCAATATCAAGACATGTCTGTGCAGCTGTGCAGCACACTGCATTCGCCTTCAAAGTCTGGTCTAAGTCGGCATCATCTTCATGTTGCTAACACACTGTGGTTCATGTCACTTATTTTGACTGATCTGTACATCACAGCGGGATTCTCAGACTGCATGGTCTATTCATTTCTGTTTTGTCAGGAGAAGGATATGTAGTGTAGATTTTGCATTTGCCCAAAATTTGCTGCTAACAGGAGTTAGATCACTGCAAAGAAATAGTCTTTCTGTTCTGCGTGTGTCATAGTGGTTCAGATGTAAATGTCATATTGTGCTTGTTTTTATCATGAATGTACTGGGTTTTGTCATTGCCTCCTTGCTGACACCACAGTGTGAGCAACAGTACGAATCGGTGTCATAGTTTGGCTGTAACAGTTCAGTGCTGCAGGACTAATGCTCTGCAATATCATGTCATCTCTCTGCAATATCATGTCATCCATCCGTTCTCTATCTATTGGCTGTTAGACTTAGCTGAATATATTTTGTAGCTCTATATCAGCACATATACATAATGGATATGTATAAATGTATTTTTTCTCTATGGAAACTATTCGCTAAATGTGTGTGTATGTGTGTTTGTGATGACTGTATCAGTGGTTTGCACAATGTAACTGATATGCACTGAAATGTTGTGTGCGCTCTCTTGGTTATACTCTTATTGATGGTGGAGTGGTAAAAATGAGAGCCTGTGGATTGAACAGATAAGAGGGTATTTTGACATCTAGTGTTTTAATTCTTGTTGATCTATCCAAAGCATCAAACCATATACCATTGTAAATTCAGAGAATGTGGTGCGTGCATGTGGATACTTCTGTTACTCTTAAGTACGAAGATGATGTTATTCAGGTCAGTGGATGTGGCAGCAACCACATGCCATGTACAGTAATAAGAGGACTTTTTTTTTTTCTTGAGTTTTGTTTATTGTAAAAGTCATGTTTTTAATTTCTAAGATTCACTCTAAGTATTGTATTGTTGATACTGTGGTGAGAAGTAATTTGTTTTGTTTGAAGTGTGTATCATCTGATGTGTTTGACTGTGTTTGTGTTTGGGTACGTGTGTATGTACAGAGTTAACCTTGGAATACTGCAGCGATTCCCCTTAGAAAGTACTCCTTAAAGTACAGGCAATCTATGTGCTTAAAGGTTCAGTACTTACAGCCACTGTATTCACTCACACATGGGTGTAGCTGTGTGTTTCTGCTCTTCAGCCTTTTAGGGGCATAACTGTATGCAGAAAAAGTTAAAAATTTAAGACAAAGAACGTTGTACCCAAAGCCCTACCATCTGAGTCTGAATTCCCCTGTAGAAATACTCTTGGAAAATTATTCACCACCTTGACTAAAAATACACTCAATTACACTGTATACTTGGCCCCAGATGCAACAGCTAGCATGTCTAGTTGACTGTTGTGTCCTTCCTATGCGCTGTGTAGCCAAGCCATAACCATTTCTCCCAGTTAAGAGTAATTAACATTATTGACCTTCACTGATATTTTTCTTTTTTTTTTTTTTTTTTAGCCATTAAGATGTGTATGGTGTTGTCAGAGGTGATTGTCAATAATCATTCCTGTTACCTACTTCCCTCTTTCACTGCTGTTGAAGTTTAGGGATCAGCATCACTGTTGAGAGTGATGAGAAGCAATAGACTTGCAAAAGGATTAGGGAGAGTACAATCCCCCCGAACACATGGTAGCATCTGTAGTCCAATCAGATTTTGAAGATCCGTGGAAGATAAAGCATATGATTCAAGAAAGAACCAGCTAAATAATGCTTTTGCGCTGTTTAAACATGTAAAATATTTAAAAAGTAATGTTCATCCACTGCACTGAAAGCAGTAGCTGTCAGTGTAAGCAGGTATAAGAGGTTGCCTATGCTTACATGTCTGTCATCTCTAAAATGCATTTATTGTGTTCAAATGTGTGCAGTAGATACTGTATCTGCATTAACAGTAGGTGACTAGCCAGCGCTTTGTGTCATGTCATGTTCAAGATGAGATTTTATAGGAAACAAATTTATCCTTTTGTGAGGTTGTTGTCCCTTTTTATGGCTATTATCCATAGTAGATAAGATTATGTGTTATTGAACATATTCTGTATGTAATAAAGAGAAAACATAAGCAGCAAATCATGTTAATATCCAATGATCCATATTTTAAGTGCACAGTCGATTGCACATTTAAGTATGATGCAGTTTATGTTGTATGTATGTATGTATGCAAAAATAAATGTACGTTGACCCAAGTTTTTTGTCAGCAAAACTCATTTGTATATTTTACATGCACTTTTGTTTAGATAACCCTTCAGGTTCTGGATGTTATGTCCAAATGGCAAAATAGTTGTTGTGCTACTTGAATTAATTCTCCTCGCATTTTACATTTCACCTCCTGGCTGCAATGGATTAGTAAAGGTGGCAGCTTTCACCACTTTTACATAAGAGCCTTATCCCTTCATTGCACAAAACACTGACAAGTTCCTACTATTTACCTCTAGAGGGCAGTAATACTGCTTGGCCTAATCTGACCTGCCGTAAAGGGATCACCTGAAGTAGTCAGACTGCTTCGCTGATGGAGACGACAGCCAGTTTCACCGAGTGTAAATAAAGGGTGAGCTCAGTTTGGACTGGGTTTGAACAGTTTGCCTGTGTTTCAAATTTTGTGCAGGTATGTGTTGCAATTTTCAGTCACTGTAGTGAAATTTGGTATTTAACGTGTTAAGCCGGTAAATATAAAGACCTGTAGCCAGCTAGCAGGCTAAGCTAACGATAGTGTTTTCTGGAAGCGTTATGCTGATGACTGTTGCTATGGTTACGCTGTTTTCCTAAAGCCCCGGAGCACAGAGAAACCCTGGTGTGGTTGTTGGTTTATCGAGGAGTAAATTTCAACTCCTTAATTGTTTCTTTTAGGAGGTGACTGGCCTTGTAAGATGGTGCAGCTGCATGTGAAGCGTGGAGATGAAAGCCAGTTTCTGTTCAACACCACAGTGGACGCGCCTCTGGAGACGGTGATCCAGCAGATTACAACCATTTACAACGGGAGACTAAAAGTGGACAGACTATGTTCAGGTGAAATGGAAATTGTTAGAAATTATAAATAAATGACTTTTCTGTTGAAAAGCAAAGTGTTAGCTGTACTTAAGCAGTAATTGTATTTTTTCCATGTCATGTTTCTGAGCTCTAACACAAACTAAATAAAAGCTTTGATATGTCTCTTAACATACATGACACATGCTTGTTTGTTCATTTTCTGCCCTCAGAGATCCCAGAGCTTGCAGACCATGGCATCACCCTGCCGCCCAACATGCAGGGGCTGACAGAGGAACAGATTGTGGAGCTGAAACTGAAAGATGAATGGGAAGACAAGTGTGTGCCCAGTGGAGGGCCAGTATTTAAGAAGGATGAGATTGGGAGGAGGAATGGGCATGGTGAGACTGTCTCTTGATCATAGGCTTTGTAGTCATAATTTCCTGCTCCTATATGACTGTGCATCCCTAATGTAAATGGCATTTAAGAAATGGAGATACATACAGATCCTCTGCTTTAAATTGTTTTATTAAGATCTTAATTTTCTACGCATTGTTTTTATTTATATGCCATTATGTTGTAAAAAACTTTTTTTATTTTATGCATTCACAAAGGATTTGGGTAATTTAACCACAGTAATGTACCCACCTCTTTGCCTTTTGCCAGCTCCAAATGATAAAATGAAAGACGTTTTGATGAAGACAGTGGAGGAGGCAAAGGCACTCATCTCCAAAGTGCGTATGCAAGTTCATTTTTAGATTGTTTTGTTTACACAGATTTATTTAAACTTTGTCTTTCTTTTTTGCCTCAGAAACAGCTTCAGGCTAATGTTTGTGTCACCATGGAGATGGTTAAAGAGGCCCTGGATCAGTTAAGGGGGGCGGTCATGATTGTGTATCCTATGGGGCTGCCTCCTCATGACCCCATCAGGATGGAGTTTGAGGACCGGGAAGACCTTTCAGGAACACAGGTAAACAGCAAATCCTGTCTCACTGTTTTTTTAGCAGCTATTAAATGATGACTGCATAACATTACTTTTCAATCACCAACAACGGCTTAAAACAGCAGCTGCTGTTGTTTTTAAATAACGTTCATCCTTCATTGTTTATAGAATAAGGAATTGAAATTTATGAAACTAAGACAGCCTCTTTGATCATTTATTTTCTTCGCCTCCTCTTTCTCCCTCATTCCTCTGCATCTGCTCTCTCCATCTGTCTCCTCAGGCATCTCTGCAGGTGATCACAGAGGATGAGTGCCAACTATGGTGGGCTGCCAAAGAGATGCAGAGGGGGAAGAAACTGCAGGACTACATTGGTAAAAATGAAAAGACAAAGCTTGTGATTAAAATCCAAAAGGTGAGAGCATTTTTGTGGTAAATAACAGGCATTGTATTTTGTTTTTTGTTTTTTTTGAGAATTACTGCAATCCAATGGTTTGCTGTTCCCTACAGAAAGGGCAGGGGGCACCAGCTAGAGAGCCTCTCGTCACCGATGAGCAGCACAAACAGATGATTAAGCATTACTACAAGAGGCAGGAGGAGCTGAAGGTGAGGCAAAATCGTACAAGACAAACAATTATGTTTGTGTTTTTACAGAATGTACCTTTCTAACCTTATCATGGTGACATTTTCAGAAACTGGAGGAGGCAGATGATGATACCTACCTAGACTCAGAATGGTCAGACAGACAAGCCCTCAAAAAAAAGTTTCAAGGCCTCACCAATATCAAATGGGGACCGAGGTAAAGACCACTACACCTACCCACACTGGAACTACTGCTCTGAGTTGACCCTTTACAACTCTTTATGCAGCTGCCTAAGTTGCCTTATCACAGTCCTGAAATAGTTTACTCTTGGTGTTATCCGAGGTCATCCATGGAATATTATATATCATATAGGAAGGCAGAAATGTTCTGGTTTTGTATTTTTGAGGTTCTGGACTAAAATCTGGTATTTTTACCCAAATGGAAATGAGACAGACATTTGGAAACAAAGTATGACAGAAGAGATCACAAGGTCACATGGAGATTTATACAATTATACATCAGATTTATTTAAACTTAAATCTTGTCCCTGTATTCCATCCCTGCTGACATTTTTTTATTAAAGCTGTGTAAACAAAATACTGTAGTTTAATCTCAATTTATTGTACATTTGTATTGTCTGTAAATGATCAAATAGAATAGTTTCCAGTGTAATATGTTCCTATATTTTGTATGAATGATGTGTCAAAGTTCAACAAAGTCTCAGAAATTGTGTTTCCACTGGAACAGTTTGACATCCCTTGAAGGGCAGGGACAAGGATGCTGCACCTTTCCTCTCTTTGTCTCCTGTAGTGGTACACACACCACTGAAAGTTGGAACTGTTCTGAGTCAGGAAGTTGCCACATAGAGTAGTAGATGGTTGTTCCAGCTCTTGTCACAGCAGGGATGATGAAGCTGTAGGGTTCAGAGTGAGACTGTATCATTCACTGGAGGGTTTTACTGCATGGAAATGTTGATTCAGCTGATGCAGTGATTTATAGAGGTGTGGTTGATTTCAAGGAAAGCTATTTAAATAAACACCCTGGACATAATATGTGGATTTCATTTAAAGGGCAATTCCACCTTTTTTACATTCAATTCCATGGCTTTTCACATGGCCACTCAGTGGTAGCAGTTGAAATCGGAGCTCATACTATAATTTGTTTCTGGTGTTAAAACCCAGGGGAAGTTTGGATATGAAGCCCTTTGGGTTTAATGGTCCCTTTAATAAAAAATACCTGTGTTAAGACATTTTTTGATTTGTCTCACTAATACAGCTGTATAATGAATTGGTACAGTGATATTTTTGAATAAGTGCAGTGGCTGCATGATGACTGACAAGTCCAATAATTTCACCCTTTTTTTTAAGCAGTGAATAGTATTTCAACCTGAATTCCTGGCTTCATTTGGTGATGACTGACAATATTTTAAAAGAACTGCAGTTTTACCCAGATATTACATTCAAAAACTGAATCCTCCTGTGAAAAATGGCAAAAGACACAATAAACTGGTTTACAGTGTTAAAAAAGGTTCTTGTTTTGGCAATAATTGTATCACTTAGTTAACATGGGCTGCCATTCAGGTAGGAATTCATCCAAATCTCCTGTACGATCATCTCTCTGCGCTCTATCCTCTCTGCCCGTTCAGCTGCCTCACAAACATAAGTCACTTCCTCCCAGCCGTATAGTGCCTTCCTCTCTGCAGCTGAGATTAAAGAGCTGTGTGTTCCTTCTTCGTCTTCATCATCATCTTCGTCATCCACCTCGTCATCCTCCTCTTGGAAATTAACGGTCTTGCTATGAGACCTGGGTGTGAGTCTGTGATCTCTGAGCCTGGAGCCTGTGCAGGTCACTCGGACTGATACAGCCAGCAGCGTGAGAAGAAGACCAACGCACACGCTGGAGGTGAACAGCAGTGCTGCCATTTCTGGATGCTCTGTTTAAAAAATGAAGGGACGAGATGTCGCAAGTTATGTGCTAAATGTCTGCATGCATTCATAAGTTCTTGCATGTATGTCAATAATGATTACCTTTGATGTAGGCATAGGTCAGGAGGGAGTTGCTCATCATAGCTCCTGAGTTGTCTGGGCGTCTTGACCCTTTGGAGAAAGGCTCATCCAGCCCTGCAGAAGATGCCACTGTGAAAATCAGAATAATGACATGCAGAAAATGCCAAATAATCTTTGGAACTTGCATGAGGCTCTTACCTTTTTCTGTGTCCACAGTAGGAGATGAGGTGGAGCTGAAGATGTTTGGGTCTGCTTCCCTTAGTAAAGTCTGTGGTACTGAAGGGGGACAGAAGAAACAATCTTTTTAATGCTGTGGACATTCTGTCAAAGACTCAGTGACAGTGTGTTGGTCATTCTACAGTACCATGTATCAGAACACAACTTCACACATCCAAATCTCTGCAGAAACTAGACCTATGATGGAATTCTGAGTACTTTACATCCAGTTTTGTTAATAACTGGCCTTTAGAGTTACACACAAGTTGTAGCCAGCAGAGTGGGTCAGATGAAATCTTTTAACCCCATGATAAAATCACAACTCCAAATAATGACACACGAACAGTGTTGCTGGGTGACTTCATTGGCATTTGTGCCAATTGCAGGAAGTTTACCAGGATGTCAGCCTGAACCCGCAGATCTGAACTTAGTCTATTATTCCCTGCTACTGTGTTATGGGATGTGATACGATAAGAACAACTGATGGCTGAGATCAGCCGATGATAATCCACAGTAGGAAACTACAAATGTCCACAATAGGAACTGTCACATAATGAATAAAGCAAAACAAAAACCGACATGACGTGAGCTTTCCGTAAAACCATGTAAATCTGTTCCCACTTCTTTAATTTATCACCAGGTTTGTAGTTAGATTTTGTGAATGAGGAAGAACAAAGAGTTCTACCACATGAATAGGCCACACTGAGGTACTTCCTGGTTCCTGGATAGCAGGGGTCCCTAAAGGTCTGGTTGCCGATGGCAACAATGCACTTCTGTTTGCTGTAGCAGGACTTGGACACCAAGTGCACAGCCTCGTGGTTCAGGCACTCTGTAGGGAGCAATGAGACATTATTTGTGTTTTACAGACATTTGGTTGTAGTTTAACTGCAATGCAAAAAATTGCAGACATTTAGCCTTCATTTCACATCAGACATTTTGGGTTCTGTAAGTTATTACCATGCTACAATTGCTACAACAATTTCTTCTTACTCTGTGAAGTGCTAAAATAAAATACATTTTTCAGAGTAGTAAAAAGTTAATGCTCCTGGTTTTATTGTTCCCATGGTAGAAGAAATCGTCTGTTAGTTACTACCATACGAGAGAACTGAATATCCTGTTGACTCACCAAATGGGGGTGGTCTCGTCAGGTGTGAGGGGCAGATGTCAGTCTCGCCCAGACTTCTCCCATAGACAGCTGCATAGATGTTCAGGACCTTTGGGCCTTTACAGCGCAGGACCATGGTCTCTCCCTCACATGCCACATGTCGTTTGTGTTCAGCTGAGTGAGAGGAGAAAGGACTGGGTTAGGGGGTGTCATTTTTGTGCACTGCTGTGTAGCTGTTCCATGCTGATCAGCCAGTAAATGTGTGTCAGTTGTGCAACAAGCCGTCTGGGAAGCGATGTGACTCAGCTGCTAAACTCACTGGGTTTACACTTGTAGTCCACGCGGAGGTATTTGGTAGTGCCGGGACAGGGGTCTTTCCCAAACAGCAGGTGATTGACAGGTAACTGGCAGTCTCTGTGGCTCTGACACTCAGACAGCAGCTTCTGCACAGCAAAGACAGGATGTGATGTTACATCCAACAGTGACTAGATATACTATATAAAACAACCAAATCAGATGCAAAAAAAAAATAATCACTGACTGCCTGATGAATGGAAGAGTGAGCTGTGCCCTCATAAATTAACATGACTACAGCTAATCTGAGAACGGTGTGTTCACTACCACTCCAATAAATCAGGTGAAACTAGTGAACACACACCTATTCTCAAATGACCCAGTGGGGGTAAAAAATGTCCTGCACATAAAATTGCACCTGTAGAGCAGTAAAAGCTGAACAGCTGCGGTTGTGAGCTCTGAGCAGAGGGTCTGGGTCTGTTCTGCACAGCCTCGCCTCGCCGCTCCCGTAGAAGGCCGACTGGATGGAGATGGTGGAGTGACGTGGACAGTGAAGCCGCAGAGGCTGTCCGTCACACGCCTGAGCAGAGTGACTGATGATGATCCTGGACAGGTAGTCTGTTAAACAGAAAAAAACTGGTTAGGCTGTAATAGCACCTACAAGACTAAGTTTGCATTTCAAAGTGGAGACACAAGGTTTGAAAAGAATGGGTATGTACCAGGCAGGGAGGATGTAAAGATGGAGTTGAGTTATATGATGGGAAATGTAGACTCAAACCTTTTTTGGAGCATGACCCTTAAATCAGCATATGTTTACTTCTTTCTTCTTTTCATTTGCAAAGTAAACTCTTTAATTTGTCTTTTGTGACTCCCAAATCTCTACGAAAGTACATAAATTTGCAGGAATATCCCTAATGAGAAAAGATTTTAACTTTGAAGCAACTTAATACCACTGAAACATAATTTGGACATTTTGTTGTTGTTCAGTATCAAGCAGCTGTAGTTTCGGATCAGATTGTTTGGCCTCTTGTCTAGTGTTGCTTTGGAAACTCATACATTCCTAGATGGCAAATTCTGCCAACTGGTATTCAACCTAATATGATCCACCTTTGTTGCATGCTCTGTATAGGAGGTGTGATTAAGTTACTTCTAATTCACAGTTCTTTATCTCGAGATGTTTATTTGTTTTGCAGAAAATTAATCTTGCAAGGCTCAGAAGTTAGTGAAGCAGGTTAGATAGGATAGATACAAGACAAATACCCTCCTCTGCATATAGTAGCAAATGCAGTCTAACTCCTTCAGTGTAAAAAGATGAATGCAAACCTTATACAAAACAATCAAAACACAAAGCATGTGCAGTATTTTACACCTCACATTGTGGCTTTTATATAACCCCTTCTCAGACAGGAGTGCAGTTCAATGCCAAATCTCAAATATTATTATACTCAAATAATTTTTGGCACCTAGTGAAAAAGACTAGTATCACCTTATACCATACAACATTCGCGGCTATTAATACATCACCTAAATAATAAGGCTCTCACACAGATGTGGTTCTTGGGGCAAATTCCTACTACACCATCATCACCATCTTACTTGAGAAGTCAGCCAGTCCATTCATGCGTCTGGTCCACAGGAGTAAAGTCAAGTAGAAGAGGCTGGGACTCCAGTCTAGTCCGTGGCAAGGACGCGTCCAGCTCATGACTCGCATCCCCTGTCCCTGAGATCATATTAAAACAGACTCGAAATTGACTGTAGGCAACTAGACTTCATTTATTAAAAAAAAACACACAAAGTGAAATCAGGTCCACGGGTCGTCGATGTCACGCCCCTCATCTTTTTTTTTTTTTTGTAAATCACGAACCGAAACGTAATTTTTGAGAAGTTAACGCTTCATCCATGTGTTACTCTTCACAAGACATATCAGCATGCAGCCGATGGCACACAAAGCAGCGCCTGTCTGCTGCTAAATAAGAGCAGCCCCTGCAGTAATGGACCACAGAGGAGGTTAGAAATAGCAGCTGCGCAACAAGTTGTCCAAAACTGACGGACGAGCTGATTAAATCCGACGCAGGGTGAGACTCCCGATCCGACCTCCCTGTCGTTCAACACCGCCGATTTGTGAATGGATCCATGTGGAAACTGAAAGCGTTTTACAGTAACAGCTGAGTGGGAATTATAGTGTGGGCGTGGCAGATAAAACTATTTTAAAGGGGAGAGGGGCGACTGGCAGGGCCTTTTATTCCCCACCACCAAAACCCCTGAATCCCATGTTTACTTTTTGGATCATGACAAAATGTTTTCATTCTGTTAAATTCTGACATTTTCTTTCTTGCTGTTCTAAACTCACAGGTGTAACGTACAAAGTTGAATTTAATGTTATTTGTGTGTTTTTACCTGTGAATATTAGTTATTTTCATCTCCTTTATCTGAGTCTAACCTGCGCAGTTAAACCAAACTCAGATGTTTTTAATTAGCTAGTTCTGTCATCTATATAGTTTGATTCCTACCCCATGTAAAGTGAACATAGAAGCAATGTAAAAGTTCAAGGAGGGAAAGAGTGGTATAATGTAAAAACTGTAACAGCATGTTTTCAGACCCCATTGTTCAAATGCAACTCTTGAATTAGGAGGAAAAGTTACATGACAGTGTCAGTGACCCAAAAAAATAGACAACACATTTGATTAGTGTTAATGAGTCAGTGTGTGACCCCCTAAAGCTTACTTCAGTGTTTATGTTTGGTTTTTTTTTAATCTATAAAGGTCAAGCATCAAGTGAATGTGGTTGATGCTGTTTTTTTTATTTGTTTTTTATAAATTGTTGAACCATGCCGCCTTTGAATGGAGCAGGGGGCCTGCTGGGAAACTTGTTCCCCGGCCCACATCCATGACCCACTCCATGGTAACTGGCCAATCTCCATGTCAGACCAGTGCACATCAACAACAATCAGCGGGACTGAGGCATTGGAGTGTCCATGTTCGAGACTGGCTGGGAGAGGTGAAATTTTGCATGCACACTGGACAACAGACCCTCCCCCCATCTTGTTGATTTTTATTCTCTGTATTCCAGCTTTGGGCAACTTGGGAGTAGGTCCAAAACCCCCTTCGTGTGCTGTTATCCCTCCAAAGACTGTGGAATCATGGTGTCAAACTCAAAACGTTTCCTGCACTTTGTTTTCAAGAGCTTAGGCTGGATAGTAAGAATTGCACTTTAGTAAATGTGTTTTGATGTATGGTCAAAAAAATTCTCATGCATGTTGATGTGTAAGCGGGGGATATTTAGATAATAATCTTCACTAAACCACTGAATAATTAACCTCTAATATTTACGACACAATTAAGCTTTTCCAGTAATGTCATCTCTGTGTTTGGACACAATCTGTATCCATCTGGCAGATAAACTTGATCAAAGAAAAATTTCTCACGATATGTTGATACATGTACTGAAATTTTGAACACAACCCTTCCATTAGACTGCAGCAAGCAGAAAATAAAACACAAAACACTTGATTAGTGTTGATGTTTTGTATCAAACAGGAAGAGAAGGAGATAAAGTAAATAGATCTAAGCAAAGTAAATAAAGACCATGATCTAAATTTTCTCCTGTCATTAGTTTCTGTGGGATAAGTTATTTATCACAATGCAGAGATTCGGTGAATTGGATAAGAAATGCAGTTTTGACTTAAGTAAATGTTGACTAGAATTCCCTAAAGAAATAGACTCACACAGAGCTTGAGTAATATAGAGCAACAAGACTGGAATTATTTATTATTTTTTAAAACAGAAGATTTACAGTTTAAAACAGAAACAGATTTTAACAATACTAAATGTCTTCATTTGAAATCCACATTCATCTCAAGCTGGGAGTCAATTGCAGCCTGTAATTAAAGAAACAAAACTGCCCTCAAATAAAAAGAAACAAACCACATCTTGTTCATTGTTGAACAAAATATTAGGACACTCACCAATTCTCTTTTGGCTTCCTCTATTTTCACTTGGGCAAGAGATGGGTTCTGTTTTAGAATAGCATATGAAAAAAATTAGTAAAAGCAAATGTAAGACCATAATATTGCTTCTAAATATCTGAGGTTTGTTTGATTATTTTGAAAATTATTCTTAAAAATACACAAACCGGGCTGAGGTCCATGTATGGCTCCAGTTTCTTTTTCAATGGGATTATTTCTTGTTTTAGTGTGGCCACTTCCTGCAGAGAGAAAAATAAGATGACATGTTAAACCCTGAAAGCAGACAGTGGTACGTACCATTTCCATGGTGATGACTGTGGTGCGTGTGTACAAGCTGAATACCTCAGAGAGCTGCACAACAGCCTGATGGGTGACAGATTTATCCATATTCCTGGATACAAGCTGAGCCTTGAAGGGTCAACAGAACAGCATAAAACACCACAGCTGCTGCATGATTATAATATTTTGAAAATCTGGTCCCTCCTATTGATACAATGATATACAGTGATACAGCTGCTGAAATTGCCAGCACCAATTCTGTTCTCTAAACTAAAGGTAGTAACATGGTGCCCACAGTATACTAGGTTTAACATAAAATGTGTCTTTCTGAACAAAATATAATGCGCATAACACTGAAGAACTGCATCTTTCAACCTTCTAAATTTTGTATCTTTATGTCTGTGGTTGCTTGATTTCTCTATTTTTTATTTATTTATTTTTTTACTTGTGCTCAGGACACCAGTAATTTATGCCTCATCAAGCTGCATACCAACTTGTCATTAGTACAATTTCGCTCAATTTTCTCACCCAGAACAACCATCCAACCAAGACATGAATATTTAAGCAGAAACACAAGGGCACTTTTAAATATGGGACTTTTCCACATCATTTTCAAAAACAGTATATTGCACCATGTATTAATTCATAATGTTGATGACGTGTATAAACACCTGTGACACGGGATGATGCTGCTATTACAGATAGAGGTGCAGATACGCTATGACACCACGACATACCTCTGCCCTCTCCCGCCTGCTGTTCAGCTCTTTTGCCTTTGCTCTCACAAAATCCATGTTGAGCAGTTTCTCCTCTGTCTTAGCGCACTCCACTGCCTGAGCTTTAACAGTTTTGTTGATATCCCTAAAAACAATTAAGACTGATTACAGATATGGTACAGCATGCAGCAGCATTTTAGGTAAATGTCTGCTGTGACTGGATTTTGACATATAGATGTGATATACAGTTTGTGATAGAATCCAAGATGGCATGTTTGTTTTTACAAGGCAATATAACATAACTAGCCCCCCTGTGACCCTGGATGTACCAGGATAATGCATATTACAAAGTACTGGTGTCACATTATATATCAGTATATGAAAGTCATCCTCTACATCTATTTGCTTACTCTTGTAAGTTGCTCCGCAGCATCAGAGTAGCACCAAGCCTCTTTCTGATGGCCTTGAGTTCCCTCTCAAGTCTCCTGTTTGACTTCTCTGCTTCCATGAGTTCGTTGGTGAGGTTATTCACTGCTGGCATAAAGCTAGACAAGACATAAAGAAATCCATGTTGTTTTCAGTGAAATTCCTCTTTCAGTGAAGTTCTTCTTCAGGGAAACTAATCAGAAGGATTTACAAAGAGAAACTAGGCTTCAACAATGCAACAAGAGCATACCTGCCCAATGATGTATCTTTCACTCCAAGCACCATAGCCATGTCAACTAAAGCAGACAGGTAGTCAGCAGCAGGCTTTGACAAGCTGGCACTGGACACACCAGGACCTTGTAGAAGAATATCCTGGAGATGTGTGCCTAGATGAGAAAGACACTGTTGAGGTTTTTGATGATGCTGTGAAAACTTTATGGTGCGATACAATTGTGTCATCTTACACTTGAGCATCCTGCATATACTAAAGTAAATCATGTACAGATGCAGAGTCTTAGTTTTGCATTTTCCTCTGCTATTTTCAGCTAACTACTCACCCTCAGCCTCATACTCCGATGTTTTCTGTTTGAGATCCTCAATGAAGAGAGCTGTGTCGCGGCACCGGGCCTCACTGCTCTGAGCCAGCTGGTACAATATGTCCACCGTCCTGATGTTGACTTCAAACTGTGGCACTGGCTGATCTCCAAACACCGTGCTAAGCCAGCTGTTCACCTGAGGACCCACATTATACCGGAGGTTAAACAAATCAAAGAGCAATATCATTCGCTGCATTGACTGCAATGTCATGTTAGCACAACAGTGGACAGTACCTTATTGATTTTTTCACACATTGCGAATAAGCGGGAGCAAAACCCCCAAATAAGCAGCTTCTTCAAAAGTTAAATATTTCTGCAGCGCGAAAGAAAAACGACAACATTTAATCTAGTTTCCCGCCCCCAAGCGTATTCCGATAACTTCCTGGTGACCAGCCAATGAAAAGACGAGGTAAGTGTCCAGGATACCTTTGGTTATAATATATTTACAAAAAAATAAAATAAAATACAAGAAAACAGACAGAAAGTGTTGACGAGTTAGATGAATACAAGCAAAACAGGTAACGAAATATGTACACACACTAGCTAGTTTTTTATTAACAGAACATATCCGGTTCACGTTTCAAAGATAGTCAGATCAAGAATGTTCGGGTAATGTAACAACTGAGAAGAATTTTTTTCTCAACCATGAAAAAGGAACGTATTAATACCTACAAAATAAATACATCTTTGTAATTTTTATTATTTTATTGTATTAGACAGTAGATGTAGTGACGCATGTGCTGTGTATATCAACATCCTTATCCACATGTTCTAAAACATTAATGATGGGTAAATATAACACACATAATTATATATTTATGACTGGACTGTTTAGTCGAATTATAGACCAAATATTAAAATACACGCACAAATATTTATTTCACTCAAACGCCTTATTGGGTAAAATTAAAAGAGGAAAGCAGACGAAGGCGGAAGTACACAAAAGTGAAATCTCGCGCCGCCTTGACACTGCGCTTCTCTTTGAGTCACCCGCCAATGTTCGAAACTGCTTGTTTGGGAGAACCCAGGGAAGATGGCGGCGCGACAAGAGTCGTTAAATGCCACTTTTGTTAACAGCAGCATAGACTCCACCGCCGTCGAAGAAAAGTTGTTTGGTCCAGCAGAGGAGCAGGAAGACCTTGATGACGGGCCTGTGGTATTTATCTGCGGGAAGTGCAAGTTGCCTGTTGGGGACTCGCTGTCCTGGGATGGAGGTGAAGACAGTCAAAACCAAATAAGATTGAAACGTGAGTCTGAGTGTTAGTTTTTTTTATTGTTTGTTCTGTTGTTACACAATATAAACAAGCTACTAGAATATGTTGACACAGGGCCTCTATTTGAGACTAAGGCCAAAGTCTGAGGGTACAAAATTTCAAATAACTTGCAATTAATCATCCATCCAGCCATTTTCTATACCTGCCCTGTCCCAGCTCTCTTTGTCTTTGGACCTGTTTTGGAAGGCAGGGGTACACCCTGGACAGGTCACCAGTCCATCACAGGGCCACATAGAGACACATAAAGACAAACAACCACACACACTCACAGTCACTCCTATTGGCAATTTAGAGTCACCAATCAACCTGACATACATGTTTTTGGACTGTGGGAGGAAACCGGAGTACCCACGAACCCACGACCTTCTTGCTGTGAGGCAACAGTGCTAACCACTCATCCACCATGCTGCCCTGCAATTGAGATACAGTAAAAATAAACATTGGCTTTGTGAGGCTTTTATCCTCCTTGCCCAGTTTCTAACCCAACCTTGTGCCCTAGAAGTAAGTAATATGAGCCATATGTCATCTTTTTATTTCTTTAATAAAAGGTTTTCATACCTGTTTTTAAAAACTAGCAAAATATAAGGATATCACATCATCTGATCAGCTGTTCTGAATTTTAGTTTATGATTTGATGCACTGCTGATGTGATTTTTTTTTTTTTTTAAATCTTAGGGGTCACTGACAACGTCTTGGTTGGTAAAGAGAGTCGCCTGTATGAGGAAAGCAAAAAATCTCTCTGGTAAGATCATTATATAGGTCTGCACATTGCCTGTGTGATAACCATGGTTTGTGTCTCCCCCTCTCTGTCTCCCTGTCTACTGACCTTATTTATGGTTGCTAGATGAGGAGGAAAATGCTCAAATGTGCTGTTTGAAAGTTCACTGATAGTGTTGTGTAATGTGTATGCAGACATGAAATAGATCAGTAATATTGCCTCATTTTAGAAATTGTGCTTTCTTGTGTTTTTTTAACCTATAATTTTTCCTCTGCAGCCTGGTCATGGATCTCTTCTGTCAAGGCTGCAAGTCTGTGCTTGGCATGGTTTATGCATCTACCCCTAAGAACTTGGATTACAAGAGATTTGCATTCTGTTTCAATGTAGCAGACATTGACAGGTATGTTCAGGGCCTGGATTATAAGTAGGACACATGCTTGAGTAAAAGTGCCCAACCAACAGGATTCTGATTAACTCCTGAGTAAAGTCTGATTAACAAAATCATGATTGTATTCTGAAATATTCAGCAAATAATGTTATTTCACTACTTTTGTACCATAAAATGTCATAAACAAGTATGCAGGTGTAATATTATACTGTAAATCTTTTTCAGTTATGTTCTTGGCTCAGCAAACCAGATGTTGGCAGCAGAGGGCCCCAAAGAGCAGCCAGTCACACTGGAGTACAGAGGCATCGTTGAACAACAGCTGACAGAGGTAAATTACTGCTGCTGCTTTTTCTTTGTTTGGTTTACCAGATACTATATTGGTGTGAGATCAGATGTTCTCTTTACTGAGCAGACTGTCTGCCCTAAATCTCATTGCACTGTGTAACCATGAGTACTTTTATCCATACAGGTGAAGGTTAGTTCTTAAATCTGTATTGTTAATGTGGAAAATGATGAAAAACTAGAGGTCTGACGTGCAAACTGTGGAAGTTATAGCAGGACTAACTGCTCTCTGTGCCGTGCTGTTGTGCTGACAATAAATTTCACATCACTTACGGGCAGCTCTTTCTCATTGATTATCAATACACAGGTTGTACGAATGATGACATCAACTTAGTTCTGGGAAGCCTTTACTGCTGTGACAGGCAGACCCTTATATCAGACATTACCTCATCTCTCCATTTCGTCCCCTGCACACAGATTTATTTTCCCTACTGTTTTAGGTAGTTCAAAACAAAACAGTATGTTTTATTTGGGATTTTGTAGTATTATTGAAATGTATTTCTGTGTATACATTTTCATGTATTTCACTTTTGAATTCTTTGTGTTTTGCATTACATTTTGTAATGTCACGTTAATGCTTTAATATGAAAATCTAGAGGGGACTTGTATTTTTCATTGGAATAATGAGGAAGTAGTTATTGGTATTCTAAATTGTCCTTTGTTTAAAAATATATCCATAAAACCACACACTGGCCAGTAGGTGGTGATAATGTGCAGCAGGACGTGCCAGCCCTCCCACCCTCTTGCACCAGGGACAATAGATGTGATGGGGAGCATGCTGAGGAATCTTTGTTTTTGATCATGAAGTGTCTTTGTTATTATAGCTGCGTGTATAAATAATGTTTGGTTCTATTTTACCATGTGTAAGAGTTTCTGCAGCTGACACTTGATCCATTTTATTTTGAAATGTCTATGAATGTCTATATATTAAACCGGTATGCAACTGCATAAAAGAAGAAAAGAAAAAACATTGCCCATGAGAAGCAAAACATTCCGTGTCTTTATGAAGACTTAATATCTGTGTTTACGAACACTGCAAGTACCATGTTATTAGTCTGTCTGACTTGTTTAGTTAGTTCCCGTGAATGTGCACATGTTCCCCTCCTGCTCCACTTTCGTACCTAAACAAATACATTTCAAAATGACTTAACACTTCACTTTGTGTTGAACAGTGAAGTCCAGGTTGTTGCTGTGCTGACGCACACAGTGTCACTCAAACAGAATGCTCCAGAAGGGCACTTTATTATTATTTTTCTCCTTGCTTAATATATTGGTTACCACTGAAATCCACTTTATCATTGAGTGTGTATAGTCTCGGTGTGAGGAGGTTAAACATTAATCTGTTTATGGCTACAGCTGATTCATTTTTGGTGGTTTTAAAGCCACTGTTCATTGTTAGCTATTGGTGCATTGTAACAAGATTATAAAAGGTTAAAAATAAAACTTTTTTTCATGTGATTTTTCATCACATGTCCGTTTACATGCATCATTAAGGCTAAGTCCTTTTATTACTTTCAGCAGCATTGATTTTGTTTTGCCCCAGAGCTTTTTTGCAAAGTCAGTTTATTTTTCTCAACCAAATTTTAAGCAACTTTCTCTAAGTGATATGTAAAAGATTATCCTTACACAACTCTTATAGGCACTCATTTAATTAAGTGTGCCAATTATTTTGTTAAATGTGATATTTTCAGCATTTGAGAAGTTTTGCTTGCATTTAATGCAGTAACAACTGTTCAGTGTTTAAGCAAAAATGTCAGACTGTCATATAAATATTAGCTGTTTTCTGTTGTTTAAGTTCTATGTTGTATATTTTTGGTTTTTATTTTGTTGGTCAGATGGAAAAAATTGGATATCAACCTAGTGAGTGGGAATGTTTTATAAACCATAAATTTTCTCATTTAATTGGAAAAATAATTGATAAATTATGAAGCGTTTAAAGTAGGTTTAGTTGCAGCCCTACTTCATTAGTTCTTTTTTTTTTAATGAGGAAGGGTTTTGTTTTTAGGTAAGTATTTCTCATGCTAAGGTGTGGAAAAGGTGCTGGTACTGAAATTACAAAAATAAACCAGCCCATATATAGTCTTTGACTTTAGCTACAGTGTATGTGATGAAGGTGCTTTTCACCCTTTCCACCATCCTTAATGTATTCTGTCTTTCTAATTGGTAGACCTTTGTTTGGGTTTTCCATTTTTTACACTCACTGATCTGTCTCCCCACCCCTCCTGCTCTCTCTCCCATCCATGCCTGACCACTTCCCCTCTGGGATTCATCGTTCTCCCTCACTGTTCCCCTTTTCAAATTATTTTTTACTCCTCCCTTCTTTCTTCTTCACTGCTTCCTGGTGCTCCCTTCATTTCCCACCTGTCCAATTTTCTCCTTCGTTTCTTCCGTTCTAACTTTTTCATATCCACCCATTACGTCCGCGCTCTGCTCATTTTTCTGCCATTCCTTGTTGTTCGTCCACACCCAAACCCTGCACCACTAAAATTCAACTTCTGTCCATCCTACCCAGATGAAAATGCTGGTCATGTCCATGGCACAGAGGTTGGAAGAGATCGAAGCTGGCTTTCAGGACTGATGTGATGACGTGTGACAGGAATGGACACCGACCTGTCTGGGTGGGTGCTGTGTCCAGGTGTTTAATATGAGGATTTAATATTCCCACGCCTTTTCCCCCTATTAATGCTTCTCCTTCTAAATTTCATCTCAGTGACCACATAAAACTGTAACACCTGCACACATTCACACACAGCTTCTACTGTGCTTTGTCCTGGTTACCGATGTTGAAACAAAGACTGTCTGCGCATGTAATCAATCAGGTTGTGTCAGCTCAGCTCCAGCGGCCCATAGCGCCATCTCATCCGTGTCTCAGTGCAGAGTGAATGCACGCTTAGGGCAGGGTGTTTATTTGTGCAAGATTTCATCAAGCGGGCTGCACACTCAGCACAATGCTATATTGATTGGACCACTCATGGCCACACACACTTTTTCTTTGTTCTGTCCCTCAAGTATGGAGTCTTGAAGCTGCCAGGAATGCTATCTGTATGCTTTTATGGGCAGAACTAAACTAAACAGAATTTATATTCAAACACATTTTTTTCTATTAACAAGATTTATGTTATTGAATATTGACTGAATCAGGGTTTGAACAATTTTTCATTCTTTCATCAAATTTACCTGAATTTAAAATACGATGCAGTTTGCAATCCGTTCATTTGTTATTACATGGAATTATTGGTTTGTTTATATTTGTTTTGTTTGGTCACATTCATACAAGCTTGTTTTGTGTAATAAAGTATACTGTTCCAAAAATGAAATGATCATTTTACAAAGGCATACAAGCTTGAAGATATAGACAAACTTTAAGCTATCAGGGTAATCTTTTTAAATGTTTATGTTTCTTAGACTTTGTGCTGTAAGACTGGGAATCAATGGCTCATCCTGCTTTGCCTCTAATTAGAAGACTCTTTTAGATTTAAGAGTTATCAGCAAGTTTAAGCTCTTTGGGGTTGATTATATATTAAAGACGTGTTTGTTTACCAGCTGACCTCTAATGTGCCTAGCAACACTTTCTACCAAGGCGGGAAAGCAGCTACATGCTGTACCACTTGCCCTCCCTCACCCACGAGGTTTCATCAGCCTCACAGAACAACAACAGTTCGCAATGGCCAACCAGCACGCTGTATCCAAGGGCAGGTTGCGATGGCAACTGAGAGCACGTGCTATGCTGAGTGCCTGTTGCCATCTCGTCATCGTGTTCACCACCAGAGGAACAGCCAGCCATCTCGCTGGCCGGCACGCCTGTCAACAGACGTTATCCCAGCTCATGCTCAGACACATACATGTGGGAGGAGTCCTGAATGAAGCCCCCCACCCTAATCTCTGTGTGATGTTTTTCTCACTGCAAACCCCACCCTCGCCCTTCTTTCCTCCTCCCCCTCCCTCTAAATCTCCCCTCCCTCAACTCCTGGGAAAAAAAAACAGTCGAAACAACAACAAACAAGCCGCATGGTTTTTGTTGTTTCTGATGGTGTTGGGCGGTGGATGTTGTCTTTATCCAGTCCTGGTTAGGAAGGATGAGATCCCTGGATGCCTCCTGCACAGAATATGAATGATGCAAGGCAGCTGGCTGGCCAGTCGACTATCCAGATGTACGCTGGTATTCATTTTGGAGAATGTATCCTGGTTGTTGTTTCCTGCAGAGCAAAGAAGCTTAAAGACTCGTAGTTCTGTTTGAAGTTGGTGCCACTGTGAAGGGTTCACTGAATGGCCTTTGAACACTTTTAGCTTTTATATATAGATGTGCTGTTGCTGGATGCATTGCACTGCTGAATGCAATTATTGCACTGGTTTCACCCCTTAAACCTGAACCAATCATTACCACCCAAATCAAGACCAACACAGAAATACACACACAAACACACATTCTACAAGCACTCAGGGACAAAGGATGAATAATGCAGAGGTAGTGTCTGAGTGAAAGTCGCCTCCCCTCTTTCGCTCCTTTTCACCTTCCCTAAGCAATAAGGAAGCAATGTTGCCATGGAGGCAATGAAGCCTCGGATCACTGTCAGCCAATTACAGTCTTCCCTGTGTGAAACACTGGGCCAATGGCTGCCTGAACTGAGGCTGCTGTTGCCACAGACACTGAGATCCTATTGGCTGAGCTTTGCTCTTTGATTTAATTTCTGATCTTGTTTTGGAGAGGAAAAAATATCTCAAGGAGTGCCACCTGTGTGCCAACTTGCAAAATATGTTTGTTTTTTTTCCCATGAAATGAAAAGAATTACATCAGAGTTAAAATGTGTCTGTTTCATAAAGGAACAAAATTCTGTGCCAGTTATGGTTTTGTAGCAAAGCAAAGAGGAAAGTGATTTTTTTTTTATGAGGTACGGGAGTCTGGCCTTTTAATTTTAATCAGTGCTTGTTTGTTTGTTTTGTTTTGTTTGTTTGTTTCTACCTACTTAATTGCATATTTTTTCCACTTCTCCATCATAATATTTTGTGATCCCCTGACAAAGGAACCACACCCCACCAGTTGCTAATAGCTGTTTTATGACCAATTTCCAGTTTAACTCTTTATTTTCCACAGCACTGTCCATTATGTGTCGTTTCGCTATACTGACATCATCTCTGGAGCGAAAGCATAAAATCTCTAAGCCACAGTCTTGTTTCATTAATCACCTTCACCTGTGTTTGTAATCGAACAGGATAGCCAGCCAGTCACTGACGCGTTTCATGGCATAACCCAAATCCCCTGTGAGTGCTCAAAGCCTCCTACTTCATTAGCAACATCTGCTTGTTTATTTCCACCCATGTCTTTGTGTACGTCAGTGTTTGTCAGGTAGTCTGGCTGTTGCTCGCATTGTCCTCCTTGTCCTCTGCATGTTTCAGAGCTGCTGAAGATACGGGCTGTGAGGTCAGACCAGTATGCTTAGTTTGGCCAGGTGTGCATGTGTGTGTCTGTCTCTCTGTCTGTCTGTCTGTGCGTGAGAGACCATCACTCATCCCCGTCACTGTGTAGCAGGTTAACTGTGTTTTTCCTCAGACACAAAGACTCGTTATGTTGTCGGTGACACCCTGGTGTGAGCATGTGTGTGGGTACATGTGACGAGGAGGGGGCTGAAAACAAGATTAGTGTCATCAGGATCTAAGCCTGAACATATTGACAGAAACAAAGTCCTGGACAGGAAGTGGTCAGTTTTGTGACATGGAGGAGTCATGATAACCTGAAGTTCACTAGTCTTGTTATTGCAAAATATTTTTTAAAATCATCATTTATACATCTTAATTTGGTTTTAGGTTTATCACTGATTTGCCTTTGCAATTTAATCTCCTTACACAGATCATCTTTGAAATAAACGCATATCTAATCTGTGAATCAAGGAAAATAATTTTTGTCCATTTCATCAGTATGGATTTCTTCTGATAATGCTTCCTGAGATTAAACATAGATTAAGGCAGACTGACAAATTCTGCAGTCAGAATCCCCCAAAGGGCAATGTTTTCTTAGATTTGAATTTTTGATGAAGTTCCTATTTATTTTATAATATAATAGTGAAAATGTCAATCAGTTTCATTAAGGTGAGATCTGAAATTGCTTTGTCTAAAACTAGAAGAGACTGGACGTATATTGATATTAGAGAAACTAAGTACAGTCTCTGTTTAAGAAGCTATTTGCTTGATAAATTACTTTAACAATGTATTGTACATATTGCTACTGATGCATTTTCAGTTACCAGATCTGGTACTCACCAATGCTAGCTCACCTGTTATAATTCTTACAACAAAATCATCCTCTAAAGCAGGACAAATCACAAGAGTTGACTGTGGGAATGCTGCTCTGCCAGTAGTTCATATGTTTTGGGTGTGTGCGTGTTAACACACCTACTACAGGTGTCACCAAAGCACCACTGAACACTTAGATTGCAGGCATTACCTGTTTGTGCCCCGTGGTCTATCTAGACTGCTGTTCCACTCAGTACTGTGGTTATTAAGCTGTATTATTCATGGACACAGCCTGTTTGTCTCACCCGACCACCCGAGGATTTTGACTAACTGTCTTTGATAAACAAAAGGCTCCGGCTGTAATGCATTTTAAAGCCACTCTTGCCCCACGGCTTTTATCAGCTTAGCCACATTGATTTAATCTAACCTCCGTGTTTGTGTTTTCCTGTGCATGTGTGTTTGTCCCAGAGCGCTGGTGAGCCCCCTTGTTTGTCTCGTCGGGGCAGTGTCACCCAAAGAGGTTTATGATCGGAACTGGGGGAGCCACAGCTGAGTAGATTAGTGTCTACAGTACGTGTGTGTGTGAGTGAAGATTGAGGGGTCACAGAATGTGTGTGTTCAACAGTCCTTAGGATCCTTCAGCTGTTGAAAGGGTGTCTTTTTCCTCTCCTCACCACGGCTGTCCCGTGGGAAATATATGGTATGTAAGACAGGTGGTACATTGAGGTTATAAAGCAATATAGACCTCCATAGCTGAGAGGCCAATCTTCATTAAGTCCTCCAGGAGCTAAGTGCTTTAGGAAAACATTACCCCCCCCCCCCCCCCCCCCCCCCCCCCCCCCCCCCCACCAGGATCTGGGTAAATGATACATGCATTAACAAGAAGTGTTAGTGAGTGACTTAGTTATTTACAAGTAATTTAGGCGTGTTAATTCTATATTTTTCAGCTAAGAGAAAGTTGTATTTGAGATGTGTGCATAGTACCCGATGTGCAAAAATGATGCCACACAGTAAGCAGGTATGCTCAAATTACCAGACAGACACATAATGGATTCATTATAAATATTTAAAATACTTTTTACAGCATAGAAATCTCTTGACACTCAAAGAAAACCATCCATTACAAAATCTTACAAAAGACCCCCCGAGTCTGTATCAATCTCAGTATCAACGAGAAAAAAAGGTACAAAGACGTCATTTCAAATGTTGACAGTACAGTTCGACTCGTGAAACATTGCATGCAACTTTTCATTTGGACAAGAAAAGATTCTACAGTTTCTTAACAGTGAGAAGCCTCGTGTACCTGTGGAAGCCTTTTTGTAGAGTCACATAATTTTGTGAAGCAACAGACGTGAAAATATCGACTCAACAAACATTTTAGAAATTGCTTCGTACAGAACGGCATAAGTGACAGGAATACAGAAGTTGTACTGTTATTTACAAGCACAATTTTCACATCACTCGCAGAGAGCTCTTGGCAAATACTTGTCAATGCAGTTAACACATAAGACTATTGCACAAACTACAGCATTAAGACAAAAGGAAGTGAATCATTTCTATGGGTATTATGTGATCATAGTAGCCATTCCTCCCACTTTGATATCCTCACCCTTTAGTGAGGTTGATCAGTTTTATAAGGCTTTTGATCCTTTTTTTTAATTTTTTTTATCTTTACCTTTTTTTTCCAAAACTGACAATAAAGAGGCATATCCAGCTGTGAGAAAGTCATAAGACTGACTATTGAAGTTTCCCTGTGGGTTGTGGACGTGATGTAACACTTTGTATATAAAAAGTTCTACCTGTGAATATTTAACTACTAGTGTTGGTTTATGAGAATGCTACTCTAAAGGTATGACTCTACTCTTGGTACCTACTTCTGTCTTGGTCTTTTGAGTCTAATGGCACTAAGGCTCAGACACTGCAACGCTGTGGCAAAATCCACACAAGCATGTCACAATCGACCGCTGTTGTACATTGATGTATGAATAATGCAGTGAGGTAAAAGATGGTAAACACTGTTGTTACTATAGGTTTTGGTTTTCAAGAATAGTGCAGTGAGCTTCTTCGCCCAGTCAGCATTGAGGATACGGTGCCAGCTGGCTGGAAGTCTGGGTATTTTGGAGTGTTTTCACAGAGACAAAACATTTATACATGTAATCAGGGTTAGGGTAATAATTGGGGTCTGTTAGCTGGTGTGAATCAGTTTGAATTAGTACAGCAATATTACATAAGAGAATTATCTCTTGACTCAGTCTATAATACAGTGTTTTGTGTGTAGGGGTGTGTGTACATGTTGTTTGCAAGGCCCATATTACATGATGTGCCATGTCCATTCTGTATCTAGGACATAAGAAGGTTTAGTCATTGCTCAGGGATCCGTTTCAAATCTCATCTTCTCAGTGTCACCACTTAATACATAACGAGAGCGGTAACGAGGTAAAATATTTTATAGTTTCACTTGAACCCCCTTTGTGTTCTTTTCTTAATCAAAAAAATCAAGTCTGTCTTGAAAAGTGGCTCAGTTGCAATAAAGGGACAGTTCAAAAGGCCGCTCTGGAAGACCGCTCCAAAATATTGAAAGAGGCCTTGAGTTCCATCTGTCTTTCGTTTTTTTTTTTTGTTGTTGTTTTTTTTTTTTCCTTTGTATCCCTCAGCAGAGGGTCTTGAGTGCACCTGAAGCACAGAGGAGAGTCTGCATGGGGTAGGGAGGTGGGGACACCACTTCCTCAACGACCTGTTCTGGCCGGAAGGTGAATGGCTGCAGTTGGACCTTCTTTTTCAGGATCTGCCCTATTCCCATAGATGGGAACTTGCTGCGGTGTGTCGGACTGTCAGGATCACTGCTGCCGCTGTTGGAAGGCGGACTGAAAGCTGAAGTGGGATTAAGGGGACTAAAAGCAGACTTTGGAGGGCTGAAAGCTGAGCTGCCTGGGGGGCTACCTATGGTGCTGGGGGGGCTGCCGCTAGTGTCAGAAGAGCCACACCAATCTGATGAGATGCTCTTCTTGGGCTGCGGGTTGACAATGAGGACTGGAGGACTGGGAATTGTGGCCTTTTTCAAGTAAGAGGAGTCAGGCTGGAAAGCAGAGACATGGCGTGGTGGTGACAGAGTACCATTTGTCAGCTTGTACCAGGGTGACGCTGGGGTGTCTTCGATTTGTTCAGCTTTGGAGAGGGAGCCGAAGGAATGCATGCCGATTGGTGACGGGGCTGGTGGAGCAGGGATGTTGTGTTCTGGGCTTGTGTTGACTTGTGGGAGGGTGGCCAAGCGCCGCCGTTGCTGTGGGGTATTGGGAAAGAGAGGATGGATCTCCAGATATTCCATTGATGAGGAAGCGACAGTGCCAGGGGGTGCCAGAGGAGAATTACGATGGCCACCAGTAATAGCACGCAGTAGACCTGAGGGGGGAAAAAAGAAACATTGTAATATTTCTGAAATATAATACTTGTCAAACTTTTTTTAATAATAGTAGCTTTTGCTCAGCGCTCTATACACACAACTGAATGAAAAGTGGACAGCTGCACCTTCTCTGAATACTTTTGGCCAAGTGCCCTGTGTGTCAAGATTCTAGATGTGATTTCCCCAGGGTATCTGCTGTGTTACTAAATTCAAACAAGTTTGATTTCGGATTATAAATGTAGTAAATGAACAGGTGAATTTAAAATTTGAAGAAGTGTTTGTGCGTTTGCCCTACGATTGTCTGGCCAGGCCGTTTCCTCCCAGATGGTTGGATGGGTGGAGAGACAAACAATGGATGGAGGAGGGTTTGATGGATGACAAGGGTACTACATGTGTGTGAAACAGGTCACTGATGTACAACAACATGCATGCTCAGTCAACCTACCCTGTATGAACAAAGGTAAATAAAATAGATAAAATAAATACAGTTGTACTTAAAAATACTGTATCTTATTTTCTTTTTTTCTTATGTCCATGCATTTTGTACTGCACCATATGAATGAACTCACCTGTCCTGTGTTTCTTCTCCTTACTGGGCCCCTTGCTAACGGCCAGGTAAACGGGTGTCTGTTTCGGGGGGATGGTGAGCTTGTCGACATGCTTTCTCCACTGGGTCTGGAAATATTCATTTTTCTGCTTTTCTCCTTTCTTTTTCTCTTGAAACTGCATCTCCTAAGCAGACACATAAAACCATGCATCACAACAGACTTCAACGTTTGACTAAACCTATCATCTCATAATTCTTACCCCCTGGGACCTTAGTTACGTTTACACCCTCACTGCCTCTTCACTTTCATTTTAACTGTCCAATACAGGCAAAAGCTGACAAAACAATAGAGTAAAAGTGTCTGATACTCTTACCCTGTACTCCTTTGAGAGTCTCTTCATTTTCTTGTTGAGGAGGAAATAGACAGCCAAAGTGTGGCAGGCACGGTTGGTGAGGACGGCACTCAGCACCTCACTGTGCTTGTAGCCCATTTTCTCTGTCATGTGCAGCAACACTGTGTGGTTTATTTCCTCAATGTGGATCCTTAATACAGAAAGAGAGTTTTGAAAGTTAATGTTCCATGATGTTTTAAATTGAGTTCAGGAAGCAAACAAACAAACAAAAAAAAACAACTAAAAATAGACAACGTGCCGCTGCAAAATACAAATCCAAAGAATTGGAAATGTGTGAGCCTACCTGTTAAGGTATGGTGCCCCTGTGTTTTTGTTGGCCAGCTGTAGCCAGGAGTCAGCCATCACCTGATGGATATTGGGACGCTTGTTGGGATCTGGCTCAAGAAGCTTCTTGAGAAGACAGATGGCAGCTGAGAAAGAGAATAAATAATCATGTACTGCCACCAATATTCCTTTATTACATAAACTGGAAAGTCTTAACAGAGTCAGAATTTTTTCTTCAGAGAGGCGATCAGTCATTAGCAATTCCCTCAATCTACTCTCAGTCAATTTTGATGAGTAGTTGTAGCAGAGTGCTGGCACAGTGCATGTAGTACTAATCAGGACCTTATCCTCATCCGCTTTATTCCTTTATTGCATAACATAAGATTGATGGCATTATTATTGGCTTGATTAACAGGTTCTTATGTGAGCTAAGCCAGCAATTTGTGTATTGTGGAGTAACGCTGTCGTAACATGCTGATGACTGTTTGGCATTGCTTCCAGCGAAATGATTTCCACACCTGTCTTCCTGTGAACTGTCCCATGACTTTACCTTAACCCTAAATTAGCTTTGAACATGCCAGTGCAAACATGTTGTGTTTCATCTTTAATCCCTGAAAGTGACAACTTCTTTCTAACTCTTGATTGGCAGCAAAGGACAAATAAAGTTTGTTGATAATTTAGTAGACCTGTTTGCTTGTGCTCAGCCAGTATGTTTCCCTTATGCACTTCAGCCTCTTGCATGTTGTCAGCTCTAATTTCTAGTCCTGTGGTAAGGCAGATATAGTTGTATTTCTTCCAGCTGTTATCGGGGCTTATGTTTGTTGTAGCTTTGTGTGATCTACGGTATCATTTCTCTGCAGTCTCACTGACGTGTTTATGGACTTAAGCAGAACATCTCTAGGGTGTGTTTCTCTTTAAAGAATTTTTAATCAAGGAGTCTAGATCATTATGGTACATATGACTTTTGACTCTTGGTGTAATCTGTTTTTCCACGTTCTTAGCTTTTGCTCGTAATTTTTTTGTTTTTTTTCTAGTTGAGTAGCATTTAAAAACAAAAACACCTTCAAAGTTGTTAAACCAGATAGCCAAGGTCAACTATGCAAGTAATGCAGGAGGAGCTTTATTTACACTTACAAAGAAAGGTAGTGATGGATTTACTGATAAATTAACAATACAAAAGCAGTTTCTCCTGAAGCAGCTTACCTAGGAATTTCAATCTCCCTGGCAATGTGTGTCTTGGCAGACATTACATGTGTAAATACCAGAGTTGTTTTTTTTGTTGTTTTTCAAATGCAATAACCTTGGAAAGGCTTGTTTACTTGCCACATACATTCAGACTTCACATTCCTATTAATTGTACCCTGACAAGTGATTGCATTGTGACTATCTGAGTGGGTATGGTAATCTGTTGATTCATTCAGTAATGCCTTGTCTACTTTAAGATATTATCTACACATGTGAGCGTCTTGTATGGCACTATTTACCTGTGGAGAGTGAGGGAGGTAGAGGGTTCATCTCCTTGTCTACCATCTTCTGATGCAGGGCTCGGAGGCTGAAGGGCTCCACGGTGAATGGGAGAGTCCCAGTCAACATCGCATACATGTTCACACCACTGCAAGACCAAAATACACACTTCAGGCCTGGTTGTACTTGTGAAATAAATTATTTTATTTTAAATATGATGGCTAGATATTTTAAAAAGGTAAAGCACACTCACATAGACCAGACATCCACTTTTGGGCCATACTTCTTCCTGGAGAGCAGCTCAGGAGCAGCATAGGCTGGGCTTCCACACTGGGTGCTGAATGGATCTGAGTATCCCAGGATGCCAGCGCAGTTACTGAGGCCAAAGTCTAAGGGACAGAAGGGGTGGGGTGAGTGTTGCTTCACCATGGCATAACATATAAACAAATTCAGATTAGCACCATGCTGAGAACATGTGAGGTTCTAATTTAAAAAATTTTGAATTGCTCTTTCGCCTCAGCTCCGACTGTTAAAATCTGTACATTTCTTCTGTAAAGTCTTAAAAGCCTGTTTTTAATAGTAACTGCTTAAATGTTTATTTAAATATTTTTGTCTTGTCTGGTGTGGGGAAACAACATTATGCTGACCAAACAAATTGAACATACTTTGGAAATGCAAGGCTTTCTGAATTACCTATGAGCTTTATGTTGTCCTGCTCATCCAGCAAGAGGTTTTCTATCTTCAGGTCCCTGAGAGACAAAGAGAGAAAAGGGAGATGTTAGTTCCAGTGTTTACATTAGACAAGTTATCTGAGCCATTGTCATCGTACAATGCCGCCCCCCTACACACACATGCATAAGCTCCAACACATAACCCTCCTAATGTGGGTCATGCTGACTGATTTTCAGGGTCTATTGTGTGCTGCCAGATCCCTCCTCAGTCTTAGAAATCCTGTTACACAGTTATCTACAGAGGCCATCATGATAGAAACTTTGTTCCCAGGCTCTAAGTGACAAAGAATTGAAGGTTCCCAGGATGAGCATTGTGAAATTTCTATCTAAAACTGTATTTAGAGATACAGTTTATGTGTTGTTTTCCATAAATGAAATTAAACATTATATTAGAATATTATAATACTTTTTGCAGCAGATATGCACTTATTGATATTTGGGCTATTGCACAGTCCATGGAAAGCCTATTTATTTTATTGTTTGCAGCTCTCTAGGAAACCTTTTAAATCATTTTACTGCAGTTACTGAGCAGACAGATCTAGTTATTTGTGGATTAGCAGTAATGTGCACAATATGGACTTAACCCATACTTTGAGAAAGAGGATCATGTCTGACTCAGAGATCTCAAACTCAGCTGTAACCCATAAACAGCACAAAGCCCACTGAGCTGTGAATGACAAACTGTCAATATTTTCTGAACGTTTAATTTCTGCCTGTAACTCTAGATATCAATATGCATCTGTTTTTTTTTTTTTGTGCTTTCATTCTGTTTTTTTTCTTTTAAGTGTTTATTTTTTACCTGTGCACCACACCCGCCCTGTGTAGGTGCTCAACAGCCAACACCAACTGTCGGATGTACTTCTGAGTTTCCCGCTCATCCAGGCGTTTCTTGTCATAGATGCGGTTCATGAGGTTCCCGCCAGGACATAGCTCCATCACCAAGTAGTAGCTGTTCTCCGTCTCCAGGATGTCCAGCAGCTGTGTGATGTTGGGGTGGCGGATCATCTGCTGGATGTGGCCCTCCCGCCGCAGGTTCTTAGTCACATACGAGTCCTTTTTGGCCTTCCGCTTGTCGATAACCTTCACTGCCACCTGGAGCAATTGTGATAGAAGGGGTGAGAAGATGAGCACTGCCTTCTCAGCTGAAGCTTGAACCATGAGCTGTATGGCACTGTGAATAACACCCATAGAGGGAAGAACACTGGTGCACTGCTGTGTATTGGAGGCAAGGCAGGAATGGAACTGTAGTGTAACAGGTGAGGAGCTACCCAGTTGCCACTGCAGGGTATTTAACATGACACTGACATCTCCCTCACAGCTGCTCCCAATGTGGGGCAACCCAGGAACTATAAGGCCCTGAGGCAGGAGGGAAGGGTTGTGTGTGTGTGTGTGTGTGTGTGTGTGTGAGGGTGTGTGTGTGTGTGTGTGTTGGAAAACTTACAGAACCATTAGAAACTAAACCAAAAGCAAATGTTACTCTATGTAAAGGTGCCAAGGGCAAATGGACAGTTAAAATTGCCCCATTTGCCACAGAGTTCCTGCTAAGCACATAAGGAGCAGGGACAAATGTTGAACCAGAACTGATACAGGGTAGGGCTCCTCCTATTTTCGAAAACACATTCTTAAGAAACAGGAGAAAATATTTCCTGGCAGACATGTTAAGCTTTCTTTTTATTTCCTTCATTTGCTCACCCTATTGTCTCCCTTTCTGCCCATATTGCCT
The DNA here is from genome assembly GCF_900324485.2 of Mastacembelus armatus. Classification (NCBI taxonomy): domain Eukaryota; kingdom Metazoa; phylum Chordata; class Actinopteri; order Synbranchiformes; family Mastacembelidae; genus Mastacembelus; species Mastacembelus armatus. Next base: position 16,172,884 of record NC_046646.1, on the reverse strand, counting down.
CACTGGTCAGAGAAACATCCAGAATCTCATCATAAAAGAAGGTGTCCTTTATCTCAATGACAAACACATTGCCCTCTATAGCTAATTACATTCAATAGGCTAATATATCCATCTACTTTATTTCATCCTTTGCACGCGTCTCCTTGTATCCCGTCTAGACTGAGTTCAAGAGCATGGCTGCCATTTACAGCAAATCATCTCAAGGAGAGTCTACAGACATGGAAAGGCATGACCACTGAAATAAATAACGATATCCATTAATGAAATGGTGAGGGCCAAAGTGGTCGTATATGTGTGTGTGTGTGTGTGAGAGACTCTTTCTTCTGTCCTTCAGCTCGTCTTTATTTTTTACTTTTGTCCTTTTATCTCTGATAATTGATTCACGTCTGAAAACCTTTTACAGCTACTAATTAAACCTGGCTGTACATGCGCATGTGTGTGCATGTGCGCACACTAAGCCATCACAATACAGGCAGTGTGGTTAAAGAAGTGGGCATATGGGGAGGGAGAGGGGGTGTGGAGCACTGTATTTACAGTAGGCTAGTCTATATGAGGAGGGGTGATATAGAGGGGGAGGGTTGCACCCAGCCAGGGGGCTTGTGGGGGATTCAGTTGTTTATCAAAGCGACCCATAGACAGAAAAATGGGGGAGGTGGGGAAGCATGGAGGGGGAAAGTGGGTTACAGGCATCAAAAACACATGCCTATGACCTCTCCAGCCCCCTGACCATGACTCTACCATCTATCACCTCCCCTCACTTTCATACCCCCTGCCTTTAAACACACACAGCCAGTATATCTCATCCCTGCATCCACTATGACTTTCTAGTGATGCTAAAAAAAGGAACTGGGAGTCCTCCTGTATTTTCTTTCCCTCTGTATACCCTTTTACTTGAATAAACCCACTGCCCTCCACTCCCTCCTAATGCCTGTTGGGTGCTGTACTCTACTGAATGGGAGTGAGTGTAAAGAGAGGGGGAGCATATGAGGTGTTTGGTTGTGCATTGCCTGTGTTTGCATCATCCTCAACAAAGAGAGTGAAGGAAAGAGGGATGAGGAGGGGAGCGCTTCATTTTGTCCTCACAGCAACAGAAAGGGAGAGAGGGGGCATCAAGATAAGCTAACCTTTAATATGCTAAATGTGAATTTCAGTGACACCCATAGATATTCTATTATGCACATATGTAAATGGACATATTAGAACAAATTGGGTACTTGTTTTTCCAGTATGCAAAACTGGCTGCACATCCAAAAAGCCTGCAGAGACAAAGGCAACCAGTGGCCATTGGTTGCCCATATCAAAGCCTTGTGCTGGCGGAATCATAAAGAGATTCAAGCCCATTTATCAACGACATGATTTCATATGTAAGTAGCAGTTCTGCTCGCTCATAGGCCGGCCAATTTCCCCCTGTGTCCCTATCACAGGCTTGCGCGCCCGCAGCGGTGAGATCACCAGCAGCAGCAGACAAAGCAGAGGTTCAGAAAAGCCACAGAGAACACAACTTATCCAGCACATGTTAATGGGAAACCAGGCAGCTCTCTGACTCGCTCACATAGAAAAAGTAAATATTGTCATTTCAGTTAGGCAGGAAAACAAGTCCTGCTGTGCATGTATACTGAGTTCAACAGCTGCTGCTGCCGCATGAGCTCATTAACACGGGTTGCCATAGCAAACAGGGCTGATCTAATTAATGAATTAATTAAGACCTGAAATAAAAATGAAATAAAAAAAAGGCTGCTAACATCGTAAATATGAGTAATGGAAGAGTTGACATATAACATAAAAGAGACTAAACATCTAAAAGAAATCCCAAACCATGAGACCCCTTGCTGAAAGCCACTCATGATTTTAAATACTGAAACAAAGGATTTTCTTAAGTCAGAACCTCTGATAGTTTTCTTAATTTGTTTTTTTTTTTTTTTTTAATTACCTGTTTAAAATGTGTGACAAAACATGAAGATTAAATTAATCAAATTTGAATTCTTATGTGATAATATCACAAGATGCTTTTAAATTTGGCCATGTGAGACAAAACCACAGATACAAAACATTTTATCCAACCCTGTTGCATTGTCACTTTGTGACCTCGCAGTCCGCTTACCTTTTCCCCGGTTAATGCATGGAGACCTTCTCTAACTTTGGCGAACGATCCTTCTCCCAGCTTCCTCCCGATCAGATAGTTCCCGACCCGCTTGGTGTGGTAAAAGTTCTTGAGGATGTCCGCTGCAGGACTGCATAGAGAGACCGGGAGGATGCTCTCATTCCCGGCACTGTTTGGGGTTTTGCCCTCATTCAGCCCGTGGCCGTTGTCCACAACCATGTCGCTGTCCGCAACTGGCATAACAGCTCCCTTGTCAAGTGTCTTACTTTTAACAAGGGAGAAAATATGCGGCTCGATTCGTGTCCAACCTAGAAGGCAGGCAGTAGATGCGTGCGTAAACTCCGAGCTGTCTGCGTCTCGTCCTCTATACAAAATAAGTGAACCGGAGCTTGCGCCACTTGTTCACCCAAAGCATCTAGTGAGCGCACTCAGCAGTTTCCGAGACAAGCCTTGATTAGTGTATCAGCTTAGATTAAAATGACTCACAAAATTGTCAGACTTAGTCATGGAAAGTTATTAACTGACGCAACTTGTCTTAATGCTTATGAGGTTTCAAAACTGTGGCAGAGGTAGGCTACACACACAGCGTCCCTTCTTCAGACATTTGCGTCTCCTGAATAATCTGTGTTGCAGGCAATGTGTTTTTCAGTTTGCTGCGACTTTCCCGGCCATCAGGGTGGGCGTTTCTTAGAGTGAGCGTGAAAAAAAAAACAGCCCCTCTCATCGTGGTGGTAGCTGGGGTAATTTTCAGTCCAATCAGCGCAGACGGGCGGAGCACATGTGAAAACAAGAGGGACAACTCCGCCCGGTACCGCTGCTCCGACGTTTCGCATGATGCGCCCAAATTGTGCATGGCCAAGAACAAAGAATCCATTTGTAGCCAGGATGTACTGACAGTAACACCATCACCGCTGATATTTAAATGATTATTTGCGCTATTTCCTGTAACATGAATTCTATATGTCTGCTAATTCTGTCAGGTTCGTGTTGGTGGTAGTGTGCGTAAAGGATCCAAATGTTGACACACTGCACCAGGCATGTGCACCATGTGTTCAGTACACTGACTCCACATCACAAACATTCTCATTCTCTGAGATGTACTTTTATTTTCATATATGCTAAGCTGTCTATTGTCTTAGTGTTTTGTTTCGCTACTTGGAGTTGTGCCAGCAAATAAAAGTTTTACTCCTGTGCTTCAAACAAAGGAGCATTTACCCCCTGGCTGTTGGTTGTTCATGGCCTAATTAACATGATGTTCATCACTCAAAAGAGAACACCTGCAGGGAGTGGCAACAGTTTGAGATTAATTATTTTTCCCCTGTATTTGGCTTTAGATCAGGTTAATCTGAACAGAAATGATTAGCCTATATGTTATCCTCCAGCGAACCTGCAGTGACCGAAAAACGCCTGACAATATAATGAACGTAATTAAAATATCCTTGTATCAACCAGTGTGAATGAAGCCTGTGAAATTCTGCTCAAATCTGTGTCAGCGAGGTGTTGATTCAAGCTGGGGTGTTTTATGAGGACAGAGTTTGTGGTGTTACTGTTTCAGTTTATACAGGTGTGCTCCGTTGTGTTCACTCTTTGTCTGGATTCATATAAGGGCTGGAGAGAATAGCTACGTCTACACATACACTTTTACTTGCCCGCTGGACCATGCTTTCTAGACACAAGGCCAGACATCCAGACATGGAATCAAAACTTTATGTATGCCGCCATCTATTGGAATAATTTTGTACTGCAAGAACAAGCAGACAGAGTCCCCTGTAAAATAAAGAATATTATAGGTGATCTGATCAAGAGTAGACGAAAGGGTATTTGGCAGCTTTTTTTTAATATCTGATTAATTTAGAGATAATGATTCTTAATTTAAAATAGACGTTTTTTAAAGTGGAGGTTATTGGAAGGAGGCAACAGCATTTAGCCTAGTGCTTTTAAATTACACTACATTAATGAGAGCTACTATAAAATTTAATGTTTCACTTCTCCGACTTGTAATGTTTTAAATGTTAGTGTTGTATTATATACATCCCAGAAATCTGCAGGTAATAAGTAGATTTTGTCATTTCTGTGTGAGAAGTTATATAAATATATAAAACAAATAGGTGTTGGTTTTAATATCTGCGCAGGGGCAAAATATAAGATTTCATATGTAACCTGCGTGTGCACCGTTAGGCAGCTGGGATATAAAGCACATCCAGGGGCCCCTGATGGGATTCATTGGCTCAGCGCTCCGTGGACATGTCCTGTTCACGTAGTCCATTTTAATATTTATCTACAGTGTTTGTTGTGAACATCTCGGACCAGAGTGGAATAAAGTTATTTAAACCTTCAGTGTTGTAATCCTTATGCTTACACTGCTCGTTTGCTTTGCAGCTGGTGAGTTTTTTTTTTTCCTTTGCCTCTATCGTGTTCCTTATGCCTAGTTCTGGTTCAATACGTGTATTTTTCCCCTCTCTTGTTTTCTTTCTGCAATATTTGAGAAAGAGTGTTAGGCTTTGTGTGGTTGTTGTGACAAAAATAAAACGAAAACAAACAATTTTCCCCCAGTACTTCGCCCCCTAGTGGACAAAACCCGGAACAACAGCGTTCAATCCCATCATGCTTTGCTGTGGCCGCCGCCGCCGAGCGCTACCAATGCTAGGCTAACTGTCGCCAGCTACCGGGAGCGGACATGTTGTACCGAACCTTCCTTGAATAGACAACGGTGCAAGCGGGGAATCGGGAGCTGCGGGGAAGGTGCGGGGAGTTGGGCGATCATGGACGCGGTTAACGCCTTTAACCAGGAGGTAAGCTGCCTTCAGGGCTCGCTGAGAGCCTGAACTCACCGAGTCTGGCGGTGCTGGTCACGGTGCAGAAGCTGCACTGGAGTTAGCCGAGCAGGACCGAGGTGTGGGCCTGCTCGGCTAACTAGCGGGACATGTTTATCTTCTCTGGCTTTGCGCGGAGCGAATTAGCGTTTGTGTTGCACAAGTAATGTCGGTGAAACAAATGGTGGGATTTTCTCCCAGCTAGCAAGCTAAAACACCGATAGCCGCTTTGCATTGGTTCCTGCAACCGCCGCGCCGATGTTAGCTCAACCTACGGGAGTATGGTGACTACTAAACTGGTGCTGCCAACTTCTTGAGCAGACACCTTGTCTTCCAATAGTCGCACTGCAGCGGACAAAGTCTTATTAACTGCTTCAGTAGCTTAATGCGCACAGCCTGTGTTTGTTTGGTGATTGTAGGCGAAGTTAGTGTAAGGCCTGAGAGCTGGTTGTTGATATCATTATTATTATTATTATTAGGACAGGCTGGGTAATCTGTTTCTGTTTTTAATTACTGTCCTCTCTCTTTACGGCCTTTTACGCTGTGTCCGGGCCCATATGGTTGATTGGCCGCTAAGACTTGGTGGCAAACACAAAGCTGCAGCCCTGTCACAGTTAGCCAGTCCTTATACTTGTTCAGTCACTATATTCATTAGAATTATAACATTATGATAGTTCATGAGGCTCTTTGAACTCTATCCTCCATAGAAAACTGAGAAAGTTTCTGGATGCAAAGCACTAATAGCTATGGCATACATGAGAAATATACCAGTGTAGGTGGCAGAATGCTGTCAATAAACACCCAATTGGAGCACACCTGTGTCATTTATTAATGTGTACTTAAGTTTCTCTGGCAATTGGTCGCTGTTAACTCAGAAAAAGCATAACAATAGTCACAAATCACACATTTTGCTTAGCAGCCCCAAAAGTACATCATGTACAGCTGACAGATTGTCATTCTATGAAATACTAAATTGTTGTGCCCAGACATTCAAAATGTACAAATTTATCTTCTTCATGTAAGGAGAAAGTGAGAAAACTGCAGCACACATCGGTATAATACCAGCGCTTTCAGCACCAGGCCTCCACCAGAACCTAATGAACAATACAACAATCACACAATGCATCCATATAACCACCCACAGTGTCAGCTTTCAGATCATCAGCTGTGGTAACCAAGAAGAGTTTATAATATCGGCTTTAATTTTGCCACTAGCTGCCAGTAAAAGATTTAGTTGTAAAAAGTTTGTCTTGTAAATATGTCTTTTAAGTATGAGAAGAAATGAGTTTGAAAGTCCAAAGCAACTGAAGAGAAATAATTAACAGCAGCATTGCAACTCTGATCATTTCATTTTTCTAGCACTTCCATCTCTGCCTTTTTTAATTTATTTTAACCTCCTGTCTCAAGACTTTCCTCCCCTCACACTTCTGTTATCTGCTCTGTCTCTAGTTATTCTCACTGATGGACTCCAAGCCCCCAATATCTCGGGCAAAAATGATCTCCATCACCAAATCAGCCATAAAAGCTATGAAAGTAAGAATAAGTTTGGTATTTATTTGTTTTGATATCAACTTATATATGTATCTGTTCTATTTTCTCAGTATATCTGAACAGTATTTCTAAAATTATAACCCCTTTTTTGTTTTTTATCTATCTGATAATGTGCTCATTTGCATCTCCCCCTTTCAGCTCTACAAACATGTGGTACAGATTGTGGAGAAGTTTATTAAAAAGGTGAGACAAACTGGTCTAAATTCACTTATCACCCAGTTTCTCCTTAGTAAATACGTATAACTTCAAAATCTGGTTTCTCCCCTTTGCTTTTCAGTGTAAGCCTGAGTACAAGGTAGCAGGCCTCTATGTGGTGGATTCCATTGTTAGGCAGTCCAGGCACCAGTTTGGACCAGATAAGGATGTGTTTGGCCCAAGATTTACCAAAAACATTACAGGAACCTTTGAGAACCTCTGCCTTTGCCCTGTAGAGGACAGGGTAAGAGCTGAAAGAATTGGTAGAACTTTCCATGTTAGCGAGAATATTGTGGATTGTCATGTTGAAGTCACAATTTGGTTAAAGATTTTGGTCCCTCCAGTCATAAATACCCTCACCTAAATCAGCTTCCCACTTTCGTTATTAATTTACTTGTTTGTTTGGTTTTTTTACCCCGCTTTGTAGAGTAAGATAGTCCGTGTGTTGAACCTGTGGCAGAAGAATGGCGTGTTCAAGATTGAGGTTATCCAGCCTCTCTTGGACATGGCAGCTGGCTCTAGCAGTGCTGCTGCACCCTACACAGGCACAGATGAGCCAGGTAATTTGTGTATTTGTACACATGAGGCAACAGTGATTACTGTAAGGCAACGTTTGTATTTTTAAATGGCATTCTACAGACACAGTACATTCACTATAAATCTCATTAAATGTTGTAAATAAGTGTTTTCCTTTTGAACTGATCTTTACACAGGGAAAACAATGTGTTATTAGAGAAACTGAATGTTAATGTTCAATTTTAAGCATACTGCATAAAAATAAGTTAGTGTTTGGTATGCAGATTTTTCATTTAGTGATGCTAGTGTTGTGCTGAACGCGTTCATGCTGTTTATCCCCCTCAGGCTCTTCTCCACCTCCAGCCAAAGAGCCAGTAACTGCAGTAACAGCTAACTCCACCATGACATCTGCTGCTCAGCTGCAAAACTCAGATGCCTTTGCTGCTGTGGCACAACTTTTCCAGTCCTCGCAGGGTCAGCAGGTGTGTGTTGTGTAGGCTCACTTTAACTTTGACCTTAGTCTTGTTGTCATGGCTTCAACATAGACCCAGGCCTTCACTAACTGCTTTTTGCTTTTATTCATCTCTGGATTTCTAGCTACAACAGATGCTCCAGAACTTTCAGCAGCAGCCAGTAAAGCCAGAAACCAACACCGAGCCTCCTCACCAAACACAGGCCCAAAACATCATCACGGCTGGCCTGACCACTCAACAACCTCCTCCGCCCACCCAACCCACCCAGCAGAAAACAGCGTTTGACAAGGTGGCAGTGCGATTTTGTATTGCATGTCTCAACAACAGTTAAATAAAATTTTTGTAATGTGGATGTAGTTTGGCACCGTTTAGACATTTTGTTGCACAGTGCTAGGTAGACAGAAGAAATTCAGGCTGTGTAAGATCTACCATGTTAAAGAGTGATGTGTCTCTTAGAAGCTGCTGGACCGTTTCGACTATGATGATGAACCTGAAGTTGGAGAAGAAACAAAGAAGGATGAAATTGCATCACAGCCCTCCTTGTAAGCCTTTGTTTGTATTACATATACTGCAACATAGCTGTGATGCCAAGAAGTAAGAAGTGAAAGATTTATTTTATTTTTAGAATTAACTATTGTTTTTATCATCACAGTATGCAGCAGTCATCAGCCTTCCCACAACACATGGATCATTTTAAACCACAGATGATTAACATGTCACAAGACCTTTCACAACAGGTAATGAGAACATTTGTAATTATAAAAATACTCATCTTTTGTGACAGGTCAAGCCATTGATCTATGTTTTTTTTTTTTTTTTTTGCTTTGGACTGTAAAGTTGGTATAAAGTGCTATTAAATATACATCACTACAAACACAACATATAACACATAAAGTATTAAGAAAAGAGTATGCTCTTATTTTGTGAAATGCAGACCCTTCAATAAAAAGAAAAAATGTGAAAAAATAAGTTAGGATAAATCAATTTTGGATAAATAAATTTTTTTATGTAGGAAACTGTATATGTATTCTGTATGTGCAGAATATTTATTTCAGTTGTCTTTCTCAGGTTCCTCTCCCTCCTAATGGCCAGCTCCAGGCCTATGGTTTGCCACCTGGACAGAACTTCCCACCTATGATGCCTCCTATTGGAAATGCTCTGTCAGGGCAGCCCCTCCCTGGTTCAACTGGGCCATCGGGCTTTCCTGTAGTTTACCCTCCCCCCAACACAGCCCAGCAACAGCAGGTAGTTTTACCGTTTGCACAAACATGTGGAAGCTAATAAAAGAGTTTTTTCGGGCAAATTAAGTTGTTAAAGTATATTTTTATTTTTAAATTCCAGAAACATGACAAGGTTTAATAGTTTTTGTAAAATTAATGCAAATATACTACATATCATATTAGGATTTGCCAATGGATATGGACCATTCGTCTGTGAGGGATGGCAGACAAGGTCGGAGGTCACATTCAGGCTCCAGGTAAGCAGATGAAATGGGATATAATATATCAAACTAATGTTTTTTTGTTTTTTTTTATCCATACTATTCTTTTCCATTTGTTTTGCCTTATGCAGATAAGCTACTAATGATATGCTCATTTCCAGGTCTCCAAAGCGGAGAAGGTCACGGTCTAATTCCCGTACACGACGATCCAGACACAGGCGATCTCGCTCGCGCTCCAGAGACCGACGTCACCACTCCCCACGTTCCCGCTCACAGGAGCGCAGGGAGCGAGAGAAAGAGAGAGAGCGAAGGCAGAAAGGCCTTCCACCGCCCAAGAGCGAGACACTAAGCAGTGAGTCATAATCTATTTATGGTCATATAATTTAAGTAGAAAGACATGAACTTGAAATGATGTGTTATGCATGTGGAGTATGTTTTTAGTTTTTTCACAAAATAATTCCATTTGGAAAACATTACAGGGATTTAATAAACAACAGTTTCTTCTTCATATCACCTTTCTTCCTCCTTTTTAGTTTGCAGTACAACTCTCTGGGTGGGTCAGCTAGACAAGAGAACACAACAGCAAGATGTCGCTTGTTTACTGGAGGAGTTTGGTCAGATAGAATCCATTAATGTAAGTGGACTTTTATATTTCAGATACACTGATCCAACTGTGACTACACCTTGCAGTTTGTTATAATTGTATTTTCTCATGCAAAGATGAAAAATGCCTATGATTATCTTCAGCTTATATTAAATTAATCAAATATATATATTAGGTTTTTTTTTTTTTCTTTTTTCTTTTTGCTTATTACCACATGAACCGCTTGCATTGTAAAGTATTCAATACTTTGCAAAGTATTGAATACTTTTTAGTTAAATACAGATGGTTGAAAATGAAAGCCAAACTCTTTTTTTTCAAAGCTTTTACCAGTGTTGTACCTATTTATGAAGGGACCAAAGTTAAATCTTGAGCTTGAGTCCGGACTCAATAGCAGAGTCGATAATCAGACTGTTCTTGATCTTTCCTGTACCTGTCTGTTTGTCATCATTTCCTATTAAGATGATCCCTCCACGTGGCTGTGCCTATATTGTCATGATACATAGGCAGGATGCCTACAGGGCTCTTCAGAAGCTTAGTAGAGGATCTTACAAAGTTAACCAGAAAGCCATCAAGGTGAGTGAGTAACACAGAATGCACTGCTAAACAAAAATTCTGCAAATCAGACAGACAAGTGACAGGTCGCTAATTTAAACAAGAGCTGTTTTTGTTTACTTCTGTCCAGATTGCTTGGGCTTTGAATAAAGGCATAAAGTCTGAGTTTAAACAGTACTGGGATGTGGAGCTTGGTGTCACCTACATACCTTGGTCTAAAATCCGAGAGGATCAGTTGGAAGAGCTAAAAGAAGGAGGAATGCTGGATGTAGACACCCTAGCACCAGGTAAAAACTTTGTCAGGCGCTGACAGATTAGGAAATTCCATTCAATTTGTTTTTTTATCGGTCCCAGCTGACATTTTGATGAGAGGCGAGGTACATGCTGGACAGATGGCCAGTCTGTCACAGGGCTGACACATAGAGACAGACAAAAACACTCACATTCACACATACAGGCAGTTTGGAGTCAGCAATTAGCCTAACCCCATAGTAACAAATCTGACTTGTGTCTTGTCTTTTTTAGAGTGGAATGGCGTGAGGAAGACTCTAGAGCACCCAGACGATCTCACCCACAATGGCCGTACAGAGCCACAGCAGCCTGAGGAGACACAAGTGTTACCCGTGGCTGCCGCTGCTGCTCCTCCTGCACAGGTAAGCAACAGCTACAGGATATTGTAGTAATTTAAACTTTTTTGTATACAGATGTGTTAATCAGTCACTATAAGTATATAAATGCTGGAAAGAATCATTCTGAAACTTGTTTGTTTAAGATTATGTGCATTCTGTTATCAGCCGTCTATTTAAATGCTCAGCTAAATATATCTATTTCTAGTACACAGTCAGAAAGATAAGTGAGCAGTTAACATTTAAAAAAAAAAAAAGTGACATCTGGTCCAGAGTTACATTAAAGTTAATAAGGTAGCCTAAGTTGCATTGTCTCACTGGGAAGTATAACAAATAACCATCTCATTTGACATGTACAATTATCCCTTGTAAATGTTCTCAGGTTCCTCCAATGCAGCAGCCGGTGGTTGGTGTGGGTTCTCTCCAGCCTCCTGTCTTTCCCGGTCCCATAGGCATGCCTCCACCTTCCTTCCCCCCAGGCGTCCCCCCTCCTCCTTTCATCAGACCTGGCTTCAACCCTATGCAGTTGCCTCCAGGTAGCACCTCCTACAGCTGCCATCAAACCATTTTGACTGGCATTCATGCAGTTTTTCTCTTATATGGAGCCTGGTTGTGCATTATGAGTACTGTACTAAGAAAACCAGGTTGCGTTCAGTTCATTGATCTAATAGTTGGATTTAATAGTAACATTCAACAGAAATTTTATGCTAATATGATATATCTATTATATCTTTATTTTATCCACCTTTTCAGTTGTTTCCAGATCAGGATTCAACTGACAGATTTCACAGCACACATCAAATCAAACCAAACTTTTAACTCCTCACACCTCTCTTCTCTCAGGTTTTCCTCCCCCAGGGGCCATGCCTCTAGGTCATCCACCTTCTTCCAAAGGTGAGCGTGAGGATCTGTCTCTGGGCCCAGCAGGTCTGGGCAATAGGAAAAATGATGAGGTCCACGAGAGTCCCACCATCTTCAACAATCAAATGGGACCTATGGGTTAGTCTTACTCTCCTGATTTCACCAGAGAGTGATTTGTTGTTTCTTGTTCAAATCCATCATACAAATAATTTGCTTAATCACTTTTAAAGAATATATGCAATTAGTCATTAGAGGTTCCAGATTGTGTCTACTAAATATACTCTATTAATAGAGTAGAGACTTTGATGGGCAGAAAATTTAAATGCCTAGTTTAGTAATGATTATTTATTTTTTAAATAAAATGGTAATTCCAAGCATTTTCTTCTTGGTGCTTCTCAAAAGTTAGGATTAGCTGTTTGTGTTTTAAATTCAGTATACTGCTTCAGTTATGAAAATTGAGTTAAAGTTAAATATATATTTTTTTTCACTCCAGGTAACCAAGTAGGTGCTCCTCCAGTTTCTCTTCCTGGTGGTCCTCCGGTTTCACTTCCTGGTGGTCCTCCAGGATCTCTTCCAGGTGCTCCTCCAAGTTCTCTTCCTGGTGCTCCACCAGGAACTCTTCCAGGCATACCTCCAGGAAATATCCAGCCACCTTCTGGTGGTCTGCTTGGTGCAAGGCCTGGTATAATCCCTCTCCAGCGTCCTCCTGGTCCTCCACCACCACACATGCAGCGTTTCCCTCCACCCCATGGGCCAAGACCACCTCACCCCAACATGCCACCTATGCCCCCGCAGATGATGCCCAGGGGACCACACCCTCAAATGATGCACCATGAACCCCCTCCCCCTAAAGGAGGATTTGGGATGCCCCCTCCCCACAATATAAGAGCTCCTTTCCCTCCACATGGCCATGGTCCTCCTCCTCAAGGTCCTCCTCCTCCGTTTGTCAGACCAGGAGGTCCTCGTGGCCTGGAGGGGCCGGAAGAAATGGATGGCAGACCATTCAGGGGAGACAGGCCTGGATTCAGGGACCGAGAGCCAGAGAGGGACAGAGACTGGGATCGAGACAGGGATAGAGAGCGGGAACGAGGGTTTGGAGGTGGAAGGCGTCCATTTGGAGATGGAGGCCGGGGAAGTGTTGATAGATTGGATGGAAGAGAAAGACTCGGAGGCTGGCAAGAAGATGGAGGTGATCACCGAGGAGGTGGGTGGGAGAGAGACAGGGACAGAGATCGAGACCGTGATCGGGACAGAGACAGACGGGATTGGAGAGAGAGGCGAAGCAGTTTAGATAGTGACAGGGAACGAGGGAGGAGTGATGATGGAGAGAGAGCATATGGGAAAGGAGAGGGAGGAGAAAGAGGCAGGGGAGAAGGAGTAAGTCGAGAAAGAGGCAGAGGAGCAGAAGGAAAGGAGGGGGACAGGCCAAGGCGGTCAGAGCGGCGAGAGAGGATCACACGGTGGGACAGGGATGATCGATTGGCCGAACTGGAAAGCATGGAGAGATTTCGGACCTCTAACAGCACAGGGCAACCTCGTGTGACTCCTGGGGTTACCATGGAAACCAGTAAAGAACCAAATGTGGAAGCTTCTCAAAAGAAGGCAGAATCAGAACTCTCAGCTCCAGCACCACAGGTAACTACTGCTGCGGGAGCGCTGACGCCATCTGAGCCCTTACATTCAGCTCAAAGTGAGCCTACAGAAACAAAACAAGAAGCAGCATCATAGACTGGCTCACTGCTCCTTCAGCCAGACTGCAAACACTGAAAGATATTAAAAAAAAAAAAAAAAGTTTTTCACTATGATAGCTAGCCTCAACTCCTGGTAGACAAAGACAAATTCTAACCAGTCAGTTTGTGTGTTGGTAATTGACTGTTTCTGGGCAAGAACACATTTCTTGGAAAACAAACATCTCCTGCCCATGGAGAATGGTTGTTTTCAGAACATACAGCTTATGGTCAAATTTCATTTTGCAACTGTGTTTTAAAACACATGACCACATGAAAATCAGTTTGGCAAACATAGACTGTCAACTCTAGTGTTTCTTTTCCTCCTTCCTGTAAGATAAAAGAATGAATGGATTGTTTGCATGTTAACTTAGGTCTCTCCAGGTTGATTTGAGCATAGCTTTTATGTTTTTAATTAGTTGTTCTGAGGACAGAGGAACCAATGACTTCTATGGCAAAAATTTATTTTTACTTAATAGACTCTTCTGTGTAATAGCAGGCACTCCTCAACAAGGAAAACAATTTTTTTTGCCAAATACCATGTCAAACAATGCTATAATAATAGATGCACCGTTTATTTCTTATTTCTCATCATGTCTAATGTCAGATCCTCTGCAATAAGGCACACAGCTTTGAAAGGACTATGGAGGCCTTAAAATCCAAACATGCAGGTTTTTGCATGAAGAAGGTGTGATCACAAAATAAAGTACAGGCATTTTTCACAATGGATAAACTGGCATTGATAATTTTACCAGACACTTAGTGCACTGATAACATCTACTGGCCATTACCCAGTGTCATTTAAAATCTGCTCTTGTTACATTTGGTTCTAAAAAAAAATAATAATATTAGGAGTGCACCCCCAACAGTTGGAACTTCAAATTTCTTTTGCTTCACAGACATCTGAGGCATTTCAAATTAAATGTTAGCACAAAAGCTAAGACCAAACACAAATATATGTCCAGGTGTATTGTGGTATATCTACCTTGGAATATTTAGAAAGTAAAGAAATTTGGTGAATTTACATAAAAGTGCTTTGTTTGAGGTCTTTGTTTCAGAGTTGGCGTAAACTAGACAGAGATGTTGGTATGTGAAAATTTTGAGTGCATCTGCTTACAAAAAAATTTACTTGTACCCAAATGAGCAACAGCTGTTCAAAAACTCTTGAATTCTTTTCTGGTAAAGTGCATTTTCATCTTAGTTTTTGTTCTATAATATAGAAGAGTAAAATTCCACTGGACAATCTTGGATGTGCATCTGCCGTTTTCTGTTTTTTTTTTTATTCTGCTGCTCACTGAATTTCACATTCTTGCCTACGTGTACATTTTTATTCTTCAGTTATAGAAATGAAGCTGAATCTTTTGTAGGTGTAAGAGGAAAAGCAAACACAAGTTTCTTTTAATTAAAAAAACGTTGGCCCACAAAAAAAAGGTGCAGAAATTCAGTTGCCAACTTGGCTATTTGAGCATTTTGTATAAATACACATTAGCAAGAAGACTATAAGCTTTATGTTCATGGTGGTCTTTTTTTTTTTTTTTTATCCTCCCATGTATGAAAGGAACAGGGTGATCTCTCAATTCAGACCAGAGCTTGGAATTATATTTAGAAATCTTTAACTACTTGTCACATGTACCTCATTGAATCTCAGATATTAGTCCTGGCCACATGAAAATGCCAAATGTAACCCTGTAGCTGATTTTTATTTTATTTTTTCTTATAAACACAACGTCCAAACTTAAGTGTATATTTCACTACAGACATGTTATCTAATCTTGAGTTAACATCTGAAGCCCAGATTCTGCAATCCCAACTCTTGTTAAATAATTTTAAAACAGAGGCACCAAGGGCAAAACTAAAATGATGAAATGAAGATTATTCCTTGGGGCACACTGCTGTAAATATGCTTGTATCACTGACGATTCCAAGGTGTTGTGGTAATTGTTTATAATCTGTGATTTGTTTATTGGAGAGAAATTGACTTGGACGGAATAAGAGAGGCCCTTTGCTTTAACAGTTTAAGTCCTGATGGTTTGAATGTTGACAGATATTTCTATGATTTTAAAATATAAAAGACATGGACATAAGATCTTCAATATTTCAGCCATAGGAAATCGTTTTTAATAAACTATTTTTTTACCAAATCATCTTGTTTGGTCAAATAATATTCTGTCCTAAACCCATGCTCAACTATTGACAGATGTTCAAGATGATTGCATACACATTTGATGAACCAGTAATTATTAAAATGCCACATTCATTGTGATTTTAATTCAAATAATGCTAACAGGTTTATTTATTTATTTTTTTTTTACTATCCATTGTGACGAGTGAAACTGATCAGATCATTATGTTTATTATTAAGTAACAAAAGGTGAGGGACAACCACCTTTGCAGCCTTCATAATTCTTGTCAAATGCTCATCATGTTTGCTTTAGTTCTGTACTGGTCAGCACAGAGTTTAGTCATCCTTGTACCTTTTGGCCATAGGACAGGGACAAGTGACTTTACTTGCTGTGTTAGAAGCATACTGGCAGCCACGCATGTAACATAAAGGAATCTGACTTTATTTTTTATTTTGTGCAGAATGCCTCATAGCATAGGCAAAATAATGCAGAGACTAGTGTTTGGTACAGCTGCAGTTAAAAATGGAAGCAATGCAGTACCTGCTGGCAGAATCCCTGCAGAGGACGTCTGACGCTCTTGTTATGTGACCTTGGGTTCATGATCACCTCAGAAAAAAAATATGTGCAGCGTTTCTGATTCATATTTGACATGCAAAGTAGTACAACCCATGCAGTGTTTTTGTTGTTGTGGTAGAATCTTAATGTTTAAAAATTAGTTAAATATAGATACTTCAAATACACCATCCATATGCCATTATAATCTGTTAGTGTGTTGTCACTGGTAGATAAATTCTTTGGTGCAAGAGCCATGTGTGTGTGTCAAAGTGTGTTTTTGGCTGCAGTGGTGTATTTCGGATATAAGATTCACGTGGTGCCTAATTCCATATTGAAAAATGTGAGTTGCCAAATGAGAGAAACTAGAGTTAACTCATGTCTGGTAAATATTTATTCTGCTTGTGCTGCTGACCACGTAAGTCAGTGACCAAGTCGGTGACCAATCAAATTAGTCTTTTTGATCGTATTTAATTGTGATTGGCTGCCTGAAGTCATACGCCCGCCTATCTGGCAGTTACAAGAGCGTACGACGGGAACCTGCGCGTCCTGTGGAGTTGACGTTACTGCGAAGATGGTGTTGAAAGCGGTCTGCGTGCTGAAGGGAACCGGGGAGACCAGCGGAACCGTTCATTTTGAGCAGGAAGTATGACGCTGGACACTGTTTTCAGAGGCAGAAATAAGCAGCTAGTTACTCACTTCAATAAGAAAAGAAAGCTGACTAAGTGACTTCCTCCTGGTAACGTTAGCTCTCTGATGCTAAGCTAAGTTAGCTGAGTTTTCATTCACAGCGATAGTTACGAGTCAGACCGAATATCTGGAAACACTAAAGCTAGCTAGCAAGGCGTCGATTTGTTTTTGTTTTTAATTTGCATTAAAAATGACACGGTGCTAAACATGAACTAACGTTAGGATTATGTGCGCAGACATTAGCAGTTAACAGCTAGCTAGTTAGAAGTTGGCTAACTAACAGGTCACTTTATTAACGTTGGTAGGGTAAAGGCATAATTATATAACTGTCATTGGTCTAAGACAGTGGCTGGCATTTGAATAAAAGCTAACCTTTGACCCGTCTTAGGCCTGTTTTATGTTCATGATCAGCGTGTGTTGAAACGCCTGTTGCATAAGTTCAACGTTTGCGGTGTCGGTTTGTAACGTAACACTGAACCGCAAGTCTGTTGGCAGCAGCACGCCGGCACTGGGCGCAGTCAAAATGTATTGATGCAAATTAACCCTAAAAAATTAATTTGCTGAGTCATTGCGTCCCCCCTTGTTCTTGCCTTTTGGCCTTGTTGATAAGGATAAAGCTGGGCTGGTCATCCATGTGTCATTAACAGAAGGGGGAGTAGTAGTTTAAGGTCCAATACAACACAATAAGCGATGCATGGTTAAAAAAACACTGCATACTCTCAATGGCACATGATGACAGGACTTCAGCCAATTAAATAGGTTAAGTTCACTATTGAAGGTAAATACAAGTGCATGTAGTCACAGCTTAGCTTTTGGCCTGAATATTTTAAAATAGCATGTACTACCCATAAATGTATATTGTTGGTGGATGTCTAAAGAAAATGTCTGTTAAACAATACTGACAAATGTGTTTTACGTTTTTATAGTAGTCTAGTGACTACATAAAGTTCAGCTACATTTTATATTGAGTTGCTAACAATAAACTGCCTGGGTGGGTCACTGCCTGCCTTTGACAGCTCTTTTCTGTCTTTTGTATTCTTATAAATTGTGTTATCCCCCCCTCTAGAAGGAATCAGACCCCGTGAAGGTTACAGGAGAAATACAAGGCCTTACTCCCGGTGATCATGGTTTCCACGTCCATGCTTTTGGAGACAACACAAATGGTGAGGCAATAGTTGTTTTAGGTTTCTGAAAACAAAGGTTGTGCAGGTTAAGCCTGGTTTTAGCTTACCTCTACTCCTACTCTACCTGCTTTCACTCTTTCCCAGGGTGCATCAGTGCAGGACCTCACTTCAATCCCTTCCAGAAGAATCATGGTGGTCCTAATGATGCAGAGAGGTAAGTCCAGTTTAAGAGAAACATGGCAGTATTATGACCCATTACAATGCTGAGCCTGGTGGTGCCTATTGTTAATAGTTGATGCCAATGAAAAATGTTTATCAGAATCGATAGGCTCAGATTCAGTAACAGAGTTAAAGTGCTCACTGTTCATTGTTGATCAGTGTTTCCATAGTGGAGAGGGACCAAAGGAAACTTGAATTACTTGGCCTTCAGTGTAATGGATGTTACAGTCATGTATGTGTGACTTCCTAAGTCATTTTCAGTCTGGTTCAGCAACAACTTGGCACAGTTTGCATAGTTTTGCATACTGTCTGTGTAGGTTGATGTGTCTGATAACAGATATTGTCAAGTCACAGATTATTTAACAGGAGGTGGAAGTAGCATTGATTTGCTTTGTGTTATAGCAGATCTGTGGTGTGATAAACAAAACTAGTTTCACCGCACTTTTTCTTTTCATTGGATGGTAAGAAAGTACTTCTTTATGCACTTCTCAATATTATGATCTGCAGCAGAAGTCCCCAGATGAAATTAAATGGTTTTAAGCTGTTGCTAAAACACTAGATTGAATTTAAACATTAGTTATAGCCACTTGATTATAAAAGTGATCTAAATAAATGTGTCACAGTAATGCTGTTTTAGTCCTATAATCAGTCTGACCTTATTCGTGTCATGCTTTAAAACGATACAAGTTGACCTAAGTGCTTCACAATGCATATTAAAAAAGGAGCAGAGAGTGTCACAGTCTGGGAGCCCTGACAGTGAAACTCCAAAGTCCCATCCTTGTCTGAGTCCTGGGTGTTTCTAAAAGCATTTGATTAAAAAACCTCAGAGGTTTGTCCAGTCGCCAAAGAAACTTCAGATAGTGAAGGGGTGCTGAGCCATTTTAAACTTAGAAAACAATTAGTAAAATCTTGAATTATGTCCTGAAAGGAACCAGTAGGTAGTGCAGCATTCTCAGAACAGGACTGATGTTTGCATATTTGAAGTTAAAAACCAAGCAGCTGTGCTTTGGACTAACTGAAATCAAGTAGTAGAGGATTGGGAAAGCATGGTAATTATACTACATTTTGAAACACTGTAATTATGACCTGAAATTCATTGAATCCACAAATAACACTGACCATAAACCATATTAGTTTGTAGTATGTGTTAAACAGTCAGTGTCACAGAAGGTGTAAAAATTCAGAGTTGATGCTTAGCAGGAAAATCACAGATAAAGCAAATGATAATTTAGATGGCTGGTTTTCATACATTTCAGATGTGCCCTATGCTTTTGGAAATGATCATGCCTTAAGATGATGCTACGGTTTGCTTCTCACAGGACAACAAATGTACTTCTGCAAAAAAAAAAAAAGATTTGCACATAATTAAGTTTTCAAATACTTTTCTCGGTCAAAGCTGTCAAATGAGATAATGTACATAAGTGTATGGGTTTTTTTTTTTTGTTTGTTTTGTTTTGTTTTTGTAAATATTAATAGGCATGTTGGAGATCTGGGCAATGTGACTGCAGGAGCAGATAATGTTGCCAAGATAGACATCACAGACAAGATAATCAGCCTCACTGGCCCCAACTCCATCATTGGCCGAACCATGGTGGTAAGTGAAAGTGCATGTCATTTTTTAAAGTGACAAAAACCAAGTCAAAAACCTGCAGGATATTGCACCATACTGACAGGAATTAAGGGTCTACACTCTGAACTGCTGATGAAAACATTTTGGCTGTGCTGTGTTTTAGATCCACGAGAAGGTCGATGACCTGGGTAAAGGAGGAAACGAAGAAAGTCTGAAGACAGGCAATGCTGGTGGACGTCTGGCCTGTGGAGTCATTGGCATTGCCCAGTAAATAGTCTGCTAGAACTATGGAGCACTGGAAACAGCTTTTCCCCTGAGCACTTATGACCAACATAGCTACTTGACCCCAACAGTTTGTCCTTTTCAGTACTCTGTGGCTTTTTATTAATTAGTCAAGTGAGTAGATGAGCCATTCTTTTCCCTGTCCATTCTTTAGGACAATTGTTTGTATGGGTTTATGTGTGCTGATTAGTTTTTGTTCCAAAGAATTGGTAACGCACAAGGAATTCACAAATGTGTACAATTTACAAATTTAACCAATAAATTGTCAAGCTGAATCACATGTATTAAGTCTCCTTGTTTGCGGTGCGTTAGATGATTTATTAAAAAAAAAAAAAAAAAAAAGCCTAGGATTAGCTGCTTCACTTGTGAGCTTGTATGGTATTCTAATTTGAATTAAATAGGTGAAATGTTGGGACATGATTATTTAATGGAAAGTTGCCCCAGGGGCCTCAAGACACTGTGTGTTAGTTACATTTCATAATTGAATTACATGCAGATTTATGTCAACACTGGAGCACCTCAACTGTCCTGACTGCTGGATTTCAACCTTAGTGCGGTCACAAAAAGCCTGCTAAATGCTAGACAAGTCTTTTTTTTTTTTTTTTTTTTTTTTAAATGACAATAGTACTGAATATACATGCCCTAGATTCCCAGGCAGGGTGTTTCTGGGATGCTCTGACAAAAAGTTTGATCTTTTTAGTCAGTACCGTTTTGGATTGTGTGTTAAGTTGTAACATCCTCTAGAGGGCATTGTTACTTTTCATATGTCAAATTGGTGCCAGCATTGGACTGAAGGCTGTCATTGGGATTTGTAGAATTTAACGTTGTAATTGGGGAGCAGTGCATAATAGTGTTAAAAGGATTAGACTGGGCATCCTGTGATGCACAAGCCTTATAACTGTTCTGTGCTAGGATTGTTTCCATTTAAACATCGATGTTACAAGAACAATTTCCTGAATGTTTTAGACAGGCCATGGGAGCCTACTTACTAAAATACAAGTTATTTGTAATTGGAAATTTTGGAGTACTGGTGTTTAGCCCTAACTAAATTCTTCTCTGCAGTAGCCAACACACACACATACATCCTGCCCTACAGATAGTGCATGACTGCAAAGTTGCATACTCTAAAAGCCCTTTCCTTTAGATGGGAATAGCAGATGCTCCCATATGAATTGATTCAGCAAGCTCTGCTCTTCTCCTGGGAATTAAGAGACTGGTGGCTCTTCACTGGAGTTAACACCTCCAGAGACATGCTGCAAAAGAGTGTGTAATTTCAATTCCTGCATGTTTAACTGAATATGTGCAGTCAAATTAGCATGATGTGAAAATCTATTGACATATGGGATATGTCTCTTCTACTCTCCCCATAAATAGTAAAAATATTTGCAGTATTTGCTTTTAAATATGCGCTTTGTAGGGAGTCAGGCATTGGGTACCTGTAGTGGTGCTGTTTCAGCCCACGAATTCAGTGGCAGTCCAAAACTGCATATAGGAGTTGAAATACCTCTATTAGTGTAGACAGATGCAGCCAGCAGAGCAGAAAGACTGGTATAAATAGCCTGGGAGTGGAAGTGATGAATAATAGAGACTACCAATGCTGCTGACAGTGAGGGAGAGATGATAGCAGAAGTCCTACAAAGCTTTGCATAAAAACACAGAATAGAAAATAATAAAATCCAGTGAAATTAAATGAGAAGTATGTAGCCTTCTATTTGGAGATCATTTTGAAAGTCATATGTCAGTATAATATTGTCCTTTTTTTAATCCCAGATCTCAGATTTGATGTATATGATAGACTTGGATCTTTTAATTTAAACTTAATCTACAGCCACATTTGAAATCTTTAAAGCTGTGGTTCCTCATAAGGTCTACATTTGTTATGGAGTGGTGTTTCATACGACTTCCAAGAAAATAATCGCATTAGGAAATATATAATTGCGTCGCTTTCAGCTTCATGACTTTCAAATTCAAAGCATAGAATGAGCCAGTGCAAAAGAAATTATACTTTAGGCTTGGAGCGTAACTGTCACTGCATCTTTACAAGACGCTTTCAGGTGTGAGGTAATGCTTAAGGTGTATTTTTCTTTTAATAGGTATTGCTTCAGGGTTTTACACTACATAGTAGTTGTGCATGTTTCTTCCAAACACCAGTCTTGAACCAGTCTTACAGGGTTCAGAGCTTTTGTTGCTAAACTAGGTGCAGTGAGTATGTGTGGGTGCATCATGTTAATAAGAAAAGGAAAAAAAATATCCAGCTATTACTTGATACCCAACACCCTCATGCAGTCACACTCAAAGGTGGTAAGTCTACACCTTTGGTGTTCGCTGACTGATGACTCAGAGGTGGAAGTTTTTCTTTTCAGCCAAGTTGCGTAAGTGCAGGAAAGTGTATTTTACTGGCATGTGCCTCTGTGAGTAGGTGTACTTTGTCTATAAGCAGTCGCTATTTTCTTCTATAAGCATCCAACTTTACACTTGAAAGTGCCGCTAACAAGAGCTGTTATGGTCACGTCTTTCTTTTGCAGTAGAAATCCCACAGGGCTGCAACATTAGATGCATGGCCCAGCTATCCAACTGAACACTTCCAACAGGCCTTTACTTGTCTACATTCTATGTTCCCACCCTTCCTTAATCTGTATAGGTGAGTTATCCATCCATCCATTATGTATACCGACTTATCCATGAGGGGTGTGGGGAAGGAGGGGCTGGAGTCTATCTTAACTGACACTGAGCAGGAGGCGGGGTACACACTGGGTTTGAAGTGAAATATTTTTCCACTTTCTTGGGTATCGGTCTGTAAGTAAATGATCCGCTTGTTTAGGTAACAGACAGACTGTGACCATTGAGTGGTTTGTGTCAGAGCCAGGGTAGTTGTATAGGCTTGTTTGGTGTAGGGTACAATTGTTATTGTCTTGATTGATAGCTTACAGTCTGGTGACTGCATCCAATGACATACACAGGAATCTATCCTGTACTCTAGCCCGAATGCTGCTATAGAGGTTTTTGTACTCACTCCCCCCTAACCTTCCTCCGTTCTCTGAGGTGAAAGTTCAACTTCCAGTACAACATCTACCACTGATATTGTGGGGATATTTTAAAGACTAGGATCCAGAGGTCAGGGGTGAAATGCCATAAATGGAGCCTGTCTTATGAGACATGGTTGGTTGGTAGACAGACTAATTACAAGGCCCCTGTGACCTAACCTCTGACCCTTGAGCTCTGTGTCATGTGATGATGAGAGTAGAGGCCCTGAACAGAGGCAGTGTGACAGCTAGTTTCTCCTTAATGTTTAAGTATTCGTAGTAGCCTCTCAGCCCAGCACATTAACCTAAGCAGGCTCTCGGATGGGGCTGCACTGTGTCCATCCTGTGTAGAGATGACTCTAGAGGGATTCAACACTTTACAACTACCCTCTCATCCATGGTCAAACTGCAGGATAGGGGGCTGACCTTTGACCTCAGGGAATTGCTTATCCTGCACAAGCATAACTTTCACTTTTACTCAAGATGGTGCTTATTCTCTCAAGGATGAATGGCTGCTGGATTTCCAGCACTGTCTAGAAGAATGCTGTATGAAGGAAGGCATGCAGAAGGACAAGACTGGATATTCAGCAACTGAGTATCATGCCAGACACTGACCTTGTGTGACATTCCAGAGACGCTTCTGTGTCTGAATCTTGAATGGTCAATGGCAGGAATGTCACATACCTACCTATGTTACATGTTTCAAAATGTAGAATTTATGTACTCTGCATGAGAACGCATTTCCACAATTGAATATATAGAATCATAAAAATATTTTCACGTTTTGGACAGCCAGTCGGACAATCAAGTTTGTCTTCTTGGGCTTTGGGAAAGAGTGTTCCACTAAATGGTCAGTTACAAGACTGCAAATCTACAGCCTAGTGACAATGCTAACATGCTAATGTTAACTAGGTATCTGATGATAATGTGAATCCCATGAGTTAGCAGGTATTTATTCATAAACCAAAGTTTTGGACAAATTCAGAACTTGATTTGATGGTGACAGTAGATGAAAAGTCAGGGCTTCCACAAAGTAATTGAAATTTATCCTCAAGAACCATAGGAATGTTGTCAAAACTTTCTCTTTCTTCAGTTTGTATTTCCTCTCCCCCAGCCTGTGTGATTCACAGGGCCTGTTCATGCAGATTTTTCCCTGCAGGCAAACTCTGGATTCTGTTATGTAAATGAATCCCCTATTCAAATGTTGTGAAAGCAAATATTTAAGAGGGAGTCGCAGACGGAAGTAGTCATCAAGATGAACGAGGGAATAGTTTTGTGGAACATTGTCAGTTTAGATCATAGGGAGGACAGTGAATGGGAGAGAGTGTGCCAATGTAGAGAAACTATATATTGTACCCAGGCATCTGATCATGAAAACAGAAGGATAGATCAGCCTTTATTAACACTAAATGTACAGCAAGAGTGTTTGCACCTATTGTCATCTGCAGGTGTCTTACATTTTAGAATATTTTCCTTCTTAAGAGCTTATTGTGTGCATGTGTGTATGCACGTGAATTTTCCATTTAAGACTCTCGTGGGTGTGTGAAATGCGCTGGTCAGGTGTGAAGTGTTCCACGGTTCCCAGCAGAATAAAGACGACTACAGAGGAAAAACTGGGGGAAGGGGAGAAAGAAAAGAACAGAGAGAAGAGAGTGAAATGGCAAGAGTGGGTCACTGACAATCTGCTAAAAAAAAGTTTTACATTATTGACAGTCCGACTGAAAGGGTTCTTTTAACTTCTTTCTCTCATAGTCCTCACTTTTCTTTATTTCTGTTCATTACTGATAATGGAGAGAGCCTATGCTCTGACCCCTATGCTCTTTGAGATGGAGGAAATTACTGTGCTAATATGCGCATATTTTGCCTTCTTTTAAATTATGCACTTCACCTCATGTTTTACTTAATTATTCATCTACTTCTGAAAAGATTTTGGAAAGTAAAATGTGCAAAGGGATTGTGAACTGTAAGAAAACTATGGCTGCATTTGTCCCTTATTTTCTCAACCATTTGGTCCCTACAATCTCAGAAAAGAGAAAATTGCATGTCATAATATGACAGAAAACAATTCAACATGTTTTGTTTTGCATATGGATCAAAAAGGTAAAAACACAAAATTCTGTATTCTGCTTTCAGTAAACTGGACAGGTCTTTCAGTAGTCTGGACAGGTTGACCATTACTGCTTCCAACTCCTCTATGTTATTCAGTTTCTGTCATATTATGGCACACATAAGCTATCACCGTGAGCTGGGAACATGCTGCCAAAGTGCTGCTGAGCAAGTGCTGTGCTGTGTTTCTAAGAACAACTAATATAAACTGGTTTGCATTAGCTGAAGGTACACCACAGTACTGGATAACTTATGGCTCCTCTCAAGTCTCCTCTGTGCTCATAGATATATATGTTTGCAACCTTTAATGGTTATTTTTCATGGTATGTGTGTGTGTATGAAAGTATGTTCTTACTGATGTTTACTGAGTTATCGTATTAAATATTTATGGTGCCCTCAATCTGGTTGCTCCTGTACAAGAATGAATCTGTCTTAATCACGGTGGTGTTTCCAGCGGTGAGACAACAAAACCTTTAATTACAAAGAGGAGGTTAGAGTGAGAGTTATTATACTGGCACCAGTATTATAACTGGTGAGCTGTTGCTAGTAGTAAATACTAGCTCCATTGTCATACCAGCTACAGTATTAACAATGCTACATTGAAGCTTTTGTCAGATCTGTGACTTAAGCAAATATTGACGAACATGTTTTTTAATCTACTTGTAAATATCTTTCTTGTGGCATGAACAAATCTTCCAGCCTAAATGACTGTAGAGGTATTTGTCTCCACCTTCTCAAACCCTCTATAGGAGCAGTTCTTAAATTAGTGCCTCTACAGCAGCAGGAGATGTTTTCACAGATAAACTGTTAAAGATCACTGTTGAAATCATGTGACAATCAGGTGACATTGATCATGTGACAATGTTTTGGTAAAAACTTGGTTACCTTTAAGGAAACCAAGGAACTAGTTTATGACCAGGTCTTGGATTAAGAATAAACTCATGATAGTATTAGAGTAATGGTTAAATTTGAGCTGGTGCTTGCAGCCTGCAGCCTTGCAGTTTGTTTTGTCTGCTTCACTTCACCTCCCTAAAGGTCGCTTCTATTCTTTTCATACACCTGGGGCTATAGAAACTTGTGCATTTGTGTGTATAGATCTTTTTTATTTATGATGGTGCATCACTGGTACACATCATTGTTCTCCTTTTAAATCTATCCACCAAAAATCAATTCACTAATCTGCTAATTCAAACCCATAGTAATTACAGAAAAGCTAATCTGACAAACGCAAACAATACTGATCATTAACCCCACATAAACCTATAATGTCTGTCAATAAGACTGATGTCCAGACATAATGAAACAATAAATTAATCTTTTTAACATGTCATTGAAAAATAGACAAAACAAATTAATTAAGGAGAGTACTGGAAACTAATATCATACTGTTTGTGCTTAATTACTTAGAAATCCTACATGAAACCATGATCATATTTGGGATCTGAGTATTTTTCAGTGAAGAGGTGGATAGTGTGAGGCAAATTTAGGACTTATCCAGGATCAAATAGGACAATAAACTATATCTGAGATATCTTGTCTGTTTAGTTCTGATCTCAAATGACCAGATGAAGTTTAGCTAGTCCTGTGGCTTTGTGGGGTTCACTGAACTAAACCCCTCCACTACCCTGGCAGCGACTTTCAGCTCCACTAAATCCCATCCTTCTCAGCCTGCTGTTGTGGGCCTCTTTCTGGCCAATTGTGCCTCTAATTACTTGGCATTGCCAGCTAACACAGCATAACACAGCATAAAGCTATCAAAGCACTGATGTGTGTTAGCAAGGTCACACCAGTCCAGATCTCACACAGACCATGGGAAAACAGAAAAACACTGTCCTGTTTATTTATTTATTTCTTATATAGCAGAGAACAACAGTTCCTGGTTTTGCTGATGTAAACAGAAAGCTTCAGAGTTGGAGGGTGCAGTGAGGTGTCAGGTGTCCTCTCCTGACACCTCACTGCACAATATCTTTCACCTCTATGGTCTGAAGGATTGTGTGTTTATTTCATTTTCTGTATTTTAGTATTGTCCAAAAATATATATTTTTTATTTTTTATGTTCATAAAGGCTTCTAAAATGTTTTTTGCATTTATTTTTTGTACTATATAGTTACATATTTAACTAACTAAATGTGTGTGCATGTGTGCCTTTTGTAATGGGTTATATTTATGGGTGGTATTTCTGAACAAGTCTCTTAGCTCTCTGTTTTGTCTGTACCTAAATGTGGATGCTTGCACACATGTCCATGGTTGTGCACGTGTGACTGTGCACTTGTGTGTCTCATCTCTGTCTTTATGTATCTCTCTCAGTGGGTGGTAACCGTTAAACTCTTCCATTTGGTGGGATTACTTCTGCAGTCGGTCCTGTGGGAGCAGCCATCAGCCCGTCATCTTTCAGAGGAACACTACACCTTCTGATGCTTTAATCCCTTCTTCCCTCTCCTCCTTCCTTTTGCCACACTCAAACTCTTAACCTCCTCTTTTCTCCTCCCTCCCTTTTTGCTGGCGCTGTCAACTTTCAGCTGAAGTGGCTGAAACTCAGTAGATGCAGCAGTGGTTGCATTAAAATCTGTGATATTACAGCTCTGTCTGACGAGTTCACTGCCAAGATGCTGCTATTTATTCTTAGAGTTGTCAGATATTTGCTTTTTAATGTTTAAATTATCTGAACTGATGAAAAAAAAGGTCATTAGTGTTAACATTCATGTTTCTATACCATATTTTGTTTATTACAAAAGATATTACAGTGTGAATTAAGTATTGTACATTGCCTCACATACTGAGACTCTATTTTTGACTTTTGTATTATTTTATATCATTTATGCTTTTAACACTATTTCTTACTCTAATTCTGATTGTGATCACTGAAGACTTGCTGAATGGATAGAGATGATGTGAATTTGAGATGACTGTGCGATAACAGACAGTGAATGATGTAATGAGACAAGCACAAGTGCCAGACAAGAAAAGATCTAATTCTGTCTCTGTCGCTTGACCTGGAAACAGCTCATATACAAAAATTTCTTAAATGAGCAGGAAGTGCATGAGAAGTGAAGGAAGTAAAAGGCTGTTCAAATAATAATTTGAATCCATTTAAGAACATGCACACAATGTTATTATTATGAGGATGTAAAAAAAGTTATGTTTATCATATTCATCTTCTTATTTATTCAATAATAATATTTATTTAATAAAACCTCATTTCCATTAGTATTGCACAGCCTGGACATGGTTTGATTTTTTTCACATGTAGAAGTTTGTTTGTTTGGCTGTCAGTGTTACGTGTAATATCAGAGCCTAGGGCCAGCTGTTTTTCCAGGGAGCCATGTCAGAATTCATTTTCATCGTTGTCCAAGAGTCTCTGATGAGCAATGAAGTCTTTGATGTTTGTGGCTCAGCTTTGTCAGGGTTTAAGTCTATGTGTCTGGAGTGTGCTTTAATAACAAAACAGCAGAATGATGTGTGTGCTTTTGTGTCTCCAGACAGGCCGGGTTACTGGGCTGTGTGAGTAATGGAACGGGCTGTGCAGTGTGCGTCCATGAGTTTCTGACAAAGTCAGGAGGTTGCGTGGTGTGTGCAGCCGTCTCAGCCCTACAAACTTATCCGTCTCTGACTCTTCCTCCCTCAGACGACTCCCTCACATCCTACGCTGTCTCCAGCCCACACAAGCACACACAATTTATTCCTTTGCTGCCATTCTGTTTTGTTTGTTTATTTTATCCTACAAGAGAATCAGAGGGTAAACAAGTTGAGGAGGTAGAGAGATGAAACTGCTAATTCAGCATGAAAACAAAAAAGGCACATACACTCTTCCCTCTCCTCCCATATTCATGTATCCCAGATAATCATCTCTGAATACAGCACCCTAATTAACGCTGTTCTCTGTTTACATTGATGGGGGATTATGATTGGTGAGTATGATACAGTACATTTACTCCACTGACCTGGATCTGGCTTGTGTGGAGAACATAATATAATATAAATCTATGTTTGATACTTTGCCTTGGTGATTATATGTGATTTTCTGTGCCATTATTGGGTGTTATCCAGCCTTAACCACTTTAAAGACACATCTTGTTTTTATATGCTGTAATTATTTTTTCACTATGGACATGTTAAGGGATTATCATGTGGATACAACTGACCTCTGCAGTAATTCGTTAAAATCCTTCTCTAGATTTTATTATTGTATTATATTTTTATTTATGACTTATTATGGGTTTAATCTCAACCCTCATCCAACAGTAAAAATGGTAATAAGGCTCAGGTTGAGGGTGTTATGTGAGAGTGGCTGAACATTGTTACTAATAAATTTACATACTTCAGTGTTTATAGTAAGTACATTAATTACATGGATGAAAATGTTACAGACCTTTTAAAATAGTGATCTAGAGTCAGTTTCTGTTTTACAACAAACCTTTCACTTCCACTGTGTCTGCGTCATTTCACTTCTCTGTCACAGACCCTGTGAGAGGCCGAAGGTCATGTTTCTCTGTACTGGAAGAGCACATTAACAAACCACATCAGTGCTGCAGTGGTTTAGGAGCAGTACTCTAATGATGTGACCAAAACTAATAGTACAATATGCAATGTTCCTATTATATAACTGCACTGCAGGTAATGAGCTAACCTCTCCTGCATGAATATTCAGTAGACTCCTGACTGTGGGCTAATATGTGACCTTGAAGTCTAAGGACAAGAATCTACTGGTTCATTAGCAAATGTTAATATTAACTAGAGTGTGCTTGGGCTCAGTTCTGGTCTCCCTGTGGGGGCCATTAGGTAGGACCTAACAGTGAACCGCAACTATTCACTTGCTTCATCAGAAGTACAGCTGTACAGTTTTTTTTTTTTTTTTTTGTACAGTCTTTTTTTGCACGACTGCAAAGTTCAAGTGCATTAGCTGAAATGAAGACAAGACAAGACAACGCAAAATACAGAGACAAGTCCAAGACAATGCAAACTGAAGATCAAACACATACATGGGTAAAACAACCCCACCTGTTTGTGCATGTGCAGTAATGTGCCAGAACACATCTAATTTTCATCCCAACACGCCTATAAATAACAATGATAATAATAATTATTATCTAATGTTAGATTATGTTAATATCAGGTTTTGCAACCTGGCTTTATCTATTGGTTTAACAGCTGGGCTTGTTGATATTGCACACTCCGGTGCAGCAGGTGGTGGCGATGTGCAGCTTTAACAATGGTAGTCTGCCACTCCAGAAAAAAGCGAAGAAGAAGAAGCAGGTAAACTAACAGTAAAATTCGGGATTAAAATCAAGAGTAAGTTGAAACATTTGTAAATTAAACTGCAGCATGTCGTGATAAAACAATTAGTCGTCATTACTGTAGGTTGTAAAGTATCAGGTTATAGCTTATTGGTCTGAATAGTATATAATTAACTACTTCGCTAGCTTGTCTGAGCTAATATTGCTACACACAGGTAGGAGGTAAACGATGCATTTTATTATTTTAACATTAAAGTTGAGACGAAATGGACGTAGCATAGAATATTATGAAGTACTACATTCTTTCTCACTAACAATTCAAAGAAATATTTATGTTTATATGAATCAGAAACCTAATTCCACATGGCTAATTAGCAAATAACATTTTCACTGTACAATTACACAAAATCAGGTGAGAAAACAGAAAACAGACCACATATATGGTAATACTGCCAAGGCTATTTTCATGTCACAATGATTTTACAGTTGTTTATTGATTTTGCTTTATTTTTGATCAGGCTGTTATTTTGTAATTGAACCTATTGTGTTTGTGACGTGTGATTGTCAGTGCAAACACTGCGTACCTAATTAAACTGAGGTTAGCCAAGCTAAACATGTTTGCCAATAGCATATTCAGTTTTTAATTTTCTTACATAGTTTTTGGTATAAATCTCTTATTTAATGGAAATTAATTAAGTTTTTCTGTCATCATACATAGAAAAATATTAATGTATTTATTGTTTTCCAGCAAAATTGGATTTAGCAGAGGAGTTGGACACTTTTGCAAGTCAGTTTATGTATGTCACATTCTCATTAGGGGCTGAGCCCCCCTAAAGGCCTGCTCTGCCAGAATCCCCCCTGTGTGAGGGGCCATGGAGGGGGTTGGATCCAATCTATGATCAGTTACGCTTGATGATTGAAATAAATGACATCTCACCTATCATGTGAAACCCAAGCTGTCCATCATGACATTACACCTGAAGCATGTCATCGTTTCATTGTGTTGATCATGAAGAGGTGTAGTGCGACACCTGATGCCCATATTCTTCGCCTGCCAGTCACATCTGTTGTCACTATTAATGAGTGCAGTTATGTCTTCCTGTATACCTGTCCAATTTATTTTTCTGTCAGGGGTGTGCCTATGTCTGTGTGTTTGCGTGTGTGCATTCAGCACATGTTTTGTGTGCATATTTTGTATCTCACACTAATGGAAAATGTAATTGCACTGGAGGGGAATTAGCTGATATGACCATAAGCTGTGGAACTAGCCCCTGGTAGCTAATGTGACTCTAAGAAAAAGGTAGGAGGCCAGAAAGGATGTACTCTTGTGGCCCAGCATTGCATACATTATTCATCAGCTTTATCCGCATGACTGGCGATAATGATTTTATTAAATCTGGCAAGGTGGGTGTTGGTTAGTTTGTGAAAATGGATAATCCTGACTGTGTATATGTGCATATTTTTATGTATTTTCCAGTATAGTATGTTCATAATTTTCAATATAATAATGTTCAGGAGAAGATACGACAGGAGGCATGAAATGGGAAACCAATCTGTGTTGCATCTTTTCAGCTCTTGCCTGATATTCCCACCCCCCACCCACACATACACCCTGCAAGAACATCTGATAAGAATTGAAATGTGGAGTCTTTTGTGCTGAAGGGCCAGCTCAGGTGTACAGGAAGACAGAAGAACAAAACCGACGGCAGTTATCGAGCTGCTAACGAATAGTCCGTTTATTCAGCAGAAAACCAGACTGATGGATACACAATATTTGTTTACTTGTTGTTCTAAGTGCTGACTGCACAGCTGACAATAACCAAAGAGTGTGTTTAGATTACCAATGCAGCATAAATAGAGTTCAGTTAGAGCAAAACAAGCAAACAAAAAGAAACCCCCGACATCCTGATATTTCTCCAACCCTACTCTCTGCTTACATAACATCCACCACCCGGTGTTACTATTGCCTCGTCTTTATTCTGCTTGTGTCAACATGCCATTATATCCATTCCTCTGAGTTGTCTTTAAACTACTAACCAATTCCCCCCTAGTCCTTGGATAATTGCATTACAACTCAATAATTCTGTGTTTGGGTAGGGCCGTGAGAACTGGTGGTCTAAGCCGCTGTTCATCCTTCTGGATTGGTTATTTTTTGTTCAAGCCAGCTCTCAGCAGGACACGACCTTCTCTAGCTATGTTGTTAGATAAGACTGAAAGAAACAAGCAGGGAGAAAGAAAGGAACAGGGTAAACTAGGAATGAGATCTGATGAGTAGACGGGCGTTGGTTGAAAGATGCATGTGTGCACGCACATACAAACATACTTTACACAACAGAATTGTAAAAGGCATGAAGTGTTCCAGTGGTTTTGTCTGAGTCATTATGTGCTTGGGGGTACAAAGCTGTAAATGTGAGTGTATTGTCCATGCCTCAATGTGCAGGTGTGTCAGTGTCTTTGTGCTTGTGACTGTCTCCTCTCTTTGCCCTGTGGAGGCTGTGTCAGGTCCTTTTTGTTGGGTAGACCTGTTACCCTCCCTGCCCCTTTTTCACAATATGTTTCCCTCTTTTAATGTTAAAAACCTTAGTGAAGAAGACGAAGACAATACGGCTCATCAGCCTGTTATGTAATCATCTGTGTGCATAGCTGCAGATTTACAGACACTGAATACAAGACATGCTGGAGCCAGTTTTTTGGTTGAGAAGGGGCCAGATCAGAATTTCTTCACACTTATCAGACTAGAAGTAGAGGTGCAGCTTTATGATATTAAATGTACTGAAGACATGCAAGTATTGCTTCAAATTTGTTGTATAAAACAGTTCAGATATGTGGAGTAAATTGTACTCTATAATGTCTGTATATGTATTGTAATTTACAACTTCCCAATGTGGGAAGAAATTTTTTTTTAAAGTGAGAGAGATGTAGGCGCAGACTGCATTTTGGGAAGTTTGGGGAATTTTTTCAGTAGGCAGTTTCTCTCAACTCTAGCCTTGGTGGTGGCAGCCAGGATGCAGGAGAAGATCAAAGGCCTAAAGATGTTCCCCTGAGTAGTAAATGGGAGCTGGTGAGTAGGGAAATCAAGAAACTAGCATTAGCTATGTTAAACAGTTTTAAAGGGACATTTTCTTTCACAGTGTTTGTATTATATATGATTTATAAATATTCATACTGTATCAGCCTTCATACTTTTTAATGTGCTTATGTTTGTTCTTGTATCCTTCTGTGTTTGTACATGCCTACACTTAGGTACTGTAGCTACAAGTCTTTGTTTTTTCTTTTTTTTTCCAGAACTTTTAAGCCAGCAATTAAAAAATGGACGGCACATCTAAGGGCTCGGAGGCACAGACCCAACACACATGCTGGCAGTCAACAGGCAAGCCGGGGGAGGTGAAATTGGAGAGAGGGAACTGAGAGAAGGAGGAGGGCAGGGTGAGAGAGAAAGGGAAAACCAGAGAAAAGAGGGCGGGCTTACACTCAGGCAGCCATACACACCCTCTCCTCAGCCTTCAGTCTGGTCTAGGCACACAAGAGGCAGCATGTGTGAGTGTGTGCTGTAATGTGTGTGTAGAGTGAAACGCTGCGCTGGAGTGCTGGATACATCTTACTGATTCAAGGATTCCCCTGTTTGCTCTCAGAGAGGACACGTGCTGACAGGGTTTTAACCACCACAGGGAATTAATTGTTATACACAAGGGAAACTCTTGGAGCTCAAGTAAAGGTAATCAAATACATTTCTTGTTTTGAGGATTTTGGGGAGTTTTTTGAGTGACAGAAACAGAGAGAGAGAACTAGCTGTTAGGATGTTTAAAAGAACTGCCTTTATGTTGTATGTAGATGATTTGTGACTATTTAGATAAGTGTTAATTTTGTCTGAAAAACACAAAATGAGGTACAATCTTGTGGTTGTATATCATCCATATGAGTGTTAATGACTGTATACCAACTATTTGCTCAGATGATATACTTTCTTATACAGCGTGTGTCTGTATGTGAGTGTGACTTCTCTCCTTTGCTGCTACACTGGGTCTTTCCCACTCTCCATCTCACACGCACAAACACTCATATATAAATCGAAGAGATCTGCAAACAAAGCTTTACACGCATGTGGTTCAGATAGCCTGCATATATAGTAGTTTGTATGAGTTGATGAAAGGAGTTTATCAATCATTAATAGTCTCCCTGGGACATTGCCTAGTTTCCTACTTGAGGTGATACGGTGATAACAAAATACCTTAGCAGCCCTCTTAACTGGAAGCGCCTAACATTTCCTTATCAGAGAATGTACTGCATAAGGCAAACATAGGGATGCATGTTGTAGCAATGTGTACGTTTGGTTGTGTACTTTAAAAAATATGGCACAGGTGATATTACTTGTGATAAAGAGATTATGTTCTAGTTCAAAAACCCTGTTGCTACTTACAGTAAATTTCTGGTTATGGCACCAAAGGTGCATAATAGAGAATGAACTGAGATGGATCATATATTACTCTGATACAGACATTTATTTATATAGTCTGTGTATTAGAGAGAGATGTGTTGTGTGGAAATATTAGAGCAGAGGAGAAATGGCTAAAGAGCAGAGAGAGGAGTAGACAAAGAGGGAGATGTAAGAGCTATTGAAAGTCTTCAGGCAGCAGCAGTTAAAGGCAGTGTGGTACAGAAGATTTAGCAGACAAGAGTAAGACAGGGGATAAGGAGCAAGTTGAAAAATAAAGATGAAACTAAAACTAAAAGGAAGAGATGCTGCATAAATAAACTTTTACCTCCTACTGAATACATAAGGTATATTTACCATCTGTGTGTGTGTGTGTGTGTGTGTGTGTGTGTGTGTGGAAAAAGTATATTAATGGAAGTGTCAGGTCTCAGCTGTGCAGAGGGTCATCTTTGGGCATCCAAACAGCAAAAAAGCAGGTCAAAGAGGAGAAAGTCTCTGCTTTCCTGTCTCCTCCCTGATTTCCCTTCCAGAGAAATTCAACAGAACAGTTTTCTTGCATGATATATTGTTTTTTTTAATTTTGTGGGTCATTTTCAAGAGATTCAAAAGATTCAAGAAGGCCTTAAAGGTACACTAGGCCAGAGAGTGGTAATTTTTTTCCAGTAACTGGTAACTACTATTGGGACTAGTAGAGCTAGATAAGTAGGGATAATGGCTGGACTAGATGAAACTGCCTATCAAGCCAGTGGGGTCGGCCATGACAGCTTAGCTTAAGCAGATACAATGTAGATACAAGGCTGGGTCAAGCTGCTAAATATTTACTCTTTACTCGTGAGAGATGGCGTTAAAGCAGCTTAGTATGTTAGGTCAGTTTTAAAGGTGCTGTAGGCTAGAGAGCGGTGTCGTGTGTCATGGGGCCCAGCAGGTTAATGATGGCATGGCCTGATAGGGCACAGTGATAGGTTAAAACACAGTTCAACATATAACCTGGGGTTCTTCTGAATGTTCACCCAGGCTCTGGCCTATTTTTAGTATTGGTAACTAACTTTACTACTACACAGCAAAGCGTTTGTTGTGTATGATTTAATCTGTCAGGTTTTGGCCAAGCTGCTAAAACAGCTAAAACACATGAGTAATTCACGTTGCAAAATGTCAAAGTAATTGTGATTTAGTGGCTTATTTAAGCTTCAGTAGAATAATAAAATGCTAAATCTTTTAAGGATACGTTTACTCTTTCACAAAACCCTGAATCCTCTCAAATGAAGATAAGCCATGTACACATTTTATATGCTACACAGTTCTGTTGCCAAGTTTTGTAATGATGCTCATATTTTCTATTTTCAGAAAATTAAAATTCCTATACTAGTTGTCTCTCTTGTTTTCTCGTTATCTTTCCTTCATGTTATCTTTTTTATCACAACAGTCCCCTGCTTCAGTTGCTGCCATAAAGAAGTTAAATATTGGCAGGGTATTTTGAGGAAGATATCTGTGAAAGGATTTGTATTCTCAGATAAAACTTGCGTGTGTTTGTTTGTATGTACGTGTACACTCCTTTTTAAAAATTGACATAGACTATGTGAAAGTCTGGGGCTGTGAAGTGCATGGGGGATGGGAGGAAGCTATTATCTCATACACAGTTACACACTGTCCATCCAGGTTTATGTGTGTTGATTTACTATGTGTGATTTCAGAACACGTGTGTGCATCCACACAACCATGTGTGCTGCCTGTGTGCAGTGTGCTAATATAGTGTGTGAGTGTGAAGGGGGGCGGCTCCATTAAGTGAGCCCTGTGGGTGTGTGTGTTTGTGAGAGAATGTGTATATACTGACCTAGATTGATACAGTGCTCTTATGCTAAGTCAGCTCACCTGAAGGGCAGACATATAAGTAGCCTTATCCATCTCCTCTGTAATGCACATCTGGCCTCATGTAAACACATACCTAGGGACTTGTCTATTTCTTAGGATGCTGAAATCTTTAAATTTATGCCCATGAAGTGCGCTCTACATTAAATTCTCCATAATTATATGAAAAAAAAAATCATTATCCTCATCAGCAACTTGGTGACTTATTGCCAATAATCTCACATCTACATTTGCTCACTACAGTGAATATGATTCTTCTGACCTTGTGGCATAGCTGACACACACCCTCTCTTTATGATTACAGAGACAGTATATAAGATGCAGCTTGACAAACATGTGGCCAGCATGATGAAGGGATAATGCAATTAAGATGAAAGGGATTATCTCTCTCTTATCTTTGTGCGCTTCTCTGATTTTTCTAACCGTTTGGTCTCAAATACTTCCTCAGTGGTCGACTTGCATTATTTCTGCTGTTGAGCAATTATGGGGCTTATGCAGCCCCCCAGTGCCCATCTCTCAACATGCAATCAAGCCATTTAAATGTTTGTGTTTGACTGTGTATCTGTGGGATCTCTCTGTGTCTTCTCGCTGTCTCATTCTCTCAATTCTCTGCTGCTGTCACTTGCAAACCAGCAGCAGACAGATATTGTTGAAGTGTGTTTTGGGAAAACTAAGACAAGACTGACAGCCATGGGTGGAGAGACACTGAAATGTTTTTTTTTTTTCTTCTTCTTCTCTGGTTTCAGAGTGTGTCTAATTAAGGTGTCAGCAGTAGCAGTAGTAGGGGGAATCCCTTTGCAGATGATAGAATAAGCTAGTGGTTCTCAGACTGAGGCTCAGGACCCTTCCCCAGTCTTTGACAAATTAAATATAAGAAGTCATGAGTTTAAAGAATTAAAATGCAGGCAAAAAACTTAATGACACACATTTCATTTAGTTGCTCAGTCAGTCTCCCTTTCTTTTTTCTTGGAAATAATTGGATAATTTGTATCTCTTCTTTCAGCAAAAAACTGTTCCCATAAATTGGGGGAAAGAAACACTCTTTGGTTGATGTGTTACTAGTTTCCATCCAAATACACTGTAGCTCACAATTTAATTTCCAATAAATTAGCAAAAGGAAATGTGTGACTATTAGGAGTTCGGCATAAAGAGGTAAGTGGTCATTGATGACAATTGTTCAGTCAGGTGTCATTAAACAATTGAAAAGAGGATGCAATGAGCTGAAAGAACACAGCTCCTACCGCACACAAATGAAAAACCAAACGGAAAACATGACTAATTTGAGGAATCTTAGTCACCACCACACAGATCTAAAGTTTTTGTCTCTTCAGTGGAAGCTTGGGTGATGTTTAAATCCTTCCTAATTCCTTCGCACTTTGTTGCGTTTTGTTTTCCACCTCAAGTCAATCCAGGTTTTAGTGATATTTCAACTTTTTTCAAGATTCTGTTCTTTCCGCTCCATTCTTTATGCACAAGTTGAAAATACACAGAAAACACATAGATGACATGCTTTTATTTTAAACGCTGACATTTTATGACAAGGATTTAGAGAATATGTCTGTTTTATTATTTTTATGCATGTGTGTGAGTGTGTCTGTATTATGGGATATTGGGCTTTGGCATGAGCTTCTGAAAATATGAGAAGTGCAAGATGAGAGAGGCGGAATGAATCATCATGAACATTATGTCACACTGACGTGCTTGCTTTTGTTCATCTGTAATGTCACTTATCTGGTTGTGCAGGACTCTAAGAGTTGTTTTCTGGGGTGTGCATAACATCAGGTGGAGGACATTTTTTTTGTGCCAGACTCCTCAACATCAACCCCCTGATGAGAAGAACAAGACGTAAAAGGAGCAGGAAAAGCAGGATGGGGTGTCTCTAATTTGAGAAGGGGTTGAGACGGGGGAGGGGTGTCTTCATGCTGACATGAGCTGGCATGTTCCCTCATTCATTTCCTCCCTTTTGTCTGTTCTATGTCTGCTGATGGACTGGGAGTTTCTTCCTTCCTTCCTTTGCTCCCTCTCTCTTGCTCTCTTTTGCTTTGTTTCTTTCTTTCTGTTTCCTGAACCATCCTCCCTCCTTCCTTCCTCTCTTGGTGTGACAGCATTTCCATCCCTGTCATGTCGTCCCATTATCTCTGATCAGTGTTCCAGTCTGCACATCAGCTCGGGCTGCAAGCTGATATTGTGTAAATGCATGTATATTATATGTTTTCGTGTGTGTGTGTGTGTGTGTGTGTGTGTATGCATCTACATCTCATTTGATATAGTTAAATCCTGAGATTTTTCTAGTGACCTCAATACAAATGAATTGCCCAAGAAAAAAGGTGAATGTGTATGTTTTTGTTTACTGAGTGATCAAGTAATGTGAGCAAGGTGATATTTCTCATTTATCTCAAAGAAAAAACATTTGCTATTAAAATGAATGGTGGAAAAGGTCAAGAGTTTTAGGCAAGACATGTTACCTGAGCAGGAAGCTTCTGTAAAAGACTTGAGAGAGAGAGGAAATACATTTATGTGTGAAGTGCTGAGTAGGGATTTAAGGGAGGAATCACTTTGAGACTGCAAAGAGTGTCTTCAAAGATGGTGTTTATGCTGTGTTTGCGCTGGGGAGATTTTGCTGCCCTGGGATCTCCTTTTTATCTCAGTTTGGACATTTTTACACCCCATACTTTGTGTACATGTGTGCTTGTGTATTTTGAGTGTATTTTCTGCGACTGTGTGTTTAAAGCAGAGGAAACGGGGCACTTAGCCTCTCGTCGCCCCCTTCACTCCATCTTTCCCTTCAGCCCCCAACTCCACATTAGAGCCAGCAAACGACTCACTGCTCATCACATAGTCACACTTCATGTTCCTGCTTGTTGACCTGGAAGTGATACAGTGGGATCGTACAAGGCAAGTCTCAAAAGCCTATGTGTGCATTTGTAAGTGTGCATATGAAAATATGAATGTGAATATGTGTGTGTCTGGGAGTGACAAAAGCAAAGATAAAGCCTCACAACCAGAGCTGCATGGATTTTTTTTGTTCCTTACTGAGTTTCTTTGAGGATAGAAACCCTATGGTGAATGCTATATAAGGCTTCTATTAGACTCTGTTTTTATTGTTGTCCTGTGGTGTGTTAGCTTTTAGGCATGTGAATGTGTCTGCATGTCTTTGTGTGTGTGGTCAGATTGCCTTTGTCCTCTCCCCTCAGGCCTGCACTCAGATGTCAGTGAGTCGTGTGGAGCTTATACAGGTCACTAATGCACTGTAAGGGGAGGCTCTATTCACCGTGACCGCTCAGAGCCTAAACAATAACCCCTAACTCGAGTCCGCACAGAACTCGACTCCCAGGAAATGGACCCACTGACCTAGATCCAAGCCTGTCCACTGAAGACACGCCACACTGCTGACCTGTTTGTTGACATCTTGTTCTCTCAGTGATAGTGATGTTTTTACGGGAAGACATAATTTAAAAGTGGGCTGATATTCTACAGGATAATAATTTGAGAGAAGCTAAGGCTATCTGTAATGTTCTTTACTAGTGATGATGCTTTGGATAAAACAAGATATTTATATAAAGTGTAGTACACTACAGAAAATTTTTTTTTCTCACATTTTCTTGTCTAAATGATAATAATCATTTAATCAAAAAGAATAGAAAAGACAGATTGATCAGAAACTCAATCATTACTTTCTGTTCTAATGAGTTTTGTTTGTTTTATTCTAGATCTAAGCTCAATCCCTGTGTGGGAAACTGACCTACACATATTGTGTGTTAAGATTACTGCAGTGGTTTGTTGTCATTGAAATTTGTAGAATACTGATGCAAATTTCTGGGCGTTGGTTCTCTTGAATTCCCTAAACCTCTCACACCCTACTGTGTGTACGGATGTTTGTGTGCGCATGAGTGTGTGTGTGTGTGTGTGTGTGTGTGTGTGTGAGATGCACGATTGCAGAAGTAAGAGAAAAGAAGATTTATTTATGGTAATGACACGCTATTTGGTTTAAACTGTAGGTTTACTGTAAATAAACAGCTGTGTATTATTATATTATTAGATATAAATTATCCACAGGGTATCAAAATTTTGTGTAACTCAGGACTTTACCATATTGTTTTGGTGGTCTGTGTTTTCCTTGTAAGCTTGATAGACAGAGCCCCACACAGTGAGTTGCTGTTTGTCACATTCTTGCTGAACAGTTCTTACCACCATGCCTCACTGCAGAACATTGTTTTCTGTCTCTTCCTCAGAGGGGTATTTTGTTTGTAAGTGCTGCTGTTGACTCAGGTGCAGGGATGCACTAAGATAACTTCCCCTTCCACCTCGCACCTTCCCCATCCCCCTCCCTCTCCCACCAATCCTTCTGGGTGTTTCCCGTTCTTCTGCCGCTACGTCTTTCTTAATATTACTGTACCTGCCTCCTCACCGTCGTCATATTTATACTGTTATTTTGCCCCTGTGTGTCTTTCTATATTTCCTCCTCCACTTTTTCTTACCTGTCATTGTGCAGTCATGCTAAAGCCTCTCTGGCTCCTTGGTAATTATTAGGGGAGTCCTACAGAGGTTTTGCAGAGCCTCAGCAGTTTTCTTAATTAATAAAGTGATATCAGTTTTGCTTTGTGGTTTTTAACTGCCCTTGCATTACTCTAACAATTTGACTAAAATCAGAGGAAGAGAATATCTACATAATACATATGGGCAGTATTTAAGCCTCAATCATGTTGCACAGATTTTGGAATCAGAATAAACATATAACTCCATTAACACATCCAGGTTAATAGTTGTTTTCTGAATTTACTCTTGGCAATTCTACATCATGGGTTGTTTTTATTCTATTTAGTCTAAATAGGTGTTCTAATGAATTATTGCACATATAGTGTACTACAATACAGAAACTATATGTCTTCTCTCTCTTATTGACCATGTGACACAAACACGCAGTACACACACGGACAATAACCTATTTAGTAATTCTCTCCCGATAGTGTCATATTGTTAGTGACAACAAATCGGGCCTGTTCACACCTGCCCTACTTTGAACTGGCACAACATCCATCTTTATCAACCTCTGAGGACCTATCAGCACCACTCCACCTATTTACCTCTCATGTCCCCTTCCACCTCAGGACACATCATTTGTCTGTCTACCTGTGGCCTAACACTCAATTCCACCAGCTCCCCACTGCTCTAACAACCTCTCATCCCCCTTTCAGCGCCATCATGTTTTTTTTTTCTAGACCCTCCTGCCACTCTCATCCCAGCCCCCCAGTCTCAACCTCCCACCTCAATCAGTCTACCTTTGCCTGAAACCCTCTTATCCCTCTCTCTCGCCCGCTCATCCAACCTGTTATTTCCCTGTCTCTCCAGACTGCACAGAGCGGAATAGGAAGTATTACCTGCCAATTTGGCTCCATTCACCCCTGTCTGTGTTTGTCTGAGGGCGTCTATGTCTGGATTTGTGGTGATGGCAGGGTTTACCTGATATGGATTTTAAAGACAATATTTGATGGTGAAATTAATAATGTATAAATTTGGCCATTCTTTTTAAACCATGCACCTCATTTTCTACAAGACTGAATCAGTTTTATCTACATGCACAGGTTTTACTGAAATGTTAGCAGCAGTTAATTGATAAGTTTGCCATAGTTTTTGTATCGTTCCAGTTCACATATTTGCACTGATAAACTACCAAGGAAATCTTAATATAAGAATTACATGGACACTGACTCGAGAATAGCTGCTATAAAACCTGGTCAATCTGGTAT
The DNA here is from genome assembly GCF_900324485.2 of Mastacembelus armatus. Taxonomy (NCBI): domain Eukaryota; kingdom Metazoa; phylum Chordata; class Actinopteri; order Synbranchiformes; family Mastacembelidae; genus Mastacembelus; species Mastacembelus armatus. The sequence goes on along the minus strand of NC_046646.1, from coordinate 16,130,456 downwards.
ATTTTAAAGAAATTCAAATATGCTGCCACGTCAGCACAGTACTCACCTTCTTTTTTAACATTATTTTATTTGTGCACGCTCAGCCGCTCCCCCTCCAGGCTGCCTAGCCCTACAGGGTTTCTACAGTTACCAGCTAAATCTGGAGCACAGTCAACTTCTTGTCCCACTCCTCCTTGATAATTAATGCAACGCTTCTTTTACTGCCTCTCACATATTTGTAATTTACAAATTACCAAGTGAATATTCAGTTGATTGGTTTTGATGACTTGTCTCTGCAATCACTATTTCATCAGGACAAACAAGTGAGCGTTGATTGAGGAATAGCAAAAGAGGGAGTTGTCTTATTAACATTTAATAAAAATCATATAGGTTATCATTTATCAGTCAGCCTGCTATACCGTATAGTTATACTCTGTTAAGTCCAGGAAAGATTAAATTTAGGCCCACACTTGATTTCTTTCTGTCTCTCAGAACAAATGGAGTAATGCATTACTGACCATCCAGTACAAAACATTAAAACATACATCTTCAAAGATGATAATGGGAGGTTTAAATCTATGCAGCCTCCTGTCTTTTACTTCATACGTGGACTTGTGATTGCTGAGCCTGCATTCAGCAGCAGCAGCTACAAAGTGGAACGTCAAAAAGCTACATACAGTCATTGACTCTCACGGGCCTCTCACTCAATGGAGCACTTGTGGTGGAAGGATTTTTCCATAAAATATGGTAATCCCTGACTGCACCATGCTGCAGAGACAGTCCGCTGAAATCTGAGTTAAGGAGTGTGTAGCATAAGCTCCTAGAAAGATGAAGGGGCGTATTTAATGAGGTTAGTGACACTTGAGGAGGAACGTGTAGTGAAGTGGCTGACATTGACTTCCACTGCCCTTTATCTTTTTTATTTGATCCTCAATCTTTTTATCTGATTTATATGTACTATTTTGCAAATGTTATGTGTATATATATGTATCATTTTTCACTGTCTGGTACATGCTTTTTGACAAGAGCTGGCAGGGAATTTGCTTGTACTAGTATGATTAACACAATCATCTCCACTTCTCTGCAAGTTGATGACAAATAGAGGGGACCATAGTAAATGAATAGCAATCATCTTTTAATTTCCTCCCACTCCACTTTGTTCTGTCATTCTTATGCTTTGCACTCCTCTGTGGCCTCAAAATGAAAGCACTCTTCAGGAAGGAATTATAGTATGTCTCTCACCAGTTTAAAGAAATTAATGTTTGATTTAAGCACCAGCTAATACTCATGCTTGCGGGCACACTGTTTGTGTATGTACATGTGTGTGTTTAAGCTGAAAGAGGGGGGAGATGGTGCGTGTCTCGTCAGATCCCGAAAGGGTGAATACAAAGCTAATCTTCCTCTTTCAGGGAATTCTCCCAGTGATGTCTCAGACAGTGCTGTCTCAGAGGGACTGTGGGAGTGCAGTGGAGTGTGCACTCCCATCTCTACAATAGGATCTTTTCTGAGCATATCTGACTGTTATCTTAGCAATAGATATAGTTCCTTTTAAAATGTGAACAATTCACTCACGCAAATACACACACACACCTAGGTGTGTATGTGCATAGAGACATGCACTAACGGATGAGTCCTTGATCTTTATTTGTGTGTTTATCTTTCAGAGCAGGTTTGCTGAGCATAAACAACTACAAGGAATTCCCAGTCTATATGCATGCGTGTTTGCAGCTGTGCTTGTGTGTATTTCTGTGGGTGGATGCAGGTGTGTATGCAAAATCTCTGAGCGTGGAGGCCTCCTGATAACACCTTCTTCCAGATTTCCATGGTAATCTATTTTGACTTGCTTGGGCTGAAGTGTGCCCTATTCAGAATTCCTTTGTTTACCCCCCAGAGAGACTGCTAGCCTTTCTGGAAAGGGGTGGGGGGTGACTTTGCTCTCTGCCTTGAGGGAGGGGGTATGGTATGTGAAAAGTGCGGGAAAAGACCTAAGGGAGGGGTGAGTCCTGAGACTGCGTCATGTGTTTTGAGGCTTGATGGGGGGTGGTCATGGTTAAGAGTGCAGAGAGAGTTCAGAGAGGTTGGTCAAACCGAGAGCTTCTCTGGTTACAGCAGTGTCTAGACTGATCACTAGTTTCAGTGTCTCTTTTAGGTTTTATTATTTTCATTTGACCATTCACTGGGAATTACAAAGTCCCAAATGCTAATGAGGAAACACTGATACTGTCTTTATTTTTCAGTTCAAACAATAAAGGTTACCAGTAACCTCATTACTCATTAATTAGTCAGGTCAAAAACACAGTAAATGAGTCTGAGTATCACAAGAGATGGTGAAAGTGTCTGTTCTTTAAACCTCCACAGTTGTTAATTTGTAATAAGAAACTATATTTATTCAGTTAAACCTGTGTGGGACTCTTTTGAGAATGTCAGATCCTATAATGTATGATACACATTGACTGTACACTATGATGATGCAGTGCCAGGAATCTAGATAGGCTATTCTCACCTAACAGCCAAGACTGTTAACAGTTTTATTAGCAAATTTTCTAAAACAACACAAGGAAATGTGCAGGACACCCAGTGAGCACTTTTTAAAAGCAGAAAATGACCTGCTTTATTCATGGTTGGGATTCTGTTCACATAGTGTTTTTTCTCTATTTTCGGAAAGCAAAAGGTCATTTATTATTCATAATGGTTTTAAAATAAAGTTGCACATATTCCAGCAGTCAGTGCCACTTCTGTGCTCTTGTGTAAAAGTTATTGGATGGAATATGAAGACTGCATTTTTACATTGGTGAACAGTTTTGTAAAAGCAAGTACATTTGTAGTGGATTGTTGTTTTTTCGGAGGGAGAGATATAATAAAGGTGCTTAGTGTTTTCATAATCAGTGCTTAATTTCAGTAGTCACTCTGTGAAGAGCCTAGACAGTGTGATTGTTGACAATGACAGACTTAAAAAGCAGTGACAGGCTTTGTTGCCTTTTATTCGCTGTTCAGTGATGTATAGTAGTGCACGTCCATGCCATGTGTGGTTTGAGTCTGAAGACCTGAGCTGTGTGTCATGTAGGGCGGAGCTGTGAGACAGGTGCAGAGATGAAAAGATAGGCAAGGGGAAGTAGGGTGTGTCTGTTCCATGGCTGTTCTGACAGGCCTTTGGTATTTTTCCAAACGGTGTGAAAACATGTGTGTGAGTCAGTAAACCTGCTCACATTTCTCTTGGGATTGTGCAGGTGTATGAGACTAGAAGCATGTCTGCCTTTATTTCACTGTATTGTAGTGCACACTGCAAAAATCTACCTGCTTCTGTTCATCTCTGCTGAAGCTGAGAGTCTGAAGTATAGGTGTTGAGCATCTGTATAATGCAGCTGTGGCACTGTGGCAATCTACACCTTTTATTGAAACTGTTTGTATGGTAATTTTGGTTTCTGTATGGTGTCTGGAGCTGTTGTCCACCCCATTTATTTCATTGAGGTGATGCAAAATAACAGAAACACCTCTGTGTAATGCACTGCATTTAAACAGACTCCAAAATTATCATGCCATTGAATCAACACCTCTTTAAAATGGTTTCAACCAAACTGAACATTATCATCTTGATGAAAGTTGGATTTATTCCATGACCATTAGGTTTCATTAGTTTTAGTCAGGGGTACTTAACAAATTTCTAAGTGATTGAGGTTTGACAGTGCCAGAACAGTTGTTTCTCACAGAGTTAAGTTAAATTCCACATCCAGTCGCAGTGCAATTTTCAGCTCCATCTCTGTCTCTGAGTTTGTGGCCATTGTGGTTGACCAGAACACTTTCAGTAAATAAAAATCAAATATAGTTTAAAATGAAGCAAAAGGAGGTCATCTTTTTGGAGTTGTGTTTTTAGTGAGGCATTTAACCAGTATGCAGTTTTATTTTCATCAGATCATTCTTTGGCCCATCTCTGTGTGTTTGTGTGGTCGTCTGTGAGTGGGCATGTCTGCATGGTAATGATGCTTTGGCTGCTGTCGTGCAGACTATTGTGTTAATATACTCTCTCAACGTGCTAATATACTGCGAGAATGAGAACAGGAATGGGAGGCTGAAAGAAAGAGAGCGAATAATTATGTTTCCCCTTTTGTCTCAGCTCCCTCAATTAAGCCCAGAGAGAGGCAGCCAGAACATGTCTACTTATCCACTTAAAGCTCAGCGACAATAGGACCCCCCAGTTTCTCTCTATCTCTCCTTCTCAGCCTTCATTGCTTCCTTCCCCCTTTTTCTTGCTTTTCCATATCAAAATTCCAACAACAGTACAGTACCCTGGTATGTTTTTTATTCCTTCCCTTCCTAGTCTGTACTTTCCCTCCTCGTGTGTTTTGCCTCCAGCCTTGCCTCATCTCTCAGGTCCATGTGGGTTTTGCACAGAGCTCCCCCCACCCCCTGCCCTTGTTACCCCTTTTCTTCTCCAGTGCCTTGCTGCAGGGCACTGGGTCAGGAGAAACGACGAGACTAAACATTTTAGACTGCACACTGCCAGAGGAAAGACAGAGGTTTGATTTTCCCTGTGTTGTGTCAGACAGGATTATTTTGTTTGTTTGGCCTCTATATGTGTTTTTCACCTCCACTGTGCAGAAGTGAAAGCTGAACTGAATCACACAAAATGTGAATTACTGTATATGGCATAGTAGCAGCAATGTATGCTAATGTAACCAAGAGCTCTCGGAACTAAATGGTTGTACAAGTTTAATTATTACCAAATGAACAGCAGATTTTAAAGGGAAGCATGACTGACTCCAAAATTAATATCTATCACATGTCAAGCAATGAGTGTTGATAATAATATTTGTGTCTGTATTTGGGGGGTTGGTGTCCAGCATGTGGGCTTGGCTAAGTCCCATCAGACTGGATGGGATGGAAGACATATGAAGAAATAAAGACTGGAGTGTTAGGAAGCGGAAAAGGAAAGGAGGAGATATATCAAGGTTAAGTTTAGCTTATATAACTGCTTCCCACAGCTGGGATGAAAATGTGCTGCAGTGACCAAGTTTAAATACATGAACACACAGCAGTGGCAGGGTGCAAAGTCAGAGCTCACAACTGAAACAACACAGTGTGTGTGTTTTTCATGCATTTTCTGACTATCGACTTTCATACCCTTTCTACTTCTCCTTTTCTGAACTCTCATTTCTGTCTTTTCCGAGAACTTTTTCACGGTTGAGTTTTCATATTTCTGCCCCAGTAATAAAAAAACAACAGATGTAATGAAAAACAAGCAAATGTCCAGTTAAGATTACTCACCACAACTGAAGCATCTAAACAGAACTTTGAATAAGGTAAATACTTTATGTAAGCTGCCTCATTCTACATACAAACTAAATTATCATCTGGATATGAACTGAAAATATGTGCAAATTTATCAAATCTGTGCACAAGCAAGCATACTTGTGTTTGCATACCTTCACAATATACCTAGCACATTATAGAAATCTTGGTCTAGTCTCAGCAGCTCAGAGCTGGTATTAGAGAAAATTAGGTCATGTTGGCAAGGATCATTTAGTTGGGTCTTAAGCAGAAAATCATATTCCATAGTTGCTTTCATTTCATTTTCTTTCATTTTACCAGCAGTGTATTTAAATGTGTGTGCGTGTGTGTGTGCGTGTGTGCATAAATCCCTTTGTATTCAGGCAAAAAAGGGGTGTTTCCCAAAATGTTTGTGTGCATGCTTATACATGCCTGTGTAGTTTTGGGCTGGCAATGTGTTTCAGGGTGCAGTTCAAAGAAAATGTAGTTATGGGTGAGTCTTTTTTTTCTCCCCTCTGGCTCAGACCAAAACTCTATGCTTTGTTTTAGATAATCAGTGAGATAGCATACAGTGTGCTTTTTGTTTGCCTGCAGTTTTTGATGCCTTTGAATTTAATTAACACCATTGTCTTTTCCCTTCCCATCCTATACAGGGACTCTCATACTATAGCATCCTTCTGTAGTGTGCTTTTAAAGATTTCCTTTTAACTGCTTTATGTAATAAACTTGGCATACCCTCCTGCTGTAGATTTAGAAATATCTTCCTCCTCTCGTCTCCTCTTTCATTTGATACATCAGGTCACTTGAAGTTGTGAGAAACACTCCTCTCTCTTGTTGTTCCTCTTGCTCAGGAGAAACCGGCACCACTGTTTGAGGATGTGTGGAGAATCATGCGGTCAGTCTAAGATGAAACGACACTGATGTTGAGATGCTTGTGATGTGGCTTCTTAACCACAGGTAGGCACAGGTTTTACACCTTGCTATCTCAGCACTACCCAACATTTCTGAATAATTTTATTTGCAGTAAGTTGTAAAATAAGTAAGTTTCTTCAAATAGTTTAGTTTCAGCCCTACCAAATAACATTATTATTTTTGTGATTCTCAATATGAGATTAATTTACTTGTTAAAACAGGTTTTTGCCACATTGGAGGAGGATATTTGTCAGTTTCTCTCTGTAGTTTGAGCCTACACTCAGAACCTGATGGTGTGGGTTTGATAATGTGTGACTCACAGGGACCAACTGATCTGACAGCAGTTGACTCAGCAGCTCCATGTGCTTATATAACAGAGAGCATGAGGTGAAGGCGGGTGCAGAGATAACCTTTTATCAACAGAATGAAGCTAAATACTGATTTTTGTGATGTAACTGTTCTGGCAGTATGGATAATACATAACTTCAATTTCTAAGTTGTGTATGTTTTCTCAATGTGCAGTTGAATCATGGGAAACACGGAGAGTCAGAATGGGGACAGTGGATTCTACGGTGATGTGACGGGTCATCTTTCCCGTAAGCACACATCCCGCTCACTCCGTCTTTCCAGCAAGCAGACAATCGCCCGCCGTTCCAGGCACTCTTCTTCAGTGAAACAGGAGCACAGAAACTCTGAAACATCAACTCGCTCCTCCAGCACTCCAAGCATCCCACAATCCTTAGCAGAGAACGGACTGGAGCCTTTCAACACAACAGATGAGTTTGAAGAGTTTGGCATCAACCCTCACTGGACACAGCGCGTAGCCATGACGATGAGGCCTGAGTCCTATCAACAAGATGACGAACTTTTGGCCACACCAACTCCTGAAACCTCAGAGGCAGACACTGTCGCTCAGGATGGAGGAGAAGACTGTACGGGGGATGGGGAGGGAGATATTGTTGGAGGTGAACATTACCTCCAGCGAGTGTCTGAGGGGTCCCGGGAAGGAGGGAGTTTTAAAAAGAAGCGGTCAAAGTCAGCTGACATGTGGAGAGACAACAGCCTGGAGTTCTCTCTGTCTGACCTGAGCCAGGAGCATCTGACCAGCACTGAGGAGATGATAGATGGAATAGAAGAAGAAGAGGAGGAGCAGTTTACATGTGCCAGAGGCAGCGCAGGTGAGGATGGTAAACACACATTCACACTAAAGCGTTCAAGCATTTCGGATCAACACAGGCATAAAGATGTCTAATTTGTTTGTTTGTTTACAGTTAGAGAATACATGTCCAATTCTCTCATTACATTATTCAGATAGATAAAGTATTTTATTAGTTCCCAAAAGAAATGTAGCTGTCAGTCACTGTTATTGTTGCCAACAGTGCTTATATTTTATATCTGCATGGCTATACACTACCAGTCAAAAGTTTTGACACACTCCATTGAATTGAATGAGAAAGTGTGTCCAAACTTTTGACTGGTACTGTACGTCAAATCTTGATGGACATATTTCACAGCTTGAATAGAAACAGTACATATTGAAGCATCTGAAGTTTTCCTCAGATTGCAGGTTTTGTTCAGAAAGAAACTCTGTAGCTCCCACGTGTATGGTGACTGATGCTTGAAAAAAAAAGTCTTTATATGTGTATACCAGTGCACGTGGTCAGGGGTGTTGATTTGATTCACATTACAGGTGATTGGGAAGAGTGTGGTGGAGAAAATTGCACAGGCACAAAAGTGATTTGAGAAGGTCTGATTGAACGTTAGCTGCCATCCATTAGTTGTCCTAGCTCTGTTGATCACAGGGTTGTTAGCTGAAATGGCCCCGTGCTGAAGCTGTTGGAGTTCAGTGTGTCTGCAGGCGGTAACTGGTAACACAACTGTTCAATCCCCAGGTGGTTGGTAATGCATGGGCTTGCTGCACATGCACATAGAGACATATAGATAGAAATAGATTCACAGAAGGCACAGATACACATGGAGAAGGTTACTTTCTATGTCAAAAGTAGCAAAGTTATCTGAAAGTAACAGACAGTAATCATGCTAAATTCACCTTGGTCTCACATACACACGTGAATACACACACTCTCCTGCAGTAACCACCTGTGTATGTTCCAGGCTCAGCTGAAAGGGCATCATCTCTGGACCATCTGTGCAGCCAGCAGAGTCCTAGCCTCAGGGGGGAGAGGAGCCGCTACTCTAAAAACCGGAGAGAAACTGTGTGCGATGGAGATGGGGAAGGAGAGGAGGGGTTGATGTCTCCAACAGAGGAGGATGCTGGTGGATATGGAGCATTCACACTCCCCTGCAGACGCTCTCACTGCCTGTCTGAGGGTTTGGAAGGGCTCGGCATCTCTGCAACACCATGCCCTGCTTTCCAGGGACGACGAGCACAAACTACCCAGGTTTGATCATATAATAAGTACTATGTATTTTATAGATGACGCTGTACTCTGATTAAAAGTCTAATACTTTGCTGTGCTATTTCTGGTAGTTCCTTTTTGAAATACAGACACACTAAATATAGAATGAGAGAGGACTTTGTTTACCAGTAGTATCCAGGAAGTCCAAGGGGTTCATAGACATGACAGAGGACACCAGTCAACCCAGCAATTAACATTTTGTTGACAACCAGAGACATTTCCTGTGTGTGCTCATGTTCTGGAGTTTTGCAGTTGTGTGTTTTATTTATGCACATTTAATTATGTGTGTATATTTGTGTAGTGGGGAATGGGATTACAAGGATTTAGATAGAAAGTTGCTTTGGGGTTAACTGTCCAGTGCTGGCAGGGTTTCTATTCCCCCTCCAGAAATTAAAGCATTAAACCTTGTCATTCATGCTTCATTCACTAACCACAAACACACGGGCCTGACATATATAAATATACACACAATGAAAATTTGAACATCATTTTTAAGACTTTCTGTATTTTTACGAAAGCAGGTTCATTCAAAGGGTAAAAGAGAAAGAAAGTCCCTGCAAAGTATCGCCAGGAAGCCAGTTAATAAGGGATTTAATAGACAAACACAAAACTACGTCATTAGAAAAAAAAATATTCACATGCTTTCTGTAATTTTATTGTGTCATTGGTAGAAAAAAGTTACCAAATAAAAGGGAGGTACTAAAATAATAAACCAGGCTTCAACACATTCCCAGAAGTATTAATTAATGGAGAACAGAGGATCATAAGTGCTTTTTATTTGTATTACTAGTTTTTTTTGGGCAGTTTTTTGCCTTTATTTGATAGGACAGTGGAGAGAGACAGGAAATATATATATATATATATATATATATACACTTTAATAATCCATTAGTAACTCATCTTTGTTTATATCCTGTATTTCTCGCTGACAGGACATCTCGGGTGTGCTCGGTGAGGGAAGTGAGTATGGTGACAGTGGCATCGATGGCGTCACTACGGAGATAGATGGCGATGGAGAGTTGGTGTCACGGCGCTGTAAGGCCATGTCGGCCTCTTTCTCACTGTACTCGGCTACTGAGAGCAGTGTTTTCAATGGCAGCGACAGTGGGAGCAGCAGTGCAGGAGGACTAGAAGGAAGAGGCGGTGAAGGAGCCAGGGGAGGAGTGTACGAGAATTTCCGGAAGGAACTGGAGAGTCAAGTCTGGGTTAGTTAATTTTTTTATATGGATGTGTATATATTTCTTTTAAGTACAGGTAATCATAGATTCATCATAAAGTATTTCTCATTCCTTTATTTCATTCACTCTCTTGTCAGGCACATCAAAGTCGAGACTGCACAGAGGAAGCGGGCTCTGCTGTGAGTGATGAGCAGAGTAGCAGCACACTCAGTGCTGCGTATCCATCGGACAGTCTGATGGGCTGTGCACAAGGCACAGTTAGGAAAGCAGGGGCTCTTGCTGTGAAGAACTTCTTGGTTCATAAGAAAAACAAGAAGGTGGAACCTGCAACAAGGCGCAAGTGGAAACACTACTGGGTTTCTCTGAAAGGTGTCTCTTTTCCCTCTGTTGAAAATTCGTTTTTTCTTTTTACCTGTATTTGATAGTTTTTAACACAGAACAACAAAAATTCAAAGGCAAGAGCTGTAGGTCTCCCACTAGATTCACACTGAAGATGTTGTGGTTACATGGTGTGCACCTGAGCACCTTCAATCTGTTATTTATGCTCCTGTAGCTGCATCAATTTATATATTTAGTCACCTAAAATATCCCTTAATTAATTATATAGAATTAAAAATTTAAAAACACCTTAACATGACCCTAACCTCTTTAGGCTCCTGTTAAAGTGTAATCACACCAGACCATGCCTTTTGTTGCCACCTTTACTGTCTTACCCTCTTTTGTATAGCCTCATATTTCCTCTCCTTGGCCTCATCACAATTTAATTTTATGGTGGAGTCCGTGTCTAATCCAATCTCGTCTTCTGAAATGCGTAAGATAAAGCATCTGCAGTTGCATTCCTGCCTGCCTCTTCTCCTCAGATCCATGTTTAAAAATAAATACATTTGATGGTTCCTACTATTCCTCCTGACCTCATATTACATTTTATTTGCAAAGTCTAAAAATGTAGACCTATGATTGTATTATTAGTTTGTTTAATTTAAGGGGTTAAGTACTTGTGTGAAAATGACACATTTAGTTGTTTTTTGTAGTTTTTGTTGCATTTCGGGGCACTTCCATAACATTGCCATTCACTGCTGAAACCATATTGTTTCCGTATTAATTTTAATTTAGTTCAGTTTTAATTAAATAAAACAAAATGGTAAATATAATGTGACATCATCTGTGTCTTCTGTGTTCTTAAAGGCTGCACCCTTTTCCTGTATGACTCAGATGGTCGTTCAGGTATTGACCATAACAGTGTTCCTAAACATGCATTGTGGGTGGAAAACAGCATTGTCCAGGCTGTCCCCGAACATCCCAAGAAAGACTTTGTCTTCTGTCTCAGCAACTCAGTGGGAGACGCTTTCCTCTTCCAGGTATGAGAGCCTTGGTTATTTAAAACAGCTGTGTGACCTAACAGCGGTTCTCTTTGTAAACAGAAGTCAATGGGAAATGTTTTAAATATTAACCCAAACAGTTTAGGCTTTAACAAGAGTAGTATGTCACTGTCAGAATACAATGGGTACCCACAGTTTATTAATGGTTTAATTTAATTTTTTCGACTACATGCAGTCAGCAGATTAGCAAGTGAGACAGAAATAGATGGCATACAAGTGCATGACATTTAGCCACGAGTGGGAGATAAGCCAGTCCTGTGTCCATGTGTTTGTTTTATATCTGACATGTTTAAAGGCCACACTGTCATACTGTCACAGTGATCCACCATGGTGACCATTGTGTAATATTAAAATGTGTCTATTTATATTCATTGCAGGCGTCCACAGTGACATTCACTAAATAAAAGGGAAGATGTGTAATAAAATGAAGATGAGATTATAGTGACTAATAGTTGGACTCATACCTCAGTTCTTTTAGCTGTCAGTTTTTTTTTTAATGTCTTTGACCCTTATTTGTGACCTGTTTTCTTTTAAATCCTTCACATATGTCACCATTTGTTTTCCTTTGTTTTTTTTTTCTTTCCTGCTAGACATCAGGCCAGACAGAACTGGAGAACTGGATCACGGCGATCCACTCTGCATGTGCCACTGCTCTCGCTCGGCAGCACCACAGGGAGGACACGGTGCGACTGCTGCGAACCGAGATCCGCAAGCTGGAGCAGAAGATCGACATGGATGAGAAGATGAAAAAGATGGGAGACATGCAGCTATCCACCGTCACTGACGCCAAGAAGAGGAAGACCATACTGGAGCAGGTATGAAGGCGAGTGAGTGGTCTTGTTGAGTGATGGAAGGGGACAAAGGGGAAACTGTGTAGTACGTGTCAAGATACATTATTTAAAGTGTTACATGCAGTAATTGCATACAAGATTAAAGAAAACCCAGAAGACTCAGGGGGACGTCTCAGTGTCAGAAAACATTTTTTCATATTATTTACATGTCATACTGTAGGTATATGTATGTATCTGTATGTGATGCTGATATGACCCAGGTTGGTAATCCCATACGTTGAGCACCCAGCTGAGTGTCTTTATCTTCCACCTGAATGAGTTAAGACTTTAAAGGGCTTTAAGGAGCTTTACAGATGCACATCTGTGTACTCTTGAACCACACCGATGCTCCATCCAAGCAATACATCATATTTACCGCATGGCGTCATCCTACCAAATGTTCTTAAGGAGTACTTGCCGTGACATATGTTTTCAAATATTTCGGCTGGTGCTCATTTATAAACACATGCAAGTGCAGCAGAATGCAGAATATTCAGAGCACATGTTGAAACACATGCAACACTTTCAGGTCAACCTGAAAATGCTGCTTTGAAACAAGCAGTTGAAATTTCAAAGCTGTTGTAGGATCAAGTTTGTTCACTTTGAATAGAACATAGCCTATAGCTTTATTCTTTTTCCATGCATGTCTGGAGCTGCTGCTGATTGCATGCAAGCATTGCAAGAGAGCTTAAGAAGGTGCTCGCTAACAATAGGCCTCCTTGTCTGAGCAAGTGTCTGTGTCTTTATATGCGTGTGTGGAAATTGGTTGATAGTCAATGAAACAAATATTCCATAAAAAGGCCCATGGAAGTGGTTAATTTGAACATTTCTGAGAAAATCCTGGGATTGGCTGTTATGGGATTAAAGCTTCAACCTTTTTACACTGACGTCTTTCAAGATGATTATCTGGGACCACATTAATCTAGAAAATGAGTTTACATAGGAACACAGACCTAGGATCTATGTTGAATTAAAAGACTCAAAAAAGGAGCAGGTGTATTATTTAGTATTAAGTCCTGAATTAAATTGGATAAAGACAGGAAACAGTGCAAGTTAAGTCTAGATTGTGTTCTATTGCAAGTGTGTGTCCCTGTGTTCCACCTCCTACGGCCCACCCTGTGATACATTGCACATTGCACAGTAGGTCGGGGACTGGTGGGGGTTGTGTTGGTGAGTAATATCTCTCTGCAGGGGCTTCAACACTCCCACATCTCACTCTTCCTGAAGGGAATGATCTTTCATGCACATTTTATCTTTTATCTTATCTCTTTACTCTTTATTACTGTTGTGATTTTTGCCAGCGGCCACTTTATGGATGAATCTGAATCTAATAATCAAAATTTGCTTATATTAAATAATCACAAATCGTTTTCACTGTTTTACATGTTTCCCTTTTCTCAGATCTTCTTGTGGGAGCAGAACCTGGAGCGGTTTCAGATGGATCTTTTCCGCTGTCGGTGCTACCTGGCAAGTTTGCAGGGCAGCGAGCCCCCCAACCCCAAACGCTTACTGGGCTTTGCTTCACGTCCCACTAAGGTGGCCATGGGACGACTGGGCATCTTCTCTGTTTCTTCCTTTCATGCACTGGTAGGATTACACACACATTCTTTAGCAGTCATTTCTGATTATCTATTCTCACAGCAACTTGCTGTAATTTTACTCTTAAATGTAATCCTTAATCCAAAGCTTAAACTCTGTCTCACATGTCCCTGCATGTACCAGTAGGCATTGCGTGAGAGGTTCCCAATTGCCCACCCTCAATACCAGCCCAGCTTGGAGAGTGGGTGTGTTCTGGCTGTTAGCATAAGCATCTTCTCACATGCGCCTACTGAAAACAAGAATTTTTGATTGCCTGACAAATGTGCTAACTAACAGTCACTGCATATAGCCTTAGGTTAAGGCATATTTTAAATGATCAAGCAAGTAGGAAGCAAGAAATGCAATGCTAATTGAACACCCTTATCTTAGCTTTACAAAATAGCCACTATATCAGCATTATTTTAGATATCCTCTGCAGCTTTCCTGAAGAAGCTTTGGCTTCTATTGGCACTGCTGGATAACTACACCAGAAATGAACCTGTCTTACACTGTGTCATTCTTTCAGTTGTACTGTGGACTCTGACAGTGTGACTGTCTAAAATGTGTGACAACCTGTAACACAATGTGTGACACCCAGCAAATGAAGTTTAAAATTGGTAGTAATGGGGTAGTTCCACAAGACTTAGGTACACACTATACAAAGAGTTTTCATTCAGAACATTCTTTTTTTACAAGATGAAAATGAAAATGAACTGCTCTCCCAACTCGTTCACCTCTGCCGGTGTTGAGTGATTAGCTCATTGTTCTGCATGTGGACGGGTTGTCAATTTCAGCACTCTAAGAATGTATAGAATGAAACACAACTATGGAATGATCTATATGCTGGTGTGTGTATCTTGTGTGCTCGGCCAAATATCATCCAGCAAACAAAGAACAGTGAAGAGGAAGAGGTGGACACAGTTTCTCAGTAGGACAGTTTCATACAAGCAGGCCATTGACTATACCAAACGCAGACAGATCACATCAAATGTTGACAGTGTATTTTGGTGAATAGTGGATCAATATGAACTCTGTTAGTAAGCTGCCAACCCTGAGGCACTTTCCCATAAACAGGCTTAACACTCTCTGCTCTCTTAAAGCCCCCCCTCCTTCTTCTGCCTACACCCCACTTCCTTTGTGTCAGTCTCTCTCTCCCTCTCACTGTCTTGCTTTTCATTTTTTTCTCTGCTGTTTTCCTTCACCCTTTCTTCCTTTCTGTCTCACCCCATGTCCATTTGTCTCATTTTCTTTTTGTCTACTTTCCCATTTTCTCCCAGATTTGAGATTTTATTAATGCATTAGTCCAACACTGCTATAATTGGACACAATTTTGATGCTGGTCATTTGTAGTAAATATAAAACTCTCGTTATCTCTGGTCATTATTAATGTTTGCAGTAAAATGACCTCTCACACACAGCTTATATAACAAAAGTCTTGAGGACAGTTTGATCTTGTATCATTGATCTGTTTGTGTCTCATGAACAGCACATACCAACTGTATAGTACATGCCTATACATACATGCAAAAACTTTATTACCTTAATGTCTGTCAAATGCTTAATACGTCCTAAATTTCAGAAGCTGTGTAGCAAATGCTAAACTGTACTCTGATCCACTTTCTAGGGAGTGGATCATTTAGATGGAAAGTAAGTCAAACGTAGTAACAGACATGGGTATTATCTACAAAAGAAAGACTTTTATTTCATTCTACATTCATATGACCAATGTGAATTACTCAAATACAGCATACGTTAACCTTGACCAGTTTCTCTAAAAATAACAATGTACGCATTAGGAAACTATATGAAATAAAGGTTTAAATACCCTGTTCGTTTGATTAATGTACAGCTTGTTGTAATTATCGGTGTCACAGGTGTCAGCCCGTACAGAAAGCACCATCAGGAGGCGAAACCAGGCCATGCCTCGTACCTTCAGTAAACGTCGAAGCCGTTTCTCCTCCCTCTGGGGGCTGGACACCGCATCTAAGAAGAAGACCAAGGGACATCCCTCCATTAATCAGGTCTCCATACTGACACATGCATGCCAGAAACGTTCCACTGACTTCACAGTTTGGGATTTTTGCTAATGTTAAAGAAAATAACAGGTTAGAATAGCAAAGGTCATGTACTGAACTTTTGGAAACCTCACTTAAGAATTTGTTTGAAACTGGATTTTGGTAATGATCCACATAGATTACTTCAACACGCAATGCAAGTGCTCAACAAAATAACAAACATAATGTATGTTTGACAGTTGAAGGTGTGGTGGTATTTGTACAGTGCTTTGTAGTTGTAGATGTGATAATTACATATAATAACCGCAGAGCAGTTGTGATATAATTCTTCAATGTGTGGTTCGCTGTGTGTGTTTGCAGGTGTTTGTTGATGGAATGGACCCGGTTAGAAAGCCCTTGGAGCGTACATTTGAAGACTCTGCCAGTGAGAAATCTGTAAGAGCTCAGTCAACACACATTATAAATGTGCTTTTGTTTTCAGGAACATAGTGACTTTGACTTATGTTGTTGAGTTTTATTTTATGTTAGTGGTTAGTGTGCCTGTCATGTAGCCAAACCAAGATGACAAAGCCTACAACAGATACTGTGATTGTTTATTTTTGTGCAGTTATAATCTTCCAAAGGCTAAACACTAATTTCCTCTTAGTTTGGCATCCACTACAGTGAACCAGAACCTGTGTAGCTGTAGGCTAACTCCTTGTCATTGTTTGCCTTATGTATAAGTCAGCATAAAAATCACTGTGGCATCTGATAAACCTTTGTACTTGTGTAATGGGTTACGGGCTTCTTAAGACCCTGAGGCCAGGAACATTTCTGGATTTTCCACCCATCTTCACTTAACCGATATCGTCTCACTCTTCTGCATCAGAGAGAAGGGATCACATTTAGGCTTCTGCTTTAATGTTTTCAGACATCAACTTCTCTCAATGATGCACGATTGGAGACATTTGCAGATTTATAAAAACTTTAAAAGCTGCAGAAGTATATTTATAGTAGATACAACCCTTCTTCTTTTCTGCAGCTGTTCCTCCACCTTTGTCAACGAATGCGCTTCACACATTTTTACACAAATAACTTGGGTTTGCTTTTGTTTTTTTTTTTGCTACTGACAACTTTGTGTCATTACCAGAAACAATGACATTATTCTTATCTTATTTTCATTTTCTACTATTCTCTGCTATTCTAGTCTTTCTAACATCATATTTAAATCAGGTTTATTGATTTCTATTTATTTATTTTTTTTCATTTGCTTTAGCCAGTTTCGACTCTATCATCATTGGGTTATGAGTGAGGTATATTTCTCTCAGTTAATCCCTCCAAGACAAATGTGATCTGATATATTCAGATCATTAGCTTTCTGATGTTTCAACAAATTATGCAGACATGGCAGTTTCCCACCATCTGTGCTTTGGTGTATCTGTTATAATGACCACATTTTACAGACAACTGCAAACAATGAATAATGTACTTACAAAGAACACTACTTTCTCTAAGCCATAATATGGCCAGTAGTGCCTTATCACAACCTGGAAAATGACGACTTTATAGGAATTATGAATTAATTCTGATTATTCATGGGTGGTGCAAGGACGAGGATGCCAGCTTCATATTTTATGAGAACGAATAGGCATGAGAGATGAGGGAAAGAGGGAAAACAGGCCTCTGTCTAAACTCAGCAGATAAAAGCAAACTCTGCAGTACTAAACCACTCTGACTGTGGAGGCCCCCAGTGGCACCATGGGAGATTGATTTTCTTCCACCCACGCCCAACTTCAGTTGACAGAATATGGGACTACAGTAAAGTAATGCACAGGGTAGGAAGTAAGTGTGTCTGTCTGTAGTCAAATGGAGCTGGAAATGCTGCATCACTAACAAAGACTTAGATGATTTCAGTAAGCATTTCTAGAAAGAACTCAGAATGTTTGCAGCTGATGGACTTGTCCCAGTTTTAATTCTCTGTTTGTTCTGGGGAATCCAACTGATGACAAAAAATGGGATAAGGGAGAGGGAGCATTCACTGTACTGCTGAAAACCCCCGCCCCCCAGCAGAGGCATCCTAGATGGGCCAGGAGGGGAGCCAGATGGTGCTGAGCAGGGTTGAGGAGTTCAGGGAGTTGGGGGAGGTACTAGTTATGGGCCCTGCGGTCTGTTGTCTGTCTGAGAAAATGTGTGTTTGTGTGTGTGTGTGTGTGTGTGTCTTCTATCTGTGTATTCTGATTGTTTGTGCACATGTGTGAACATGTGCATATATGTTTATTTGTGCATACAAAAACGCACTTTGCCAAAGTTTCCTTCTCTGATTCATTTTCTTACTAACCAAGACACATAATCACACACAGATACAGCCAAGTCTAATTTCATTTAAACAGGGACCACTGGGCCAGATTGTTAACTGTCAGCAGATTATATGGCGTGAATGAAAGATGTGGTGGAGTAATGTGATGGAGTGATGTGCAGAAAGAGGTGAGGGGGCACCAGAAGGAGAGGCAGTGATTAGCTTGGGGGGTGCAGGGTGCAACAGAGGAATGAAAGAATAAATGTGGATGCTGTTACTTGATATTAGGTGATAAGGTATCAGTGACAGTGTGAGGTTGAAATAAAGAAACAAGAGAAAGAGATGAGAGAGGTTGACGTGACTGCCAGATTGTCAGAGGTCACTCTGATGGGCTTAAAGGTTATAGAATGCACACACAAACACACACACATGCACACACAAAAATTAAAGTGCACACACATATGTAACACATCCACACAGTGAGACAAATGTATCAAGAGGCACTCATCAACAACACAAATGAATTAAATTTTGTAATCAGATCTCCTGGTGCTTTCAGGCTGCTGCCAGTTTCCATCAATTTAATCTAATCCATCTAACCAAATCGTGTTTCTTTGGGAGGAAGAAGAGAAATTATGATGAACTTGGAGGATAATTTTATGACGTTAGCAGTTTTAATCATGGTTAATAGAATATGGTTGTTATTCTCATTTTCTTCCTTTAGCAGGAACTCGACTACAACTAAAACGTTTTCAGGGTATATTAAATTTATGACGGTGTGCTTTCTGTTTCCATTACAAAGGCTACTTAAAGATGCATAAATACTCCGTGTGTTGTTTTTTTTTTAGAAGGACAGAGAGGGCTCTGTGAAAAGTGTTCCTCAGCAGAACGTAGACAGTGACATTTGGGTTCCTGATTACCTGACTCCGTCCTGGGTGTGTCTGCCAAGCAATCAGCCTGTCCTGGCCATCATTCAGCCTGGTGAGACTGCACTGGAAGTCCTGAACACTGTCTGCAAGGTAGGTCATCAATGATAGCAGTACAAATACTATATTTTTAATACATGGGATATATATTTTAGAGGCAGTATTTAGTGTAATTGTGCCTTTCATGTTTTGCAAAGAAGAATGAATACACTTGTTATACTTGCCTAATTTGACAGTTCCCTCTGTTTAATTATGTCTTTTTCACTCATTGCCTCCTGCCATGTTACCTACAGACCCATAAGATAGACCCATCCAGTTATTACCTGCGTTTGAAAGTATGGGTTGACAACCAGATGCTCTTCTACATTCCCAAACCTGAGGACGACATCTCTGACCTGGTGAGGAAACAAATACTGAAGCAATGGCATTATTATAATTTATGATGTAACAGACAAAATATCTCTGGTCTGTCATATAATGAACCATGAATCTACTGTATATAATATTTCAGACCACTGCATGTATCAAGTAATGAAAGCTGTAGAGTGCAATTATTTCACTGTATGTGTCATAGTTATAGTTAAAGGTTTGGGGTTTTTTTTGTTTTGTTGTAATTTAGTATCAGTTGGGGCACAATGTCTCATTTGGATTTCAGGGTCTCCATCTTAGCATTAATTCATAGTTTCACTGGCAGATATGGATACAGGCGTGTGTATGTTTTATGACTTGGCTGCAGATTTGATTTGCAATGCATACACAATTCAAAAGAAGACCCATAACATATGCTATAAATTATGTAAAATAGTACTCTGGGTGTATTGTGTGTACCAAGAACAGTACCCATTTGTGTTTGCCTGTTTGTGTTTGAGCACAATCAACAATCCCTCTTATTGAAAATACCTCACCTCCACATTATTCTGGGACTGTAAACTCCAGAATGAATTCTCTTTGTGATGGTGCTTTGTAGGTGATACAGGATCTCACAGCACAATCATTGTAATATTCGTTCTTTTCCTCAAGAGCTCTTTTATCTCCAGCTTTGATCAGTGACTCATTGCACCCTCTTTCATCCTTAGTCTAAGATATTACATTATTATTTCTCAACATTAAAGCACATTACACACTGCAGTCTTCTGTTCCTGCCTGTTGTTTCATACACACAGCTGTGCCTATGCTCCCGCCCGCTGGGAGGTCAAACCCTTGTCTGAGCACCCACTCACTTTACAGACTTGACTTGGATTTTGACCCCACAACCTTGACATGCAATTGCTGTGTTAAGGAGCCTGAATAATACATGAATCTATGCTTTCCTTATTAAGAAACCATAATATGACTTTGACCTTCTCTATCCAACAACATCACAGTCCTGCTATACCTTTAGTTTTTATCAGTTATTGTACTTTTTCTTGTGTTTGCAGCTCTACAAGGAGATTGAGATTTGCCCCAAAGCTATTGAGGTGATCCGTTTTGACAAAGCTGAGTCCTGCACCATCGGATATGGTATGCTTGTCTCTGACAATAAACTTTTTTGGACTAGCTAGACTAAGTTCCTGTCACACCTTTAAATTCTGTATCAAATTGATTGTATAATGGATTTCATTGAGTTATGCTTAATTAATGACTGAAGAGAGGTGATCCACTGAGTGCATTTTATCTAAAGTGAACCTAATCAGTTTTAATTATGCTTTGCACACTGTCAAATTGAGATATTTCAAAATAATTAATGATGAACTATCATTTCTGTGTCATTATCCTCTGTAGGTTTTTCTGTGGCAGTTATAGATGATGATGGGACGCAGCATCTCCATATTACTGACGTAAAAGCAGGGGGACTTGCCTCAGCTAAGGGTACATATTTCTTTTTCAATAACATACCAAATATAAAGTGTACTGTGTATTGTTCATGGATGATAGGAGGATAGGAGAAAAACAGAAAACCAACCTCTACCTGTGCTGAGGTGAGCAGGTTAAGTACACAGAATAAATTATTGCAGTGACTAACTCAGAGTTAAAGTAATATTTGTTTCTGGAACTAAAAAAAGGGTTTGACAAACTCTGAGTTTTCACCAAACCTGCTTTCTGGTCTAGGACAAACACTGCAACAGGGATTATGTAAAAGGTATGAATATTATGGATAAGATCAAACACACCACCTGAGAAACACCTGATCCAACATGACATCTTATCAGTGCAGCTAGTGAGCCAACATAGCTATTTCTTTTTTTGTTGCTGTTTGGAAAAAAATGGCTTGTGGCTTAGTAGTAGGCTTAATATATAATAGAGAAGAAATAAAGAAAAAGAAAATGGTGTTGGCTAGCAGGTACATGAGGAACAATGGAAAGCTGCACAATAGTAAACCTGATGCAGACCTCTTTTATTTAAAATTCTGTGGTTCAACATGTTGGCATATCTTTCCAAGGATTTCAGGATTTACAAGGTAATCAACTAAAAGATAGGGTCCATAGAAGGATCATTTGCATCCAAAAATTCCCTCCAGCATCAGCATGCTCACATAATATGAACCAGCAACTACAAAAAAAAAAAAAATAGTAAAAATCCAAGGCAGAAAAATATCTGGCTGCTTGCACCAATACATCTGAAAAGACATGTTCTATATTTGTCAGTAGGATGATTACTGGCTAAAAAGGCATGATATGATGCATAGGAGCTTTGAATTTGCGGCTTTTTCCTTGGATCAAAGAATTAAAACAGCATTCCTTTGTCTGCATCTGACAGCCGGGTCTGGAGATCAACCCCCATTCACTGGTTCCTATCTTTTAACGGAGCCAGAGAGACCTAATGGATTTGAGAAACACGTGGCTGCTCTGTAGATACAACACTAACGTATAGAAAATAATATGCCCCACTATTGTGCCCTAGGGTCAGACCAAGGTTACTCAACTGTGAGATTGTGTCCTCCAGTGCATTAGCAATTTAAAAGCTGCTAGTTTAGCAGGCTGCCAGCAGAATACAGCTGTACTCCCTATCTCTACATGTATGTGAGATAGAAAAAGCTTGTGGCTTCCAGCCAACACAATTCATCTTTTTTGGAATATTACACTGTATTTTGCTGAATCATTGAATTAAGTATGGAAGGCATGGTATTAGTAGGTCCATATGTATGCTGGGATAAGCCTGTGTGTGCATGCACGTGTGCCAGGGTGAGGAGAATGAGTGGGGACTAAAGGAGATCACGCTTGAATTTCTGCAGGGTAGACACAGAAACCAGGACAGCACTGGACAAGGACCCCCAAAGGCTCTTTTCTCCATCTCTTTTTCTCTAGTAATTCCTGCCCCACTAACTCTAACGAAGTACACACACAGCTAAGCACACACAGTAGTATATGGCTAGAGGGGTTAACTCTCTCTGTCTCCACTACAGCTGACATTTCCCATCCCAGACAACTAGGTCATTACTTAGGGCTAGATGTATGCCTTGGTTATCTATATATTTAACTCTGTGCATGCCAGCTGTCTGTTTATTGCATCATTCAGTGCTGTAACCTGCTGTTTTTCTAAGATAAAAAAGGAGACGAGTCAGGAGAACTGTGCTAACAGCACCAAAACCTTTAGCTCTTAGTTAATTCTGCTGTCCAATCCCCTAAACAGCTGTCACAACCAATCAGGTTTACCGTGCCAGGCTGACGGCTAATTGGCGGACTGATTGAGTGTTGATTCTCAATTACCAGAGCTAGGCACAGGTGGTCGAGGGGAGGGGAAAAATCCTCAAACAGAAGTGGTGCTCTGCTAGTCTGTGGTTTGTTTTTCCACATATAGACGATGTACATAATGACATGACAGCAACAGACAGGCATTGCATCCTCCTCCTTAAACCCATCGAGTCTTGTTAAATTAGTATCTGCCTCAAGCAAACAAAGATGGAAGGATACACGTTTAATGTATTGGAACACATTAGAGGCACAACATGTCTGATTAGCGACAGAGCTGCTGGTGAGGAGTATGGCACTAAAGTTTTGTTTGTGTCGATAGTTTGGACACATTTGCATTCCCGTGTTAATCGTCCACAGAAAA
The DNA here is from genome assembly GCF_900324485.2 of Mastacembelus armatus. Taxonomy (NCBI): domain Eukaryota; kingdom Metazoa; phylum Chordata; class Actinopteri; order Synbranchiformes; family Mastacembelidae; genus Mastacembelus; species Mastacembelus armatus. Next base: position 16,107,667 of record NC_046646.1, on the reverse strand, counting down.
GCTGATGTTGGATGGTGTTTTGTTAAAATGCTATGTTCTGAAAGATTATACTATCTGTGCATCGCTTTTATTATGATGTACCTCTTTTCTGTTGAGGTGAGGTGTACAACTGAAGCACAAGCAAAATGTAACATTTCTCCCTTTCCTTTGTCTTTGCCTTATATGCCAGGTTTGAAAGCAGGAGATGAAGTACTGTTTCTCAATGGTAAACCTGCATCTGCCCTTCAAATGGACGATATGAGGGCTGCATTTGTAAACCAATCATTGACCCTGAGCATCAGCGCACTGCCCCAGCTAGACCCTGAGGTGCTGTGCTCCCTACCACCTCGGCGCTCCGATGGGGAACAGGACACAGCCACAGACATCTTCTCTCAGAGCCAAGGTAAAACTTCCTGTTCTATAAGTTATTTAGTTTTGAACAAACGCAAGTTTCATTTGACAATGTAAACAAATCTATTGTGGACTCTTTGGGGGAAAAAAGAATAGAGTTTTTTATTTTGTTTTATTCATGTGTATTGTTTTGGAGCATCATATATTGCCTAAACCCCCAACTTCGTGTGGTGAGAAATGGAGAATGCAGCTATGGATGTATCTTTTTAAGGAAAGGGGGAACAGGACGATCTGCTAATTATGCATGGATGCTGGCTGATAACTAACCTGCAGGCAGCCGCCAGCTTTTCTATGACCTAATCTTTTTATCTGTGCAAGGGCACCATTTGTATTCCTTATAAATTGGGGTTTCCAGTGCACAAGCTGACATGCTGGCATTGTTTATACAGTGGCTCAGAGCAGTATGAATATTAATATGAATCCTTCAGTAGTGTGTAGCTGTCATTGTGTGTGTATGCAGTACGAAAGGGGTCATACAGGGAATAAAAACACTTCAGTAGACAGATGGAGGTTGTCGATATCATGCTTAAGAGCAGATGAGTGTAAACAGGAGGCCTTTAACTCAAGGGAGACTTTAAATTGAAAATTTATCATGGACACGGATGAAGTAATAACCAATTTGACTACGAAACCAAGTCATAATAATTAACACTAAGACAGACTCCACATTTAACTCCACTGAACATGGAAATGTAAATCAAATTAATCAAATAAAGACATTATACAAAGGGGCCTGTAACTATTATTAAGAAGAAGTTCCTGATATTTATGTGCACACATTTATGTGCTTCCTTCTGAGCTTTGTCTGTCCTCTCTGCTTGTAGAGGACATCCTGGATGAAATATCAGGGCTGACAGTAGAGAGCCCAAATGACACTTTGGAGGAAGGTCCTCGACTGTCCCTGCAGAGCCCCAGCAATTACCAGGAAGACAAAACCTGCAGGGGGACTGGACATAAGGTAGGATATGGCTTTAGACTCTAAGTCTATATACTCTAAAGTCACACAGAGACACAAGCATGCAACCAAGCAGGGAATGAACAGTCCGGCTATTCAAAGGAGGGAGTATCATACACTGTGTCAGACGTATTGTTACAGACCAGCAGCTTTGTTATCTGTCTGCGTGTGTGTGTGCGACACCTGTGGATCAGTGCTGGAATTGTGTATCTGGCTGAACATCTGCATTAATGTTTCCTGCTGCTTTGCTTTTTTTTTTTTTAGCTTCAGGGGCAGCTTGGCTCATTTCTAAGCTCAGATCTGTCAGACAGAAAAGGACACTGAACACTGAAATAACTAATCAACAATCCAACACATTCTGGGTGTATGTCTGAACAAATACTAAGTCCACGTGTTTATGATAATAGAAACCTTCTGGCTGGTTTTAACGTGAATATTTCTTCAGCAGTGTCAGTTTTCTTTTTATTTCTTTAAGTGTATGTGTAACGTAACAAAAAAAAAGGTTAAAGCGACAGTGAAAAACTGAGATGTTCGTAAGCTTTTTCTCGTGGGATTGTTGTGACCTTTACATTATGGCTGTTATGGGACAGAAAGATCCAAGATAAGAAACACAAGTGTGTGAGTAGTCTAACACACACACACACACACACACACACACACAGATGATAAATTTCAGGCACACATGGTTGTTATAATGGTTAATTTGTCATTTCTGTTGAAGCCTATAGCATACTGTTGTTAAACACTGCAATGGAAATCGCAGTCTTAGAGATTAGTATTACACAGTGGTGACAACATATTGCATGACTGTTCTTTTGTAGTACGTCAGTCTTAGCACATGAACAGATGTGTGTACTGCACACACTGGTTGTGTGAAACACAGAGATGGAGAGAGACAGACAGGTGAGTGAAAGAGTGAGTGAAGAGCATCACTTTCTAATTAAGATTATGTCTGATCTGATCAGGGTCGGCACAGTGATTGCTGGGGCATGCCGCGTGCCAGCCGCTCTCCCTTGGACACGGTTGTCACTTCCATTACCATGGCAATGTCTGATAAGCAGTAACCACCGGAAACGTTTTTTTGTCTGTCGATATCTCAGACATGAGCAAAAGGAAGGGACAGTGTAGTGTTCGCACTTAGATATGTGTCAGTGAGCTTCAATCTCAAGGGAAAATTAAGCTCCAGTCTAAGACTCATTCCTGTTGGACAGCAGTGGGTCTGTGACTCCAATGTGCCAGTATTAATTGGGAGGAGGATGGAAAAAAACAGCAACAGATAGGGTTTCCAGAATGCCTAGACAAGGATGAGAGGCCTGCTTAAGTCTGTCTCTGTGCACTTGATGTGAGAACAACATTCAGTGATCTTGAACTTTACAGAACTGTTTAGACAGAGTGCCTACTTCACAATTTATAGATTTTATTTTAAGCTCTTAGCAATATTATATCCAAAAATGTCTTCAACTCTGTGTGCAAAGCACACCATACAGCAGGCGATCTTGAACACTTCAAAAAGGTTCAGTCATTGTAATGTTTAAAAGTTTGTACAGTTTAATGACTTTACAGTGTTCTTTCATACATCAGAAATGTAGAATCCCATTAGCGCTCAGAAAGGGGAAAACTATATATGGACTGAAGTAAAAACAGGCTCTAAGTCTTCAGTCACCAAAATAAATGTTAATACGTAAGATCATACACCACCAGAGCCAGTATCTCAAATAATGTAGTCCCCATGGGGAGACAATAATGGCAGGAATATGGATTATCCTTGTTTGTAATTGTCCCCTGTTTTTGTCCTTAGTCATGGGCCTTTTTGTTTATCTTAGGCTGTTCCACATAATTATAGGAAAAAACAAATCCCTGCCAGCAAGTCGATATAGGGAGAAACTGAAGCTGTGGAAGTCTGTGATCTTCATCTCACCTTTCAGTCTCTCACCTTCTCTTCCAGACTAACGTGCTGATTTCTGTCCTAATTTCCATCTGCTCTTTGTATGAGCCTTATTTATTCATCCTCCATTTTCTCTGCCCCTCATTTCTTGATTATTTAATTTAATGTCGTGTATTTTGTCACCACAATTCAGATCAACAGCATCCTGTCCTGTCTCAGACATAACAGCTTGGTATTCTTTGTTCGCTCTGATCATCCTGTCTCCCAGTCTTCCATCCTTTGTTTTGACAGCTCGTCTCTTTTTTTTCTCCTGTCCTTCCAGTTTCCTTCTGACTTCCTGTCCTTTCTTAGCCCCCTCCTCCTCAATAACCCCTGCTGTTCATTATCATAAACACATGGGGCTGTTATTGGTTCTCAAACAGTTCAGCTCCCTTAGCGCTCTAGTCGGCAGTGAGCTCTGACCTCATCAACAAGCACTTGGAAACTTCCTCTGTCAACAAAGACAATCCAAATTTGCCACAGAATTCTTATCAACATCCAAAACCATGTCATTCCTCTCTCTCTTTTTTTCATTTAAATCGTGTTGCACTTTCCCTTTGCTTCAGGATGATTATGCTTTTGTTTCCCCATTCTCGTTTTTGGAAAAACTCCTAAGTGCTGCAGATTGCTCTCTTCATTTCACCCAGTGCCTGCAGTCACATCGTGGCAAGACTGGGGAAAAAGAGGCAAAGTGGGACAATTTTAATTATCCCCACATTCTAATTACTTCATTCTCCACAGTGTTTCACATCATTTAGTGGAGATAAATGAGTGTCTAGCTAGCCGGAGGAAACAGGGAGGTTCATTATTTTAGACAAAGCACAGAACCACCTCCTCAATATGATAAACCAACCAGAGAATAAAACGGCGATTGCTTTAGATAAAAGCGATAATAGAGATGACAGTGATTGGTAGTGTTCTCCAAGGTGTAGTCAGTCTCAGTGACAAGAGCTGTTATAATTGAGAAACCTCTGTCAGTCTGGCTTTAGGGCATTTAAAATGGAAAATGCATTATTCAGTACGTGACGGGTGGAGGGACAGTTTTTTTTTTTTTTTTTTTTAATCAAGATTTATTTTGATTGACTCCTGAACAAACTTTAAAAAACTTCCTGCAATCTCTCCCTCTCTCTTTAATGTAATTAGTCACTAAGAATCCATAGTGTCACTGCTGTACATATCTAATCTTAAAATAATATTTCACTAGTCCCTTCTCACTGCTGTCTAATCAGACCATACACAGCTTTGTCCCACTCCTGCTGTCATTTCACAGTTTTCCACTGGAGGGAGCACTACGCTGATCTTTCAAGCCTGCAAGACAACAATTATTCTTCTAACACAACATGCAACCAAGAACAGATGTGTTCCTAATTGAAGAATGATTATCAGCATTGATTTGATTGTTTCAATATCTATCATTTATATATTTGATTCCTTGTATGCCAAAGCCTATAATTTAAATGTAGTGAATTTTCTTATTTTCTATTCATGCCAAGGTCTCTACTTTTTTTTTTTTTTTTTTTTTTTTTACAAGAAAAGACAAAAAGAAAGTGCCTTGCACTTGACCGTCTCCACAATCCTCACAACTTGCTAGAGTTGTGGGAGGAGGCTTGCAGTCCAAAAATGCTTCAGAGTCATAAATGTTCATACACAGATTTGACTCACACCATGATTGTATTTTCACATCAGATTAAATGATTAGTCTCTGTCTGTGTCATAGCGTATATCTCATCATTCTTATAGGGATTTAGGGATTTGCATGTTTTGCTGTTTTCAGATGAAAGTGAACTTTAAAACTCTCCCTCCTTTCCCGTCCTTTTCTTCCTTCTCTCCATGACACTAACAAGTACATGCCTTTTCTTTCTTAGAAACAGTATCCAAGGAATGAAAACATATATCTGTTTTCAATTATTTACATGTGTATATTGCATGTCAAAATGCTGTATTCTGAGCATACTCTGCTCAAATGTGTGTAATGTACTTCTGTATGCCAAGTATGCAGATATGTATAATCTCTGTTTATCCTGGCTCTCACTGTGCATGGTTTTAGCTGGCGGGTGTGAGAGCAGGTTTGAGCTTGTCTCCATGCCCCTCCCTCATGCTGTAGTTCTCTCCCTGTCTGTGCCGCAGGGCAGGTTGGGGATGTAGTAGTTTGTAAAAAGGTGTAGAATTGTCTTTGGGGTTGAGGAATACATGTATTGGGCTTACCAGAGAAGAGGTACTGCTGCCTTGAGTCTCTTTGTTCACTTTCTGCCTGGCTCATATTGTTTGTTTTATATATTATTTCTCTACTTTGTTGGTTTGATGTCTGAGGTCAAAATATTGTTTATTGCACGTGAGTACATGTCCGTGGGTTTACACGTATATCTACGTTTACCTTCTTTTTTTCAGATTTGTTTTTTTATCATTACATTTAACAAAAGTTTAGGTTTTCTTTTTGAGTTTAACAGCATCATTTTTAAAGATCTATTTTATCTAATGGATTTAAGGTTTTATTTAACAGTATTTTGAAACTAGTATTCACGCCTGAGGGACAAAAAGTATATCATGACATTTTCCCTAGCTTTGCTTGCTGATCTTCACATCAATTGTATTTAAGGCATGGGCTAATTCCTGAACATCTTAAATAACTCAGAGATTTCTAGTGCGTAGTAGGTGTGTTATTGTAAACGCACCACTTGATTGGTAAGGGTATCATGGGAAATGAATAAAAATCAGAACAGTTATGGTATGAGAGCTTGAAACTCCAGTCTGACCAGGATCAAATAATCATGTGTAGAATTTATTTGGAGCTGCTGTTGATTGAGATTTTTATTGCATTGGGGTATATTTCTGTGTGTTAGTTGTGTGATTTATGTCCAGATTAGTTTTTTTTCATTGTTTAATGTTTCTGAAACGATTGCATGGCACTATTAAAACACAGTTGATTGTTAGGGTATTTCGGGGACACATTCTGAAACATGAGTGAGTTCAAATAAAATTGTGATGACAAGTATGTCTGAGCTCCGATTGGAAAAAGATATGGCTAGATGGACGGAGGGAGAAAGAAGCGACATGTTGTCTTTTCCCGTTGAAGTGCTCCTACCACCCACTGCTTCCTCTCGCCTTTCTCCGCCCCTCTTTTCTTCCATCTCTCATGAGGATGTGATGTTTGATCTTGTTACTTAATGTTGTATTCTATGTGGCAGCTGCTCTCAAACACCTGGACAGAAGTGAGAGAGGCAGCAAACAGAGAAAAGAGAGAGAAGACAGAGGGAGTGTAAATGGGAAAATGACAGGGGGAGTAAGCAGAGGCAGACAGGGGATTGAGAAAGACAGACTGATTGGATGGACGCTGTAGGATAAAGGAGACATTAGAGCACTGTTGTTCATTGCAGTCTGTTTGTGTAATGACCTATTTGTACAGCTTTGGCGGTAATGATTTTATCAAGAGTAGTGTTATGCAGAGCAGTGAGGCTGGATAAGTTGCATGTCCATACATCCTGCACAGTGTACGATTGTATATTTTAGAACAAGGTAAAAATAAAGCCTACTGACACTGAGTGGCACAGAGGAATTGAAAAGACCTGGACTAAAAAATCTGGATAAGGAAACAGAACACTTGACTTCTCATTGACATCTGAAATCATGTCAGCCTTTAAGAGGAGCGGGAACTCCAAACGCTCGACCGACTCCATCTATGACATGTTACAGCTGGTAAGCCATGCAGTCTGATCTGTGCGTGTGTGTGATGGCTTGTCTTTGGACCTGCAGAGGTCAGTGATTATATCACAGTACCAGGACAGGAGCAGTAAGGTTAAGCTAGGTTAGGTTAAGGTTCAGTTCCCAGTGAAGCAATATATCTTAACTGATTTATATTTGATCACAATGTCTGATCACACATTGTGATTAATTGAACTGCAGGGTCCTCATCTTACTGTGTCATCCTATTTGGCAATAAAATCAAAAGATCCTAAACCTTACCTGCATCACTATGAAGCAAGTTGGAAGGCTGCAACAAATAAACAAGGCTTTTATATTATGAGCCAGGGCTCAGCTGTTGGCAAATTTATGATGCAATTGTTTGAACAGTTGAGCAAAATACTGCTAATCCTGAATTTTATCCTTTTAGATAAATAAATCAAATTCCTTACATGTGTATCAGCATCGCCTGTTTAACCCACTTATCATGCAGCCACAGACTGGGATGTTATGCATAGTGACTCTTTTCTTAGCGGTATTGGTGTTATGCATCCATCCTTCTCCAGCCTGTCCCTCCATCTCCATCTCCTGCTTTCATCTGTCTCTGTCACTGCTCCATCTGTCACTTGACTGTCACTAATTCCTCTGGCTGTCAAGGGCAAGACCTCACTCATGAAGTGGCAACACTGTCAATGTTGTTGCTCTGTTTTATGCATTTAGAAATATTCTGGCCTGATTACAATGTTTGCATATTCATGCCTGCACCATCTTCTGTTTTCAATATTGTCTGTTCATGGACAACAGAATATTATTTAATTAGTCATGGTAGACTGTATTAGTTTACATACATTCTATATGTTTGGTGTCTTGTGCAGTAGTTGTGGTTTCCCTCCAGAGACTAAAGATTTTGATCTGATAGAAGGAATTTTCAATATGGGCATGGTTGTCATTTTGTGTGTGCATTTGTGTCTGTGTATGCAGGAGTGTTGCTGGTTTGAATACCACAAAGGAAAATTGTGTTTGTCATTGCTTCAGCAAAACAGGAGACAAACCATGGAATCAGCAAAGACAAGCCATGTCGCTAGCTTAGAAGCTGCCTGTAAATAAATGTGTGTTCTCACAGATTATAATTACTGACCACTTTCACTGACCACATATAGACAGATAAAGGATGTTTGTGTAACATACAGTTGGCGAAGTAGGGCTACATGGTTGAATTAGAAACATTAATGCCATCAAACTCAATAGCTGAAAATTGGATTGCTCCTGCTTTGTGTTGTCTGCAGATCCAGACTATGATTTGCTTCACCTAATCAGCTGTACACCGAGTTCCAATGCAATGACTCACTGTGTGTAGTTGTTGCTATAGGGCCTAAATATCTCACAAAAAAGGAAACACCTGCCCTATTAAATCATACTGCAGTAATTTTTTAAAAAATATTTACATCCTTAAATTTAGGGCTTAGTAGCATTTAATGATTGAGTATAAATCTCTTGCAACTGATGTTTGGGCTGAACTCATTAATTCTCTCCCACTCACTCAACAGATACACCCAAAAACAACAGTATCAAAGACATCACATATTCCCCATACCTGATTTTAGAGATAGTGACATTTTTAATTGCAGGAGGTAAATTCTAACATCGGAAGGATTAACAGCAGTTTTTAGTACTGTATGACTGTAAGTATTGCTCAAGCTGCATTTCTGATACGTGAACAGCGCTGTTGTACTTACCTTTACAACCTTGGACCTGTGAAATAAAACTAACCAATTGATTCTAAGCATCTATCTTCCTGCATGGGCTGCAGTGTATATTCTTATACTATGAGAGAGCGAGTGTTGAGCCCTCACACTGAAAAAGCCTAGTTTATGATCCTCATTACTGAACAACTAATATGTGACTGTTGACTTTCAAGAGTAGTAGCATTATCTGCTAACATTTGTCTCTACAGCCAGAAAGAGGTGGTGGGGAAGAGCCCTCTAGGTCTGTTTTTTTTTTTTTTTTTTTTTTTTTTTTTAAACATTGGCCTACTTTCTTTCTGTCCTGGCAGGTCTGCTCATGCTTGGTATTTTTGATACCAGGGATGTAGGTGGGTGTTATTGCAGGTTTTGTAAGAACGTGCTGGATGTATTGGTAGTGGTGCATAATTTCCAGTTTGTTTTGTACGTATCCATGTAGGATCGTGGTCAATATTTGCACACAGTGTACGATAACCTTGTTTGGTATTTTCACCTACACAAGTCTTCTTCCAAGAAATATATGTATTTTTTTTGTGAAAGAACTCTTTGTTGCTTTGCCCTTTACTCTCAGAATGTCTCATAAAATCAGTCTTTTCAAATCCTAAAAATAACACATTTCCTGACATTTCCTGTCTCTGTCTCTTTCTCTGCAGAGCACCGAGCAGGTCACTGCTTTCTGCCGTAGTCTTCATGAAATGAATCCCCTGGAGTGCCCTATGTCATCCTCCTCCTCCTCATCTTCGTCATCCCTCTCCCCAAGTCCTGTGTCAGCGTTACCACCCACAGGAGGAACTGCTGCGCAGAGGCAGCTCTCCCACGCAGACAAACTCCGCAAGGTTATAGGTGAACTGGTGGAGACTGAGAAGACATATGTCAACGTGAGTATGAGCCTTCTAGACTGTTTGATTTGCCCGAGGCAGTTTTTACTGCATTAATTGATAGATGTTTGCTGATAAAAGAGACAATCTCATAACTATCATGGTACAAGTACATTCAGTTCTTGTCATCTGTCATAATTATTGTAATACCTATGTATAATGTTGACGTGCCTTTTATGTCATGGTGGGATATGTTGATGCCTGTAAGGGCCGATTTCCTTCTATTACTTAAATTCTTTAGTTATGTTTCCACATCAAGCACCCCCCCTATCAATGCCATGCCTCATTCCTCCTCAAACTTCTGATCACAGGCTGAGCTTGTCCACACTTTGTTTTTTAAATCCTCTTTTCAGGACTTGAACTGCCTAATAGAGTGCTACTTGACACCTCTGCAGAAAGAGCACTTCCTTACACAGGATGAGGTACTTTCCTTCCTACTTCATGAATTAAAAAAAAAAAAAACTCCTATGAATTGTTGTACATACACATTACACAAACACTGAGAATGCTCCTAAAGTAAAAGTGGTGAACGATTGATGATTCATGTTTGTTGTAGCTGGACGTTTTGTTTGGTAACCTTGGGGAGATGGTGGAGTTCCAGGTGGAGTTTCTCCGAACACTGGAAGATGGAATCAGGCTGGTGCCAAACCTGGACAAATTGGAAAGGGTAGAGCAGTTTAAGGTAAGATTGATCACTTGAATTCATGTATCATTTAGTTATTAATCATCTAATAATTTTAGCTCATCTCTGAAATAGTTTTATCAGATGCAGTTATTCCATCAATAATTCATGATAGTGTATATGGTGCAATAGAAATGATGAATTTGACTGTTTACATTTTCCCACACGAACAAAACACTTTCACTTTCAGTTCGCAATTGACTCTAAACAGATCACAGTTGAAATGTCTCCTTATTTGACCAGCTCTTGCTCAAAAATTCACTTGATTAAAATCAAAGATACTTAACTGTGATAACATGACATGCTCATGTGTTTCCACAGAAAGTGCTGTTCTCCTTGGGTGGTTCATTCCTGTATTATGCGGATCGCTTCAAAATCTACAGTGCCTTCTGTGCCAGCCACACCAAGGTCCCAAAGGTCCTGGCTAAAGGTAAAAACATGCACACATTCTTGATTGACATTAAGCACAGAGCCACCACTTACTGCTGTGATAGTAGTTTAAAGAACCAGTTACCACTAGTTAAACAAATATTCTTCTCTGTCATTATTGCTACAGGGCAAGTCTAGTAAATAAAGCATGGTGTATTTGTCATATGCCTTGTAGTATGACAGGAAGAACTGCAACTAGTATAAAACTGACCGCATGTGTGATTATACTGTGCAGACACATTTAAAAATACAGTAGCATACTGGATTTATTGCTATGGTTTGCTGCCCTGAGGGAAATATTCTGATATTTTTCTTGAGATGCAAGGTTTCTCCAGGTACAATAGCATAACAGTGTTTTTGCCTCCCTATAGCAAGTGAATGATTGCTCATCTTTCTGCTCCTCTAGCAAAGACCGACCCAGATTTCAAGGCTTTCCTGGCTGAGAGAAACCCCAGACAGCAACATTCATCCACTCTGGAGTCTTATCTCATCAAACCCATCCAGAGGGTCTTGAAGTATCCACTGCTGCTAAAGGAGCTCTACTCTCTCACTGACCCTGACAGTGAGGAACACTACCACCTGGATGGTAAGCCAGTGTTTTTTTTTTTTTTTTTTCACATGTACTTTTTCATGTAAGACTAAACTGCTATGAAACCAATATGATGTCATATATGAATCACCCCACAGAACTATTATTATTATTATTGTTATTATTATTATTATTATTATTGTTATCATTAACAAGGATACATTATAAAATGTGGTAATGATAATATAGGAGTGATGGGTGTTTTTTACCCCCCCCCCCCCATTCAGTTGCAATGAAAGCAATGAATAAGGTTGCGAGTCACATCAACGAGATGCAAAAGCTTCATGAGGAGTATGGAGCTGTTTTCGACCAGCTCATAAATGAACAGTCTGCAGATAAAAAAGAGGTAAACATAATAACGCCTATTTTATTCATAATAATAATCTGCTGTGAATCTAATAAGTTATCTGATGAATTAATTGTATGTTTTTCTATGTATTTATTCCTTCTGTTGATCTCAGGTGGCTGACCTTTCAATGGGGGATCTTTTGCTACATTCCACAGTGGTGTGGCTCAACCCGCCAGCCTCTTTGGTCAAGAGCAAAAAGGACCCTGATTTGGCTGCATTTGGTAGGGATTCATTTATTTTTGGATTTAATTGAACAGGGATATAATCTTTTAATTTTTTAATGTTTTAGCTGTCCACATCAGAATAGAGACATTTCACATATTTACAGCTAGACTGGATGAATTCTTCATGTATTTGTATATGTATAAGGATGAAATTGAATTTACAGATATAAAACACTAAGTTTACATAGCTACATTCAATACAACCAAACTGAAGAGCCATGGAGTACATACAGAAACATGAAACATCATGCAAGCTGCATAAAGGTAGAAGTTATTGAGTTGCAGTTCTGTTTTTTTTTTTGTTGGCATTCCAGATGATAAACTGTCCTTTTTGTGAATTATGAGTTAAAGTTTCAGTCCATTTTTCAAGTCTTCAATCTGCATAGTTACAAAACAGATAACAAAATCCCTCTTTACATCGTTATATGCACGGGATTGGCCAAAATGTTATATAACTTTGAAAATCCTGTCCTGTCTCTAAAAGCACTCATCCCCATGTATTACATGCTAAAGCACTGGAGGGTGCCTTGTTGTAGATGAGTAAACAGATGGTTTCCATATTATTTCCATATTATTTTCCTATATGATTAAATGTTCTTCACATTAGATAAACACTGCACTATATAACAGTTTCCTTATACTTACTGGTGCACAGCACTTAACTGTATCTCACCTACAGTATATAGACTAGAAAGACTAGGTGAAAGGAAAGACCCTCTGGGCATATTACATTAAGAATCTGAATTATTCTTTACTTTTCAAGTGAGGTACAGCACGCCATCTTCATGTTATGATGTCACGTGAGGCTCTCACACATCCAGAAGTGGCCTCTGTCTTTAAATGGCATAAGGGCTTTCAATGGCAAGGCGGTAGTGAGGGATAAGGGTTGCTTTGAGCATGCAATGTCGTGAGTTGGGTCCATTTTCATGTTTTGTCTGCCTGATATAGTTTGAGGCTGTTCTTTAGCTTAAAGCACCCATTGACATGCTCTATAAAGTTGTCACTGTAGTAGATTGGACAGTGACATGACTTTGCATGTACAGTATGTGATTAATGAATGCAGACCCTACTAATGGTGTCTTTCTTTTTTTTTTTTCCATCATCTCTCCCTTGTGCTCATTTAGTGTTCAAAACTGCAGTTGTATTTGTGTACAAGGACTGCTCCAAGCACAGGAAGAAAATTGTAAGTACTCTTCCCTATTCTGTTGATTATTTCCAGTCTGAGACACACTGTTCTGGAGGATGTACTGAGCAGACTACAAGGGCTTTTTAAATGACCTTTTTTTAGATTTGGGTGGCACATTGAGATTAAAAAAATTAGGGTTCATGGGACAATGGATGAAGTAATTGAGTGAGGCCTGCTTTTGAAAGTGAATGAACTGAAAAGACTTTTTATGCACCCTTTCCAGATCCTTTAGTACAGCACAGTAGACAATAGGTGTCTGTTCAGGTCCTCTTCTATCACTGGATTCTATTGCTCTCTGCTGGCATGTTGATGTATTGCAGGTAATGTGTAATTCACCCAATGTCTCATTTCCAGGGTGGCTCTCATCGTGTGCCTGTCAGTGATGACAGGGATCCTTTCCGTTTCCGTCACATGATTGCAACAGACTCTCTCCAAGTTCGTGCCGTTGCAAGTAAGTCTATTTAAACAGAGTTACAACAAAAGTAATAACCTTGCATCACGATTCCTCAGGATATCCTGGGCACTTTAGGAAAAGCCACTAGAATTACTGCTGGGTTAACTGTGTGGTCAGGAATTAGTCAGTATCAAAGCTGGGCCACACAAAAAACTCAAGTCTTAGATAAACATGACTGTCTTGCTTTTGTGATTTTAGTGCTCATTTGTGCATAATGCATCATTTTTTAACAGTTGATATTTTGGCAGTGCCTGAACTTCTTGTCCTTTCCACAGTAGATTTGCTTTCCACTTGAAAATACACATAAGCCCTAACCACACTGTTCTTTAGGAATAAATTTATTCTGCATCTTTATGTTAAAGTCATAACAAAAATCATTTGCATGTGAAAGACTCTGTGACCCAAACCATAGAGGTTGTTTCTGATGACCCAGTGAATTCTGACAATAGCCTCAAAGTCTCTGGAGCCCACTAAGTGTTGCAGCTTCTCCCTCCCACAGAAAATAAATGATGAACCTTTGTAATCAAAACAGATAAATACCTATTAGCAGGTCTGCATGCAATTTTCCCTGCATCCTATCTCTGTCCTAGATGAACCTTAAATCACCCTTTGGCAATTCAGCTGAAGTATGACCGTTTATCTGTCTAATGGCCTGTTGTTAAAGGGAAAGAAATCGATGATGGTAATTAACTGAATGCTTTTATTAATGTAAATCACATCTCCTTCTTTGCCTTTCTCTCCCTGTCTCAGACTCTGAGGGTACAGCAGTGTGTGAGATAGTTCACACAAAATCTGAATCTGAAGGAAGACCAGAGAGAACCTTCCAGTTGTGCTGCAGGTGTGATGTTTTTTTTTTTTTTTTGTTTAATTTTTTTCATTGACAACAAAAGAGCATTCCCTAGTATAGTATTTTAAAAATATAATTTTTTATTTGCAGGTCTCCTGATAGTAAAAAAGACTTCCTGAAAGCAGTCCATTCCATCCTTAGGGAAAAGCAGCGCCGGCAGCTTCTAAAGACTGAGTCTCTGCCACCCAACCAGCAGTACGTTCCCTTTGGGGGAAAACGGCTATGTGCCCTTAAAGGGGCACGGCCCGCCATGAACAGAGCAGGTGACAAGGCTTTAGTATAGGTTCTAGTTTACAGCAATCTCATGTTGTGTCACTAACCCTAGCACTGTATGTGACATTTTGGTGTCTTTTTATTTTTTCTGTTTAGCTTCCGCTCCATCTCGAACTCTCGCCCACAGGAAGCTGGCGAGGACACGTTTCACCATAGACACAGACATGGTTTTCCATGGCAACAACAACAGCATCGATTCCCTTGCCCCTTCCCACCCTACCTTCTACTCGCCTCTGTCCCAGCATCAGTCACATAAAGCTCAGGAAGTAGACACAGAACGTTGGGTGGAAGAGCAGTTTGACCTGGGTTGCTATGAAGACCAGGGAGAGGGTGTTGACGTGGAGCAGGTGAAGGAGACTGACATTTTAAGCGACGATGATGAGTACTGCAAGTCTGTACGAGCTGCGTCGGCAGAACCATCCGACCTGGAAGAGAAGATGGAAGGACTCAACGTAGAGTGTGGAGACATGAGGAGCCACAGCCTCAGTCAGGTAGAGACTAAAAGTGAGATCATGCAGAATATGATGCACGAGGAGGAAGTGGATCGAATAAAGCATGGTCGTCATGCAGGCTCAGTGGACTCCTTCACCTCATGTGGTGTCTCTCTATCTCACTGTGCAACCCCAACTCTAAAGCTTGCGCCCTTGAAGCAGTGCGCTGTGGAGGGGGCTACAAACAAGGACCATGAAGTCATCTGGGTGCGGCGGGACGACTTTGCTAACAGGTGCAACAGTGACATCTTCTGATGGGGAAATAATAGAAGATGAGATGAAGAGTGGAAACAAAGGGTGATTTCTTCCACTTTGCATATAAAGTAGGAGTGGAAGATAATGGCTGGGGGGGGGGGGGGGATTGGATACGAGCTTTAAATATGTAGAGATTGGAGGAGAACACCTGTATTGAAGGTACTGAACCTAAGGCCTGTCCTCCCTGAATCACTCTTCTCCCCACCTTACCTGCATCTCGCCTGATGTGACAATCTTACAGTACTGAAATATTAGTTGAGTAATGAAAAGACAAATGAACTCATTTGGGGTATCTTGACTCCTAGAGAATTTCAACCTGAGCTGCTTGTAAGAGAACTAGAAAGAATAGAGTCTCCATCATTTTGGACCCAGGAATTACACACACATCTGTGGAATGTGAACGTGTGATCAAAACAGCACTGCATGTACACACAAATGAACACGTCTGTATACTGTAAGTGCATATAATACACAGAAGCACAGACTCAGAGACTCTAGGCAGCTACTGCACCCTGCACATATTGTACTGAAGAGACGTCAGTCAATGAACTGTGACCTTCTGGCCAAAAATGTCTATTTTTCAACACAGGAACGTGGGTGTTATATTTTTCTGACTCAAACTGTGTTCGTACGTTAACACTCAAGGGCTGTGTGTTACTGAACTTCTCTTCAGGGGCTTTTGGCTTAACGACTGCTGTGTAAAAGATGGTCAGATCCAACAAGCTTTATTGTGCTTTTATTGTTTTAACTTAATATCAGCTGCACATAGGTGTATAGCCAGGAGTACAATAGAGTGCTGTTAACCTCTTGTACAAAATATTTTGCTCACTTTTGTCTTCTAGCATATCCATTTAAAACATAGTTTGGAC
Source organism: Mastacembelus armatus (assembly GCF_900324485.2). Lineage (NCBI taxonomy): Eukaryota > Metazoa > Chordata > Actinopteri > Synbranchiformes > Mastacembelidae > Mastacembelus > Mastacembelus armatus. The sequence continues at coordinate 16,091,452 of NC_046646.1, read as the reverse complement.
ATTGGATAATATACCTTTTCTTTATTTAATTATTGCCTTTTAACTGTCATTTTTAATGTTTACACCACATTCAACTGCCCAGTGTTACAAACCACCATTTGTGTGTTTGGTTGCAGAAAGAGGCTTGCAAGAGCCAAAAACCTGTACCCTTCACACGAATGTCAGGTCTTTTGTGTTGTTGTTCAAATGTTCTTATTTTACTAACTGGTGGATTAACTCAAGATCATTCATTTACCACTAAGGCCATACTCTCTCCATGCTCCATGTCCTTGAAAACCAGCGTAATAATTCCTGCAATCCTGTTTTACTTGAATTTTCTTTGTTGTTTTGAAAAGAGGTCTTCAACAGAGCCATGTTAGTGACTGTACTGTAACTCCAAAGACAAGAGCAATCACGTGATCAGACTGTTTGATGGCCATGTCTGGCCCATGTATTTGAAACACAAGAACAACTATCACATCTTCTACTGCTCTCTCCAGCTCCTTTGACCTTTGTCATATAAGGCAGCATCACAACCACAAAGAAGATGGCTAACACAGACTTCACATCCATGACATTTGACATCCATACTATATTTCTACTTCACCCTCCTGCATTTCTTGCCCTATCCACCAGGCTGTGCTGTTTCACAATATGTCATCACAACAACACCCAGTCGCTGTGATCAACACATTCATGTGCACCTTAATGGATGTACTGAACATGCACTTAATACCCAACTGTGAGGAGAGGGCGGGGTAGGTGAAGAGTCTGCGAGCTACACTGATTCACAGTGTGAAGAGAGTGGAGGGGGGATAATAGACTTTGGATGTTTTTATTGTGTTTTATAATGAGACTGGTTTCTTAGATTTTAGCTTAAGAGGCGAAGATGCCAAGACATTCAGACTGAGGTACAATCTCTTGGCCTTCATGGCAATTCCCGTGAGCACCCCTTTGTACTTTAAAAACTGTGTTCCTACATAAAACTGTGGAGTATTATCATTTTTATGTTTAAATAAATTCTCTAAATATAGTTTTTTTTGTGTGTGTGAATGTGCCAATTAGTTTTTCATTTTTACTGCTGTGAGTTTAAAGCGAGGAATTTTTTTTTCTCAAAGGGTGACCTACCATTTTCATTATCATCATAACCCTTCAGAGGTTTTTTTCCCAAGACCAAATTTACTTGATCAAATAAAAAATGAATGATGCCAGTCCATTTTGAAGATTCACTTTTAGTGTAAAAATGCATTATCTTCAAAGAGTAGAGAGGATTAATGAATTCAAAGCTCTCTTGATGGATGACTGAACAAGTATCTGAAGGTGGACGCATTTCAAACCACAAGCACTATTATACTGTATTTGTCCCTGTATGATTTCATTTCCAGCATCTATAAACCAAATAACTAATGCATTCTTTTATCCATTTCTGCAGCAATAGAAGACACGGTATTTAAAACAGGCTGTACAAGGCTCTACTCAGTATTCATATCAGGCTACTGTGGTGGTACAATTGTTGCCCAAGGACGTCTCCTGGAGAGACTGGGTGGTCATTTTCTGAGTTAATTATGTTTGTCCATTGGTTTGTCAGGGGTTCAAAGCTGAGTTGGCAGGTTTTCGCACATCACTTTGCTCCCTGCATCCAGACAGTCCACAAACATTGTGATTAACAAAATGTCAGTTTTGACGTGATGCAGATTTTGCTTTATTGGCTGGCACCAGAAATCTTTGCCAAATATCCCAGTGTCAGACAGCAGGTCAGAGGTAACAGGCTACAGAAAGTTCTCAATCCAGCCTTGAATTGATGCCTCATTTATCTGTAGCTTTGTGAAACTGACAAAATATAGAAAAAGCTTGATCGGAACATGGAAAGAACCAGATCAGCAAACATTTCTGGTAAAAGAGCATATCTCTACTCACTTTTATTTAAAATACATTCCCATGTCCAGTAATGTCCAGTTATTAGTGTGATTGCTTTCAGCATGTTCTCTTATTTGAATTGTATTTCAAGACTGCTGGGTGTGGATGGATGTGCAGCCAGTGGGCCAGTGAGATAAAGACCTTGCTGAGGGATAATCTGGCATCTGTCCTGTAACCTGAAGATTATTCTCTGCTTGTACAAGTCGGTGGAGAGAACCGCTGCCAATCCATCTGCTTCTTAGTCAGAACCGAAAGAGCCAAAGTAGCAAGAGATAACCAGAATTAGACCACAAACACTTTTAGTTTGAAAGCTCCTTTGTTTGAAAAGTTTGAAAAAAAATGGTTCAGTTGAAGAAATAATAATAGCAGCATAAAGCATCTAGTATAACTAATATTTTGCTTCAACCGGTAACCTACAAATTTGTGTTGTGGGCGGTGTAAAATAAATCAAGATTATTCTCTTGCCTGATGAACAGCTGAAGACTGTGCCAAGTACCCATGTGCCGCATGATCCTACACAGATCACAAATATGAAACATTACATCTTTGAATAGTAGAATAACGAACAAATGCGCCAGGTGATGTGTCTGTGTTTGTAATACCAAGATGACCAGGTGTAAACTGTCCTGCAGATTGTTTTTATTTTGAAAACCCTTACCGGAAGTCAATCAGCTTTCTATTCGGTTGAGTCTGATGCTTGCGCTCACTCTCCCTCCAGCTCTTGCCACCTTGAAGGCGCACGGTGAGAGCACGGCTTTACTCTCTGGCTCACTTTTTTTTTTTCCTCTTTAGAAGATGTGACGTGGACTGATTTCCTGCAGGACGGTTGGATCCACGTTGTCGGTCGTGTTTTGCTCGTTTGGTGCGAAAAAAAAGAAGAGTGGAAAGGGTCGAATCTGGGACTAAACTTCGGGTGCCCTCTGGCATGGCACGTCAGGTGTTTCAGCGCGTCGGCAGTGGTCGTTGCTTCGTGTCATGGTGCTCGCGGTGAGGTCGCCTGGAGCACCATGGAGGAAAGTAGGAGACTTTTCTTGTGTCTTCTGTGCGCGGCGCAGCTCTACCTGAGCTCCACGCAGGTCCTCAGGATCGGTAAGCGCAACAGCTGTTTACGCACAGTGGTGTGAAATATTGGCTCTAGGATTTGTTCCGTTTTCAGACAGAAAGAGCAGAACCTCTTTGTGTGTGATATTACCTGCACCAAAAACGATAATTGCATCTTATTTAAAGCCACTGTCGGTGATTTTTATGACTTTAAAATATTTGTCTTTTTTTTTAAATATCCAATTTATTACCAAAATGAAACATTACTGCGCAGCTGGGTTCGAGCTTTATATCCCACTAGAAGTGATTATGAGATTACAGTACCTGCCTCTTACTATGACCTGAGGTTGTGTCAGTGAAGAATCAGAAATAACCTGAACCGAAGGACAAAGTCACTTTTTTTTCTCCCGAGATCATTTAGAGACCAGTGTTAGTCTGTGTGCAGCTGCCACCTTCCAGCCCAGTTGGTTAAAAATATTTAAATAGAAGTTTGTTTCTTCTGGAAATAAAATCTGTGGTGGATTAAGGTAATTATCTTTGATCTGATAATAAAACACCTTTTATTAATTAATCAGACTGAACACAAAAGATGTTACTAAGGATAATATTGTAAAGGATTTAGTTTTTTTTTTTTCCAAAAATGATACTAGTTTTCTCTTGAACTTTCTGCCTACTTTGCCATCCCATACTTTCTTTGAAGCAGTTTCTTTTAAAGCATCTTATAAATCATTTAAATCTAAATCTGATTTCAAGTTACTTTGCAGAGGACCATGTGTGTTTGTTGCTACACACACAGACACACACACACACACATACACACACACACACATACATACACACACACATACATACACACATACATACACACAAGTAGGTGATAGGAACAGAATATTGATTCCTCCCTGACAAACTGATTCGGCTACCAGAGACTCCTGCCGGGCCGTTTTCATTCAGAATTTGTCTCCAAGCAGCTGATCTTCACAAACCCTGAAACCTGTCCATCACCAAGATGGATGTAACGTAGGCAGTGAGGGCGACGCAGTCATCCTTTGATTTGCTGTCACAGGCCGTGTGGTGGTGTTAAGAGGAGTGGGAGAACTTCACCTAGATTTAATTAGACTTTAAAAGGTTGGTGGGCGCTGTGGGCTGTGTTCATTAACACGGGGTCTCACTTTCAGGCTCTGAAGCAGACCACAATGAACAATAATACGTGGATGTAACTGACTGAATAAACTGAGAATTAGTGTCATTACTGCCTGTTCTTAATTGGGAAAACTATAGGGTAGAGGAGGTTCACATACATTATTGGTCTGGTATTAGATAGCACACAGTATTCTCTATGGATGTCTTTTCATACTGCATAAAAGTATATTAGTCTTCCTTATGTCTGATAATATACAATAATGATAGTGAAGGTTCAGTAGTCGACTTTTTATCAACACACCAATGCAACAATTAAGCATACTTAGAAAATGTTCAGTGAGGCAGAATGTCTGTGTTTTACGTTCTTAGAGGGATTTGGAGTTCCAGGTTGTGAAGTCACATTTAGATGAAGGATCTCTTTGTCTGATAGAACAATTTTTCTGCTTAGTTTTTGAGGGTCGAAGGGCAGTCAGAGAACGATCTGTGGGTGGGGTGTGTGATTAACTGAGCTTAACATATAAGAATAACAGTTTGTCTTATGTTTTTTTTTTCTCTAAAAGGTCAAATTACTGTACCTCCGGTAGTTAAAAGCTCGTCTGTCCCCCTCATTAACAAATCTAGTTCATTTTCCTTGTACACTGGAGGTTTTATGTTTCCACATCAGTAAGTACCAGATTTTTATGTCCAAGTCTTACATGCTCAAATTTAAGGTGAGCACTGAGAAACTTTGAATGTGAAAGCAACCTTATCAAAGTGTGTCAGAATGTGCATATACATCATTCTGCACAAGTGAACCTCAAAGATTCATTTCTGAACCGTGGTTTCTCATCACTTATCAGCTGGAATGCAATGTCCTCCAGTACTGAAATCTTCTCTCTTTGTAATCTGGTACTGGTAAATTTTGAGGATCTACAGTAGATCATCAGAGTTCTGTGTATTCATATGCTCTCACCTTTGTGTTAGATTTCTTTTTAGCAGGGACGGCACGTGTTCATTTTAACTGGTGTCGGCCCACAGCTGCACATGCAGAGGTTTTATGATCTGGAGTTTAGCTCTGGGTCACACATTAATATTCAGGACCATTCAGGACCAATATGTTCAGCTTTGATGCTTCAGCCCAGACCCCTGGCTGGAACAACACAAGTTCAGAAATTCACACAACTCTGAAAGATCTACATGCAGTGACAGTATCAGCGTGCTTGTGCATGTGTGCGTAAGACAGTGAGAAAATTTCACTAAGTTTGGTTCCCGGTGTTAAATATGTAATAAGGGTACCTATTTCATGTTGATCATTCATTTCTTTGGCCGTTAGGAAAATAAATCTCTTTTTAGCCAAACTGCACTGAGCTTAGAAAAGTTGGCTGCACTTCTGTCACAGATGTATACACTGATATGCTGTGGAATCAGTTACCACAGTAGTGTGATTATTTATCATGCTGGCTGAAACTCAGGACTTTTTGCTGTGAGAAACAATAGAGAGCTGCGGCATCTGTCATGGAGTAACGTGAATGCAATTTGTATTCATTTCTGACTATTGACTGTTGGTCTCAGGTGACTTTTCTTGTGATGTGCAGATTAAGTTTAGAGTGAAAAGAGAGTCACTTCTAACCATCTATTTTCAGAGTTAATAATGAATGAATTTAGAACCTCAGAGAGAGACTGCTTGAAAAGAAGCTGTGGTTCTTTGCTGCCATCATTACAACTGTAAAACCTGCCGCTTTCAAGATACAAAACCTTCACTGAAATTGACAGCTTCACCCTAAAAGTAATGCCCCTTTTGGAAATAAGTGCTAATGCAAAAACTGGCATGTTCTTTGGTAGAAAGGTGAGAAAATGTTACGTTTGCACAATAAGCATTGTCATTGATTCTGACTCAGATCTTTTGTTAGTTTGTTAGTTTGCTTCTTGAACAGAACTGATTCAGTCGTACACAATGTCTTAATAGAGACTAGTCCCTGTGTCCTTTTACTGTCCTTGTAGTTATTTTTAGTTATTTCTTTCTGTTTTTCAGTTTTTTTCCCTCTCTCATTGCATTTTCAAGTTTGCCCATTTGTATGGTTCATTTGATTTGTTGTCAGCAACAAAATATTTCACTTTCAATTATTATTATTTTTTTTAATTATTATTATTTTCAGCCAGAACAGCAGGGTACAAAGTCTGTCATTTAGTTTGATACACAACAATAACTTCTCCAAAGTACACAGCAATCCCTGACGCTGAGGGCTAATGTCTCTGTCACGGTCAGTGGAAAGCAGCGCTCTCTTACTTGTCCAGCTTGGTGATTCTTCAGAGCTGTTGGAGAGTTGTATCCTAACTGTCTTCCACTGAAATGTTGATCTAAATAAAAGATGACGCCACGAGCTCGGTATGTGTTTAGGTGATCACCATCTTGTGGTCAAAAGTGTGTTCTTCTTTTTCCCCTCAAACTTAATTTCTAATAGTCTGGGGAACGTGCTAGTGCAATAATCAGGAATGCAACTGTGCATACTTAATATACTTCGATGGCATTAAACTATCAAGTAATCATTCAGTTTTCAATCACTAATGTGTGAATTAGCATTTCCTAGAAATTTGTTAGTCGGGTAGTTTTAATAATGGAAAAGCAATGACAACATCAGATACTGCAACACAGCATATGAAATTCCCCTCTATGTTTTATACATACACACACACACGTACCTCTTGTATCTGCATTGTTTATCATTACAAATGTCTATGTAATCCCTGTGCAGATATCTCTGTTAGCACAGTTTGTTATCTGGAAGTAACAAATATTTTGAAGTTTAAACACACAACAGTAATTTTGAGCATTGGTCTCAGGAGTATGATCTTTCTATCTCTTTTGAACTGTCTAATCAAGAAGAAATGCCATAAACATTGTTTATGGCAAAAAAAAAAAAACCTTACCCAAAACATTAATCACCACTGAGGCAAATGGAAAATCTTAGATTTTATGTTTACACTCATCCTCAATTTGGCCATAATGAGCTGCCCTGTGATTTAAGCAGCCTCCATGCATTTTGAATGTGCTTGTATTTTATGCAGATCAAATTTACCTGCAAACCCCAGACGCATGTTAAAAGGCATTTATGGTGTCCTGTGGGTCCTCCCACATCCATTTATGCTGTCTTGTAGGCCAGATGGATGTGTATTCCTGAGGCAAATTGTTCCTCATTATTTGGGTGCTGAATGAATGCTTTTAGTGCTCCGAGGTACATTAATTCATTTCCAAGAAGGAAAAAAAAAAAAAAGAATGTTTTTAAAAGAAAAAAAATGGCATTTTTATGACCACAGATGTCACAACCTGCGGTAGAGTTCAAGCTTCTCTGCAAGGGAGGATAACACAACTAATGGAAAACATAATTATTTGCAATTAAATAGTTAAGGATGACAGCTTTACCTTCCCGGTGTGTTGCTGAAGAGATTGATCAGGTCGGCATGACAGCTTGGAACGAAGTCCAGATTTATTCTCAAATTTTTTTTCTTTCATGTTTTCCTCCCACTGCAGCAAGCAGATGAATCACATGTACATCAATCGTACGGTACCACATATTCACATTTTTATTGCATAATTTTCTTCCCATTACAGCTATGTGCCTGGTAATCACAGCAACTACAGAACAAATGACGTTTTTATGTTAATGTCCTGATGGTTCATGATTTTAATTACTAATTGGCTGCTGTTGCACTGGTGAAGGTTTATTTGTAACTCAGGGCATCTTGCGAGTGCCTGTATCTGTTTTTGGTTTGTTTGTGTGTGTGTGTGTGTGTGTGTCCTGGTGGGTGTGTATGTTTGAATGGATGCGAATCTGCATAGCTTGTAAACAAATTAATTTTCTGTAAGCATGCATTGAAAACCAGAGCCTTAGAGATAAGTCTTTTTGTGTAATCAAGGGGAGTGATATGTACTGTATCAGCCACTGATTAGGATTGCCCGCTTAGACAACCAGACGTAAAATTAGGTTTGTCATTTATATTGTGTCAAGATGTGTGACTATCTTGAGTTCTGGTTTCCTCCCCTGCCTCCCATATTCTACTGACTTGTTATATGTAAGCAACAACTAACCAGTCTCCAGTTATAAATATCTAGATGATGGTCTCAGTGTTGAACCTTAATTTGACCTTTTTGCTTTGTGATCTAATATATTGTCCTGCAGGGTATCTCCATAGGTTGGATGCTACTTTATTATTTGGGGAAACATGCTTATTTGCTTACTTGCTGAGACTTACATAAGAAAATGAATGCCATAAAAAAAACTGGAAGCAGGTGAAAACAGCGAGCCTGGCTTTATGGCTGCAACAATTTCTTGTTCCAGCCAGCGAATTCCTGGAGTCTTGTTGTAACTTTGTAGCTGTGAGACAAGAAATCGATACAGCAATAATATAAAACCACAAGTTGTTTTTGACAGATAAAATAAACAAGGTGTAGCATTTTATTTAGTAAGCTTTAGGTGCAGTCCTTCTGGCAGAGGAAGGTAAGCGGTTTTCCCCTGTTTCAAGTCTTTGGGATAACCTGAGCTAACTGGCTGTAGCTTCGTATTTACAGTGCAGACATCTAACTTGTATGTGTCCAAATGATGAAATGCTAATTGCGATCTCAGGCTTCTCTGATTGTTGTCAATGTAGTGACATGTATTTCGAAAGGGTTATCTGGTGATGTCATTGTTATCCTTGGAGGAAAGAAGAAGAAAGATGGGAAACAGTTCAATGAAACTGCACAAATATTACGACTAGAACAAATAGCTTAAAATTAGATTCAGCCATGGAGCAAAACTCATCTGTCTCCTGCTGTGGAAACTACCCTGAAAAATGTAACTACAAGACAATTATTTGACAATTTAATGTTTTTTTTTTTTTTTTTTCCGTCTTGAGTGTTATGACTTGGCTCTCAAAAGCCTGTTTCGGACCTCTGCAAGAAGCTCATAAATCCTTTTTATTTCCTGCCCTTTCACACTGCAGGAGCAATTATGTTACCTTCATTTCAACCTGCCTTTGAGTCGACATTTCACATCTTCTGCACATGCTGCTGATGAGGAGTTTGAGGGCAGTTTCGGAGGTCTGGGCACCGTTGTTTCTTCAGAGCCTGCTGATAGCTGGTCCATGCAATGTGCTGTGTGTGGCCCTGGGTCCCTGTGCTGTAAAAATGAAAGCAGCGGAAGAGTAACCAGCTTTGAATACACATGACCTTCTCCCCACTTTGACAAGAAAAGTGTCTGTATTTCATGCCTCTATGAAAAATTTAGATTCATTTTTGGGCACTTAATAATCGTCATCATTTGCATGCTCTTATGGGACTTCCATATTAATTCTCTGCTCGAAGCTGAACTGCAAATATCATCTTTTATTGCAGCCATAATGTAAATATGGCTTTGTTTGTAATATAAGGAACTGCAAAATGACCCTCATTAAGTCAGGCTGTATAGAACATTTGGTATATGAATATTGTGGACCTTGTCTGGCTTAGACCTAGTCAGGGATTTTTTTTTTTTTTTTTCCTGTAACCATGACTGAGGTTTGCTCATCTGTTGGTAATTACAGGTGGTTTTATACATATGCTCTAGAAGGAACACAAGCATGTGTGTGTGTTTGAATTTGCAACCATTTGTTGGTTCAAATCAGTCCAGTAATGGGGAGACATAATTACTAGTTCCACAAATTCAATTATTTTCTGTGTCAGAAACTTTGTTCATTCAGTTGCTCTCAGACATTTTCCATAATGCTCTTCATTTCTAATGTCTGTTTGCCTTGCCGTCATGTTACATTAACCTCTATTTGTTCCTATGTAAGTCTAATGACATAAGTATGCTGTACTTCAGTATGTCGACGTTTAATTAAGAAGAATGGGGATACAGTTAATATTAATATGAAGCTGCATATACTGTATCTGTGGTACTGCAAGGTGCTTTGGAAAAAAATGACATATCATTAGTGACCTGTGAAAATCAGCCTCGCTTTCTCATTTTCTACTCTTGCTTTTTTTTTTTTTTTTTTTTAAAGTTTGTGTTGTGGGTTTTGAAAGGTTTTAATTTAACTAAAGGTAGCAGAGTTTCTCAGCCCACGCAGGAGCGCAGACGCTCTCAAATTAAGCTCTGTTATCAGCACAGACTGCTGATATAGTGCTGCAGTTATTGCACCTTGTTCCTGACAGCAACGTTCTGATTTGAACTTTGTGTTTTTCCTCCATCTCCATGTTCAGGTGGTATTTTTGAGACTCGGGAAAGCGAGTTGGTGAGTATGGACGAGCTGGCGTTCAAGTTTGCTGTAAATAACATAAACCGCAACAAGACGCTGATGCCCAACACTACTCTTACCTACGACATTCAGAGGATCAACCTGTTCGATGGCTTTGAGGCTTCCCGGAGAGGTATGAAATGATTTTGAGACATTATGTTAGTAGTAATGCTTTAAGTTTCTTAAGCTTCCCTCTGTGTAGCATTTCAAAACAGTACACACACATTTAATTGATAAATGGTATGGTGTGTTACAGTATAAAACACTTTACTGTAGTTCCATGTGAGCACCCATACTGTAGATAGAGATGATGAATGAGAATATGGTTGTAATAATTTAAAATATGTCTACACTCTGTGTTGTTCTTTACCACCAGTGTGTGACCAGCTTGCTCTCGGGGTGGTTGCTGTGTTTGGCCCGTCCCACAGCTCCTCGGTCAGCGCTGTTCAGTCCATCTGCAACGCTCTTGAGGTCCCACACATCCAGACCCGCTGGAAACACCCGTCAGTGGACAACAAAGACACCTTTTTCATCAACTTGTATCCCGAGTACACCGCCATCGCCAGGGCCATCCTGGATGTAGTTACTTTCTTCAAATGGAGGAAGCTAACAGTGGTCTATGAGGACAGCACAGGTAGGGAGGGGCCTGTTGGTTTTGTTTTCTGATCAGATTACTATAGTAAAGTCATTCAGAGATATTGTTTAATATTTTGTGTCAAAATAAAAGTACATTTGCAGAAGCAGAGTAATCGCAAAATAGGTTATAGCAGAATATGGCGTGAGGAATGAATTTGAAAAAATTATATTGCCAAAAAGAAAAGGAACATCAGACATCACTCAGCTACAAAAGAAGTTCACTTAAACTATAATGTAGTGTGGAAAAACCCAATATCAACTTTTATCACCATATTACAAAATCCCAGAAAAATATTTGTCAGCTATTATGGTTATGACCTGTCTCTACTTCCCTGAAAAATCATTTTTCTGAACATCTACAATATTTACTGACTGATCACAACATTTTTCTTATGATTTGATTTCCCACTACATTATAGGACATCAATAATAACATCTAATGACATTTAAAATGAAGAAGTAACAGGGAAAAGAGGTCAAATATTAGCTTGTGTTTCCTGAAACTTACTGCATATTTGTATGTCATGGTTATAATTACTCACAAAATGCAATTCTAAGTGTCTGCCACAATCACCTTCCTCATGCAGGCCAGTGAACACAATCTGTTACATGTGACCAGTACCTCATATCAAACTGCTGCCAGTATTTCTGCCCCCTGACTTCAAACTGCAGGGAGCCAAACCACAACACTGATGGCCTCAAATCCAGCGGTGGCCCATATAGAGCCCCTGCCCACGACCCAGAGAATATGAAATGGCGCTGCTGAAATGTCATAGTTTATGGATTTTTCTTCTCCTCCTATTTTTGCTCAGAATTTCATTTTTCTGAAATGTCACACCTGTAGAGTTGCTCATTGTTGTGCACATGCACATGGATAACATAAATGAGTGTGGGGGACGTGCATGGGCTATACAAAGCATGTATTTGTTTGCCTTTGATGTGTATGAATGTATAAAGTAAGTGTGTAACCAGGGTGACAGAGTGAAAAAGGATCGCGTGCCTCAGTTTAAGGATAGTGGTCCAAGTCGTCATGACGGCAAACGCACATCTTGAAGAAGTGTCCTTGAGCAAGACACTGGCATTCAGGGGAGATGTTTTGTGTCTGACTGTCATCTGTGAAAAAAACAGCTGTCCAAGTGGAGGTAATGTTTTTTTTTTGTTTTGTTTTTTTTTTAAAGGTTTAATGCGGATGCAGGAGTTGATCAAAGCTCCAGCAAAGTTCAACTTGAAGATCAAGATCCGTCAGCTCACACCGGGGAACCAAGATGCCCGACCACTGCTGAAGGAACTGAAAAAAGACAAGGAGTTCTTTATTATTTTTGACTGCTCCTATCGCATGGCTGCAGAGCTGCTTAAGCAGGTTTGTAAAGAGATTTGTCAAAGTGTTGTTTCATTCATTTGTATTTCCACTTATTTTACAACACATTGATGTGTCCTCTGGGGAGGACAAATCTAATGATTCTTTTCAGCACAATGACTTTTTATTTTACAGAAAACCTTATGAAAGCTATTACCTTGTTTACTAAGGCTATCATTGTGATTTAAATGACGGCCATTAAAGGATATGATAAATGTCGTTACCTCATCAGGATGAAATAGCGTTTCCCTTATCATTGTCAACATTTTAATGGTCTACACTTTGTTCACCCTCACATGGATTTATTGCTATTTGGGAAAAGCTTTTTTAACTTTGATGGTTATGTACAGTAGCAAATATATGAAATAAACAGACATGCTGACAAATCCTAATGTGCGTTGTTTCCACCATGCCTGATGGGCTAAACCAACAGAAGTTTTTGTTTGTCGTAAAAGTATCAGTAAATTTATTATTATTTGAGAGAAGTTTTCACCCTCCAGCCTTCATAAAATAAACCAGACATACTATATTAATGTGTAACTTTTTGATGCCAAGCTGAAATGAGAAATTTTATTGAAGATGAGACACTGTAGCTGTAGCAAAAGGGAACTATGTGTATTTAAAATTAGAAAGATGACTTGAGATTTTTCTTCTTTGATTTCTTCTTTTCATTTTCCAGCTTTCATCAATGGGAATGATGACAGAGTACTATCATTTCTTCTTTACAACTTTGGTGAGTTGCAAAACTGCACAGCTGAAGATGTTTTATGAGACAAGACAAAGTGTTTTCATATAACAGTACCACTGACTCTGGGATTGAACTTGTGGGATTGAAGAGTAGGAGTCTGGCCTAAAGCTGACTTCGTAAATTTCCTGGGAATATTAAAAATGTTGCTGTGACTCCTTAACACATTGAAAAGCTGAATGGACTGCTAAAATCTCCATCCTGCTATTTCTTTTTCTCTCATGCACCCATACAAATATAAACATCCACCTTTCCCTGCCGCTCCTCATCTCCTTTCTGCTCTCCCAGGATTTATTTGCCTTGGACCTGGAGCCATACCGCTACAGTGGGGTCAACATGACAGGCTTCAGGCTGCTGAACATAGATGACCCGTGGGTAGCCTCCACGATGGACAAGTGGGCCATGGAAAGACTTCAGGGTCCCAAACAAGAGAGTGGCCTCTTGGATGGAGTCATGACTGTAAACCGCATAATGTTATTTTACATTAAAGAGCAGTAACATTACCAGCAACACCTGCTCTCTTAAAAGCTCATTTGAATGCTGCAATGCACATTTGCATATAATTGTAAACCACAAACATCTGCTAACCTTTGTTTTTGTAGGAGTTATATTTCAACATGGTAAAAATGTCAAAGCTGTAATCCCCAGTTATATTTATCCATCTGATATCTAAACTACATCCTCTGTACTTTTCTTAAGACCCAAGTTTCTTGTATCAGGTTTTTATATTTGAGACACGTTCCCTTGGCTTCTTACTGTAATTCAGCTGTTTACGAGTGATCTTTGTTGTGTATTGCACTTGGAGGAAAAAGTCCCAGGAATATCTTCCTCCCTCTGCCTCCTCCTCAGACAGACGCAGCGTTGATGTATGACGCGGTGTTCATGGTTGCTGTTGCGTCACAGCGGGCCACTCAGATGACCGTCAGCTCCCTGCAGTGTCACCGCCACAAACCCTGGCGCTTTGGACCACGCTTCATGAACCTTTTCAAAGAGGTCAGTATAAGATCAAGGCTCAAATCACACCCTTCAGAATTCCCATGTAATGCCAGAGTTGCAAATAGGAAAGTCATCAAAACAGGATGTTAGATGATTCTATGTGAGATGTTTCTTTAATATTCTGCTCTGACAGCCCATGCCTTGCTTCTGTACACAACATGGAAAATATACAGTATTTATGTACTTAAGTTGAAAGCATGTGGGCCAGCCTGACTGCCAGACAGCATGCCTACAGACAGAAATGAGGCCTTTGATGCATGAGTGTTTTGATCTCTTAAGTCTTAAATCCAGCAGAGGACCGGTGCCTGCTATGGAGAGGGAACATTATCATCCAATTCCCTCACTCATACAGTGTTTTTCTCCTCACATCCTCCTTTTTCTCTCTTTCCCTTTTTTTTTTTTTGCATCTCAGCATCTCTTTCCTCTCCAGCTTTCTGTTTTGTTAGCCACTGCCCATCCTTTGAAGATTCTGTCCTCCTGTCCTATTCATCACTCGATAAGACCCTTTTTGGTGGCAAGAACCAGCAATGTGTCTCACGCAGCACTCAATTAAAAACCATTTGTGACAAGAGAGTGCAGAAAAGGTGGTTACAGTTTTCATTTCAGCAACTGAAATGAAATCTTGGGCACTGTAACCTGGGTGTTCTCTCTTTTCTCTCTGTCTGTTGTAGTTAAAATATTCAATGTCTTTCTATCGGCAGAATGAAATTAATCCTATTTTCGGTACATGCGCAGGCTTTTGTTATTCATGTATCACTTCGTGACAACAAAAGAGAGAGAATATCCTGGATTTTAATACTTGACATCTGTGAAATTTTCATTTCATAACTGCAGAAATATGTTTCACAGATTTACTTCGTGTTTTTGCTGATTTTAAGTTTCCTCACAAAGAAAATGTTGACAAATCTACTCAAGATGTCGATTATAATTTTCCTTATTAGGAACCTTATTCTAGCTGTCCAGGATTGAGAGAGAGAAGCGTCTGTGACCGTGAACTCAATTGTAGCAATTTAACAGGTTGCACTTTTTCAGGTTCAAGACCTTTTTGTTCCATAATGGAAATCTGGTGTCCAACAATGCATGCATCTGAGTTCTGACTCAACCTAAAGTAGGGTAAGAAGGCAGATGTCTTGCTGTAACAACGTTTTAAACTTACCTCCCTCAGTAATTTGAAAAAAGGATTGGTTCTTGATTGTAAAGTATAAGAGATGATCACATAAAGCAGAATTTGCAACAGAAGAAAAAGGAACATGAATTAGGCAGCATATGGAAGAGGTTGACAGTCCAGCATATTTAGAGAAGCTGTTTATGTGTGTAGCCTGTTGTGGATTGTCTTATTTTGGTTTTCTTCCTCTCCTTGTTTAGTTCTTAGAACTTTTACAAACCATCCACCAGATAGATATGTAGAAACCAAACACAGACAATTGTGACTTTCTCTTTATCAGACATTGTTATTCTTCTGATAACAGAGAGTACAAACAACAAGTCTGGTAATTGAAGGATCTGAATTCCGAGTGCAGGACAGATGTATTTTTCTTGGCAAAAACTATGGTCTGCCTTCAGTAATGGGATGTTACGGATCTGGAGCCAAGTGAGACTTTGATTGGTCACACTGCTGAAATAGAGCCAGATACCAATACAAATGTTTCAACAAAACATCTAGTTGTTCATGTCAGAAAAGGCTCATCATGCATTCCAGCACCTGTCCCATCTCAGCTGTCCATGCATTGCAAGACTGCACCTAATATACTTCATAGAGATTACATAAAAAGTCTATACTTCTTATTGATCACACAAAAGATGCATATTGAAAGTGCAAATACTAGAGATGATATATCGGTAATGCCGACAACACAGTTTCCTTACAACTATATTGTGCACACTGTGTGCACTATATAAAATGTATTGTACTTTACTATAAAATGTATATGCTTTAATAGATAGGAAAATTAGCAGTCTACAAGAAAAACCACAGAGAAAACTAGTAATTAGCATATTCAAGGTGCGTTCATCCTAGGATTCTGCTCCAGAGCTTCAGTAAGGCTTTGATGGCATTTGAGAATATCTCCCACTTCTCTCTCCCTCTGCATTTCTTCTCTGTAGGCACAGTGGGAAGGACTGACGGGGCACATTGTTCTTAATAAGACAGATGGCCTGAGGAGAGACTTTGATTTGGACATCATCAGCCTCAAAGAGGACGGGACTGCCAGGGTGAGCACAGAGGCCTGAAACAGCCTAATTACACCCGTCTCATAGTGCTACCACGCTGGCCAATTCATTCCATTAGGGTATATGTATGTGTGTGAGAAAGACAGAGAGCTAGTGTGTAGATTTAGTTTCTGATATTTCATCCACACACATTTGTTTGATTTAAATTTGTCCGGTCATGAATGTTAATAGTGCTGCAACCGCTGATTGTTTCTTTCCACTCTGTCTGTGCTTCATGTTGCATTCATCACATTTTCAAAAGGGTGTTGTAGAAGGTGGAAGTCGCCTCACGAAAAGATGGATCAAGGTTTGTGTCAGTGCCTTGTTTGGTCCAAGTGTTTGTTGTTTGCCCCCCACCCTCCATTCTTTTCTTACTCTGTATGCCATGCACCTTCCTGCTTCTTGCCCTGTCAACCTTGTTTCTCTTCACTGATTTTGTGTACAACGGTGTCATGTACGGTATTTGACATTTTAGTTTTCCTTGTGTTGGGCCCCAGGCATTGCTCCGACACTCCGACACCAAAACTTTTTTTTACATTCCTTTGTTTAAGTAGACATAGCAATAGAGCGTACTGCCATTAGAGGTAAGAAGTACATCTTGCGGATTAATTTACTGCGATGTCATTCAGTTCCCACAGCTTGTGGCTGTGAGTAATAAGAAAGTAAGCGAATTTATCCTGCAGATCCACTTTTGCAGACTTGTCAGTCCATTACTTATAATGTACTTCACTATTAGATTGCCTTCATTCTTGCATGGAAATCATAGAGGGCAGCAAGATTTAATTGCAGCTGAGGAGGAACGTTTTAGCAGAGATGACAGCTTAAGTCGGGCATCAAGACTTGATGCAAGAGTAGCACATTTCCTTTGTTGGCCTTTGATTGACAGTTAAATGCTTTCCTCAATGCCATGGTTAAAGATTTTATCAAATCAACACTGTTTTATCAGTCAACTCTGTTATTGCTTCGTTTTTGAGTTTTACACCTCTTATCACGTCATCAAATAAAGTGTAAATGCACGGAAGTGCCAATTAAATATATTTTTTTTTTACTTTAAACATTTGCTTATCATGTGCTTTACCGTTAGAAGTTGGCAAATTTCTTCCTCACCGTCCGTCTGTTGTGAGACAGACAGGTAGGCAGGCAGCAGCTGTCAGGTTGCTGAAGCAGTTCTCTAAATTACATTCAGTCCTTTTAGCCCTCAAAAGCCTCCCCTCAGAGGAAATATATGGTAAGCACATCACATAAAACGTTTGACTTTATGGTCATGAAAAATGAATTATCAGTCTGTTGCAGTTGTGTTAGTTCTTGGGCACTGGACTGTTAAATACACTCTGAAGAGGATGATGGGACTAAACAAAGTGAAAGTCTCCTGAGAAATAAAGTATTTTCTCTTAAACTCATTGACTGAAATAGTGAGTTTTTCCCTCTCAGCTTTCCTGGCCTGGCTTAGATGTCTCCTGCTCTGTGGTTCCGGTTTTCCAGTCTGATTTGGTCCTGGATGGAGGAGCTTTAGGATTTGTAGATAACATTTTACTCCCAGCGTAAGAGAGAGACTTTCTGTCAGTTTTTATAGCACACTTTGTTGTCAGGAGCTGCTCTGGTATGCACGATAAATTTGCAAGGCTATATGCTGTAAATCCATGACTTAGGGGTTTTAAAGATGATGACTGTATGTTGTGCATTCATCCTAGGCTGTATTTTAGCATTGATTTCGTTGACTTGGTCAGATTAGTTTATTTCTTAACCTTCAATCTGACTGATAATAGAGTTGATATTTCTGAGAAAAAAACAAAACACAGTCCTACAACATTCACTTGAGCTCGATTATCCGAAGCTGACGATCCACGGCCAAAATAGCCTCCATACTTTCAAACACATTGTTCACTCTGTCCATTTATCTTTGAGATTGAGAACAATGCAGTTAATTAAAATCCAGCCCCATTCACAGTGTTGCTCATCTTCAGTGTCCAGAGATAAGATAGATTTATGGAGTCCTGCGACAGCACCACCGTAAAGATATAGAGTGCTTTTAGCAAGGTTATAAGTAAGCACATTTTTTCTGTCTGACTGGGTGAACAGAATAAGATAGAACATAATGAGGAGGGAAAAGTATGTTATCTTTTTCGAAAGGTAATCGCACATAGCCATTTTTGTCTGAAAAATAAATTGTGAAAAATAGGATTGTGCCTCAGGCTAGTTTAGGAAGATGTGTTCACTACTACTCATCTTTTTGTGCAGTGAATAAATGAATGGGCTATTGTTTCTGACCAAAAATACCCAAATGTATTACTGTATTTTTTTTTTTTTTACCCTGCAGACTGAGGAGCAAAATTAACAATGACGCTTGATTATTTAATTTGCTTAACTTCATTGCACCACTGTTATGAGCCCTATTGACCTAAGCTGAGCTCTTAACCATTAAAGGGATTTGGAAGGGTCAGAGTCCAGCTGCCAGATGCCTGTTCTAATCTGATAACTGTCTGGATTATAACGCCTGGACTGATGAACCAGACTCTCTCATTCACAGTTACTGTGACAGCGTGGAGGGCAAACACCATGTCGTCCCCGATCCTCCCCTCCCAACCCCCGTCTGATCCTGCCCTTCTTCATTCATACTGTCCCTGCCACTGTCATTTCTTAATAGCTCACCATCATGTTCAAGTAGTGCTGCAACTAATACCTATTTTTATCTTTGATAGCTCTTTGGCTTTTTAAAATTAGTCGATGAATCATTTTGTCTTAAAAATTGTCAGTAAAAACAGTGATTATTTGAAAAATATAATGAATTCCTGGTAAATATTTATTTCAGGTTCAAACAGAATGAAATATAAATTCCAACAGATGTCCATGCCAATCCTTAGTAATAATTTATCATAAAGAAATCATTCTCTCTCACATTTGTAATGACAAACAGCCATTGTTTGTTGTTCAGGCTGCACATTGTCTGATAAATAGGTGCACACAGTAGGAATGATTGGTTGGTGATGCGCACAATCAGCAACTCCATTTGGAACAAACTACTTAATTTTCATATGCCGCATACATAATATTAAGTTTTCAGCACTTTGCCCAGAAGCATCAGAGTAAACCTGAACAAAAGGACATGCTGTGGAGTTGGAAATGGAGCTGAAGGTTGAAATGGAGCCAAGAAAGTCAGTTCTTTTCACCATTATACTTCTTTTTTATTTTTCTGTTCAGCGAATCGGAAAATATGATTAATATGCAGTGCGTTAGGGCAGTTTCCTTTAACAGCAATGAGTGTCGCAGATTATACAGATCTAGCCTTATTCAAAGCTTAAGCAGAAGTAAAAACCTACTATATGCTGCAATTTTGCCTTCTATAGTGATTCTAATAGCAGGTGTCAGATGTAACTTTCTGCAG
Source organism: Mastacembelus armatus (assembly GCF_900324485.2). NCBI lineage: Eukaryota > Metazoa > Chordata > Actinopteri > Synbranchiformes > Mastacembelidae > Mastacembelus > Mastacembelus armatus. The sequence goes on along the minus strand of NC_046646.1, from coordinate 16,071,817 downwards.
TTCTGGTAAAGCAGAAAATGTGGCTCAGTAATTATGAAGCCCTATTTGTCTTTCCAGATTGCTGTATGGAACTCGTACAGGGGAATGAACCTGACGGAGAAGACATCCCGAGACAAGAATAACAATGTGACAGACTCTCTGGCTAACAGGACTCTTATTGTCACCACCATACTGGTGAGGAGGAAGGATAAACAGAAAGAAGGGAATGTATATAGGATCTGTAGAGTGCAGAAAGGGAGATAGCGGAGAAAAATGCACAGGAAACGAGGTAAAACAATGAAAACAAATGGTGTTGAGAAGAGGAAAATGGATTTGGATAATTTTAATATGTATATTCAGAGATTTGTCAAATTATCCACACAGACAAAAATTCAACATAGAATAAAGTATGTTTTCAGTCATCAAAGTCATAGATTATCTGCTAATTCAAGACATATTGTCTCTCAGGGTCATCACTGCTGCAGTTGCTATGAAAGATGCCACTTAAACTTCAAATTCAGGCAAAACTGTGTCAAAATAAAAAAATGTCTTGAAAGCAGTGTTTTCTTTTGTTATATAGGAAAATCCATATGTGATGTATAAAAAGTCAGACAAGGAGCTGGTTGGGAATGATCGTTTTGAGGGCTACTGTCTGGACCTGTTGAAAGAGCTTTCCAACATCTTGGGTTTTACATATGAAGTCCGGCTGGTGGCTGATGGAAAATATGGAGCCCAGAACGACAAGGGAGAGTGGAATGGGATGGTCCGAGAGCTGATAGACCACGTGAGTTATACAATGTAGTCCAGTACAATATCTTCCTCTGAACTGAGATAGAGCAGGCGTTCAGAACAAGAATACTGACAAATAAGTACAGCTGCCTCACTGAACTTAGTACATACTCAAATAGATGTATTTAGTTGCTACAATTTTTCTTCATGGCTAATCTGTTTCAGACCATTTAAAATTTTTTATACTGTGTCAGAAAGGAACTGAAGGTTGTCTACAGTTGAGTTCAGTGTATATATAGATCTGTATTATCACTTACTTTTTTGCACCCTCTGGTTATATAATGAATTTTGCATCTCACGTACAAAAAACACTGAAATTCTTTCATAGCATTCTTGACAAGGACTAGTATAATTGGTTTAAACTAGTCTGGGAGAAAATCTCTTAATTTTCCTCCATTAATCTCTTTTTAATTGCTTCTTCACTGTTATTGCTCTGTATTACTTTTATCTTCTCTAGAGAATAACACAAAACTTTAAGAAGCCTTATGTTACCTTGAGCAGCACCTGTTTAACCTGTAGTATCTTTGTTTTCTGGTCTTTCCAGGTTGCAGATCTTGCCGTGGCTCCGTTGACCATAACCTATGTTAGAGAGAAAGTGATCGACTTCTCCAAGCCCTTCATGACCTTAGGTATCAGCATCCTTTACCGCAAACCTAACGGCACTAACCCGGGCGTGTTCTCCTTCCTTAATCCCCTGTCTCCAGACATCTGGCTGTACGTGCTGCTAGCCTGCACAGGAGTGAGCTGTGTGCTCTTTGTGATTGCCAGGTAAGAGGATGGATTAATGCTTGGTGATAATGACATGGTGTGCTATAACAAATGTAAGGGTTGCTGGGGGTACAGATGATGACCGTTTCCTTAACTGTTCATAGCCAATTAATCCAACAATCATTCTCGATGTATCAAATTCAAAAGAATCACAAATAGTTTGGAATAATTGGGATGACTGTACTTCAGCAAACATTTTTATGAAACTTAAATGTATATGCACTTTTATGCACTTTTAACTGCCTGTCAGCTGAGAGATTGGCTTTCAACTGGGAGTAATTGCGAGCCTGCTCTTGAAGTTGCATTCAGGTCGTGTATAAAACCCCTGCAAGCAGATTGTACCTAGGAATCTGTATGAGAAATAAAATATGTTGTCGACAATCAAATGCTAATCAGCTTGAAGTGTTGATTACAATGGAAAAGAACTTGGAAGCCTGCAAAAAGGAGAAGTGCATGACTGGTGTACCCACCACAGCTTAATATTAGCCACAGGACTGTATAGATTTCAATTTCAATTCACCCCTTTTTCTGTTTCTTTTATTATCTTGCAGGTTTACCCCATATGAGTGGTACAACCCACATCCATGCAACCCGTCCTCAACTCTAATACAGAACAATTTTACTTTGCTCAACAGTTTCTGGTTTGGTGTAGGAGCTCTCATGCGACAAGGTACAAAATACTTCTCTGCTTTCTAGAATATTAGAAGCATTTTCTGAATAATATCAATATTAGTATTATTTATGTTACTCCCCAAATGAATGTGTTGATCATCTGACAGTGCTATGGTTAAAAGGGATGTGGAGTTTTTAATTAAAATTTGAGATTTACTGTTGCTCACAAAATTTAAAATCCTGTTTTTTGTTTTTTTTTTGTTTGTTTGTTTGTTTTTTTTTTCCATTCATGTTTGCTACTTTGCAGTTTTCAGACTCTTTTCTGGTGCATTGCAGTACTGTATGTCTTAGCACATTACCACCACCGCTGATCAGTGGAATAGTGTAACACAATGTTAGGATTGTGTATCACCAGCATGCGTGCATGTCCATGTGAGTTCCTCTGCACAAGATTAAAAAAAATAGGGACTAGTGCTGGGAGATTTAAATGGTACCTTGGTATATATTGAGTGTGGACCTCTACATGTATTGAGGATTTTGAGTGTTTCATTGTGTTTGTGTGTTGTAGACTTCTCAAATAACTGTTTTAAGTACTGCTGCTGACATAACAGATATTTCCTTTAGGAGTTATGATGGAGGTCAGACCAAACCTAAAATAGACATAGATGGTCAGAAAGACGACTGCAAAAAAAACAAAACAAAAAACACAGTAATTGCAGGTTTTAAGGTTCATCGCTCAAACGTCCCCGTCTGATAGTAATGACTGTACTTACACTGTGAACTGCTCTAAGCTTTTTATTTTTAAAACACCAATATTCCCCTTATGTTTTTTGTAAACGTCCTTTCCACAAAGCCTAGATACAGTCCCCATGAATTGCAACCATACACTGTTAGAACAATTATGTTGTGCTCCATGTGGACTTAACCTCCCACAGAGCAGGAGATTTGGGCAGGATAAATGTGACATGGCTGATTGGACAGCCTACTGACAACAGCAGTCCACAGCAAACTGGTGATGCAGATGAAATGATTTCCTGAAAGAAAGCTGCATTTGTCAAATTATCACTTCATCAGATTGGAACATATTGATAAATGAAAAGAAAAGCATGTGATGAGCCTTTATATTTTTGGCTGGTTTTGATATCTGATCTATGTTTACTTCAGGATTCCAATTTTACTTTTTATTGTCTTATCACAAACAAGCTCTCACAAGTTTAATATTGTATCTAAAATAAGATGGCTGAATGTCCCCGTCTGAAAATGATGTGACTTCTGCGAGGTGGTGGTTAGCTGTGGCCTGTGACAGTAACTGCAGCCTCAGATGCAGTACGTGACTGTTAAACCAACCCTAAATGTTTTACTCTGAAAGCTTAGTTAAGTGTTTGTCCATTCCACCAAAAAAAGATTTAAAATCAGGCACAAATCTTCCCAAAGCTGCTGTGTTCTTCATTTACATTAATTGGTTTTCATTTCCTCTGCACAGTGGGGGGAGAAAAAAAACCAATGCCTCACAGTGCTCATTGTGCTGTTTCAGTTTGATTTTTTTGGTATGATGTATCCCATCATTTTCTTTATGTTCAACTTTATTTTTTTTTGTCATTTGCAGCTGTTTCTTCTTTTTTTTTCCACTAGATTTGCATTTTCACACTGATTTTCATCTTTTTTCTTTTTCTTTTTCTTTTTTTTTTTTTTTTTTTTTGCAACCTCTGCTGTTTTAGACAAAGCAAGTTGCGCAGAGGAAGAAAATAAACACATTGTATGAAGTGTTGTACAATTTATCATTTAAGGCTGAGAAAAAAAAGCCAATTGGAGCCCTGGTGTGAATCCAGATATTAATTAAGATAACCCCATTTGGACTAGAGCTACTTGACTTTGTTTTGAAAGAATGTAGAGTTTTCTCATTGTTTTGTTGTTGTTTTTTGGTGAACCTCTACACATAGTACACACACAAACATCACATTACCATTCTGGTTGAATCATGGTGATTTTAGTGCGTTATTCCTACATTGTCAACATTTTTTATCCTCTTCAATCATGTACCTTTAAGTACGTAAACTTTTTTTTTTGTAACCTTTTGTCCGCCATCACTGTCCTTCCAGGCTCAGAGCTGATGCCTAAGGCTCTGTCCACTCGTATAGTTGGGGGTATCTGGTGGTTCTTTACCTTAATCATCATCTCCTCCTACACGGCCAACTTGGCTGCTTTCCTCACGGTGGAACGAATGGACGCACCGATCGACTCGGCAGACGACCTGGCGAAGCAGACCAGGATTGAATATGGGGCAGTGAGGGATGGATCCACCATGACGTTCTTTAAGGTAAATTGGCAGAGGCCGCTGTGTGCGCCTTCCAGAATAAGTGTGTGTGCATCTGAAGCAGTTTTTTACCTTATCAAAGCCACAATATTAAAAAAAAAAAAAAAAAAAAAGCAATAGTTGGAAACACTATTCTAAAGTAATAAGAACAGTGAATTTAATAAATGGATTTAATAAATATTGCTGCTGAGGTCAAATGTATTGTATGTCTTGCTATATTAAATGCATACTATATAAATATATAAATGTTCCCTTTTTCAATTTATTTTTTCTAAAAATCAATAGCATGCAAAAGGTTCTTTATTTTGAGTAACCTTAAGCAAAACAGATAATTGTGAATTCTTTGCTTCTTTTTCAGCTGTGCTTACACTGTAAACATAAATAAAACCTCTAATAATCTCAAGTACACCTGAGAAGTTTTTATGAAAAGCTTCTAAAGTATATATATTACTTTAATGAAAGGCAACATATCTGCATCAAGAGGTGTGCATACTGTATATTGGGGAAGTAAAGATGTGTAATAACATTGCTTGTGTTTGTGTTTTGGGGTGTCTGTGTAGAAGTTAAAATATGTTAACTTGTTAGTTTGTATTATATAATGTGTCAGTGTACTGCCTCAGGCAGGGCTGTCACTTCCTTCCCCCACCGCCACCCACTCTTCTTGCATCCTGGTGGCTCAGCAGGGGTGATCCATGCAGGGTTTTATCCTTCCAGATTGCAGCCAGTGATTACGGCTGCCTGGATAGGAAAAAGTAGGCTGTGTTGATGGCTCGAACAAATTGAATCAGCTGGAGGAGATTTGGAACACAGCTGTCCCATTTTCTCTGACTGAGCAAGGAGAAACGCACACACATGCATGCACACACACACACGCACGCACACATATACACACATCCTGCTGCTGTTAAACCTATATGTGGTTATGATAGCACTCAAATATAATTAAGCCCGTTTATGGTGAGTATATGTGCATCCAGAGATGGTCTAAATTCAAATGCAAAACACTTCTTACCAACTGTTGCCTGTTTGGCTCTTTTGCCAGAAATCAAAGATCTCTACCTATGAGAAGATGTGGGCGTTTATGAGCAGCAGAAAGAACACTGCGCTGGTTAAGAACAACCAGGAAGGTATCACCCGGGTTCTGACAACAGACTACGCCATGCTGATGGAGTCCACCAGCATTGAGTACATAAGCCAGAGAAACTGCAACCTCACACAGATCGGAGGGCTCATAGACTCCAAGGGCTATGGGGTGGGAACTCCTATTGGTAAGAAGAATTAGACAGGGATTTACTCCTTACCATCATCTTTGTCAGCCAGTGGAGAATCAAAGCCCCAATCAAGAAAACACACACTTATACATATAGCTTTTTAATGTCTTGTCGTTGTAATGGAGACATTGCAAACAGTTACAGTCATTAACAGTGGAGTCTTAAGAGACAAGTTTGGTGTTGTCCTTGTAACTTCAGACTCCTTTGTGACTGTGTACACTTCATGGCATTTATTACTTTTTCTCTGTAGTATACAGCATACATCTAGCCTGTAGGTTAGTTTAAACACACCATAGACAAGTATGCTGTGCACAAATCTCATCAATGCAAACTCTTTTGAAAATATTAAAATGCACTGAAGACCTTTGCACAAATGTGTTACTCAAATAGAATTTTAATAGCACCTCTGTAAAAGGAGGCCTTGTAGATACAAACTTTAATTTATTTGGAATTTGCATTTTCATTCTTCAGGAGTTCAAGTACAGAACTTCTATTTGGTATCCTTAAGATGCTAATTCACTTCCATCTAAAAGCTCTGCATCTGTTCAGTGGGAATGTTTGTGTAAGGTTTCAGGCCAACCTGAACTGGACGCAAGACAACTTACTGGACTGTATTTACAGTCATTGCTATTGGATATTTACTTAGTCAAGCACAGTGCCAAGACAGTGCTTAACTTTCAATTTTGCATCTCAAAACTGGGGTACAGTTGCAGAACACAAGAGCACCGTCCATATGTTGCATCTATTTATGCCAAGTGCAAACAGACATGCAGTAGATTTCTTGTATAAAGCCTCACAGATAGGGTACAGTATAGAGGCCTGTTGCCTGCATGAAGTAGCAGGCACCAATGACAGAAATGTAAGCATTCTGAATACTATTAAAAAGAGAGTGTACAAATGTATGTGCATATGAAAACTTTCTTTGAATTGAATTAAGTTTTAAACAATAAAACAATACAAATGCAAATTGGACTTTTATTTCCTCAAGATGCATGTATATTCACTTTTCTGTCATATACTGTTAATTCTGTCCTTGTAGTAAAGGCCTAAATTTCGTGGTAAAATATGCTCGTTGTTCACTACAACACAGTAAACAAAGTAAACAGAGTGATGTGTCAGCAGGGCTGTGATGCTTTATCTTAATACCTTAATGCTGCATTTAGCCCTTTACCACACACCAGCCATGTTTGTGCACAAGCTGAATGGACAAAGTGTCCCACAGCTTAAGGATTTTTATCAATAAAGAGTGACAAACATGCAACAGCATTTAATTGCTCTGTTGGTACATCTTTCTCTCTGCCTTCTACCTTGTCAGGTTCTCCATACAGGGATAAAGTGACCATTGCCATCCTTCAGCTGCAGGAGGAAGGGAAGCTGCACATGATGAAAGAGAAATGGTGGCGAGGCAATGGCTGTCCAGAGGAGGACAACAAGGAGGCCAATGCTCTGGGCGTGGAAAACATTGGCGGAATCTTCATCGTCCTGGCTGCCGGTCTGGTTCTCTCTGTATTTGTGGCAATCGGAGAGTTCATCTACAAGGCCCGCAGGAACGCCGACATAGAGGAGGTGAGTGACTGCAGTTCTTCTGCTGAGTGATGAGGACAGGTGACCAGATTAAAGTTTAGGAAACTGGTTTATAATGAGATATTTCTTTTAAAGTATAATTATGGAAATAATGGGAATTCATTAATTGTAGATTGTTTAAAATCATAGTGTTAGAAATTAGAATATTCATGGAAATGCATCCTCATTATTTTCAGAGCCTGCAGACAAACTATGATTTGTATAGTTTTTCTTAGAAGGGTTCTTGTTATTTTTTTTTCTTGGTAGATGTTTGCTCGATCCAAATTCATTTCCTCGAAATTATATTTGCACTTCCTGCCGTTGTCTTTGCAACATTAAAAGTCACTAGGTGGATTTATGTCTTACATGGTACATGCTCTATTATTTGTGCAATATTTATACAGAATGATTTCCCATTTGCCCAAAATAGATTATACATTAATCATGACACCAATATGTCATTATTACTGGATTATGCCTGAACTTATATAGTGTTGCTCTTTTTAGTGTTATTTTCTGTCTGTTAGTCAACCACAAAATATAAGATGAAAATGGCTTCATTTAGCAGAACCATTAGTTCCGTCTGCAAAAACAAGAACATCCATTTGCACAATGTTATCATAGTTGGTGCTAGGAAAAAGCAACAATGCTCTGGAAATGATTAGTTTCTTTGCTTTGCCTGTTTAGTGTATTTTATGTTGTTTTTCCTTCCTTTCTCATATTTGTTTGTGTTATCTGAATATTTTTCACATGTCTGGTTTCATCTATTTTGTGTTTGTATTTTGTCTTTTTTGTTTTTTTCTTTGCATGCTCGCATCAGGCCTTTTGTTTCTTTTATGGGGTGCAGTCCCGTCAGTTTCAGCGGCGTGGCTCTACCTCCTCTTCTGGCACCTCCTTATCTACTGATCTGGAGAGCGGCAGACTACTGGGAGATGACACTGAGTAGCCATGGCAGCACATTTACAACACTTACACTTTCTAGCAGATAGGTCTGTAACCAGGCATCCCATGTTGACAACACCCCAATATATCTGCACTCATGTCAGCCACTCCCGGTTACTATTATCATTTTATCTTCATCAGCTGACCCTTATGCCCACATTGTTTACTTGCAAAATGTCTTGTGATTGATATTACATTTTACTAGTTCACTTTGAGTTGACTAAAGCATCCTAAGACAGCTATTTTCTTATTTTCATGCTCTTGTTTTATTTAGACTGGTGAAATAAATGACATATTTGTCATTTATTTGCTTTGTTTTGAGCTCCAAATGATAGCATGCATCATATAAACAATTTTAGAACTCTCCAGTGTTCCCCTGCTGTTTTTTCAGTTACACTTAAGTTGCCTTCTATCGCCAGCCCATTCATTGTTGTCTCAGTAGGCATTTGTGTATGCTTTAGAAGCAGAGTTTAAATGTCTTTTGGGAAATCAGAAGATAGGAAAAGTTATTTGAATATTTTCCTCCTCATTAAACTCTGTGGTAGACTGGTTTGGTTGGCTGAAATTTGGATAACAGTGATGGAACAGCATGTTGCATTAATATGTCCCCTGACAAAGATCCTGTGGTAACTCCAGGCAATTTTAAGAGAAGTAATGATGCTTGGGATCACAGAGGGATACAGACTCTCAGCCCCCCCCCCCCCCCCCCCCCACTCAGAATGACCATGTCATTTAGTCACAAGATCAATGCTACTGTTACTAAAGATGTCAAGAATGTTAACTGTGAGATATTGATGTCAATTCATTTTGAGTTCATTCTTGATTTAGAGCTTATCGGGTACATAAAATTTCAGTGTTCTGCCAAGTCCAAAAAAATGAATGAATTTAATCTGTGGCTTTTGCTCCTCTCTCTGTCCTTAAGCTCTGAATTTGTTACAAGGTGGGTGCCCTTTACTGAGTATGTGTGGGAAACCCTGCAGGAAGCCATATTCGCTGGAGAAGCCTTAGGCAAAGCTGGGGGATGAAAGAGGAAGAACTTATGTGGTCCTTGGATAAAAATGGGATGACTTTGTGCTGCAGAGATAATTTGCAAAATAAATTTAGTAAGAACACCCTCCGGAGGAGAGAAAAATAAAAGGCAAATAAACATGATCGAAGATTAATGAGTTTGATGGAATGTATTATTCTGTAGAATCAAATAAGCCTAAGGCTCCTCATTTCAGATGGTCCTCTCTCTGATAATTTCAAATAATTACCATATTATGAATTCATAGCTCCCTGCATTAGGATGTTGCACAGCAGACATTGTCCTTTATCTCTTGTCTGTGTAATTGGATTTTATGATGAGACGACAGAGTTTACATGTCTTACAACTCTTTTAGATAAAGTTACAATTTAGATGTTTTGCCATTTCTGGTGTTTGGTCAAACTTTAAATTTGACTTGCAGTCTCCTGCTCACATATCTGCAGACAGGTTCCTAGAAGCCACTGCTGGCCTGCACAGCTCATTCAAAGGTCACTGCCTTTGGTTAAAATTTAATTTAGTATAGCTTTCAATTAGTGCTTGTAATTCTGTAGTTAATCCAATTCTGAAGCTGCAGTATTTTTTCATGTTAGCACATTCAGAGTCTTTAAACTCTGTCGTCAAACTCATGAAAGTCATAATAACTTTGCTGGAAGTTAGATTTATTAGTATCTTGCCTCAGGCCTGTAATTGTTGTTTTTTTTTTGTTTGTTTTTTGGGGGTTTTTTTTGGCAGTGTGTGTCTTTTAGCGCCGTAATGGAGGAGTTGGGCGTCTCCCTGCAGTGCTACAAAGGCATCCGTAGAAGGTCACGACCCCACAGTGGATCAAGGTCAGCTTGCATCTTCTGTAAACCCAAACATACGGCAAAGAGAGAGGGAGAGAGACGGGACTCCAGCAATTGAGCCTTTAAGACTGCTATTTGATCCACTCCTCACATTTGTCTATGGGTCTCTGATGATATGCACTTGTTTCCTCATCACCCCTGTCTTTATACTCTATGTAAATGGACATTAAGCATTATACTGTAGATGTAGTTCACAGAGTTTTGGCCTTGTATAAATATTAACAATGTGAAACAGCTGATGACTAAGAGAATGAAAGCTCTATTGTAGTAAAAACATTGCTGTTCCCTCATGGCTGTAGTTCATTTTGAGCAGTTTTGAGTTGAATCTGCACAATTGATAGATTCTCCCATTGTGTAAATGTTTCACAAAGTCACAAATTTTCAGAGTAAAAAATTTTTTGCATTTTTTTAAAACTACTGTTCGATTTGTTGTTGTTTATAGTTGTGTGTGTGTGTGTGTGTGTGTGTGTGTGTGTGTGTGTGTGTGTGTGTGTGTGTGTGTGTGTGTGTGTGTGTGTGTGTGTGTGTGTGTTTGTATGCCCCCCGCTAGGTAGCAAAGCAGCTTCAGAACCGATTTCTTAGCCAGCCCTGGTCAGTGAAGAGAGATAAGGACCTCTAAGGAAAGTCAGGAACACACCTGCTGTTTTATTCCCTTCAAGCGCCAACATCACAGACATCAAACCTCACACACACACACACACACACACACACTCACGATGATGCACTGCCTTATAAAAGCCCCGTGATCATGAAAAATTGCTGTCTGTGCACCGGAGAAAGGATATGATACAGGGAGAAGGAAAGAACTAAATGAGAAGCAGTTTTTTAAAAGTGTACAATTCTCAGGAGGTCAAAGACAAAACACAATTTCCTTCTTCCCCTGGGAGTCTTGTTTTTCAACAAGTCATTTTTGCTCTGTTTGCAGCTGGTGAATTTGAAAGCCTGAGGGGAAATCTTGTCTCCCACTAGTGACAGTGGATCCCAATGGATGTGTGCATTCAAAAAAGTGAAAAGGCTTCTGCCACAATGAGTTGCCCTTCTCTTTAAAGGTAGGGTAGGGTTTTTCTTTCCATCCTGATGACAATGAATACATTTAATGCATTAATAAATGCAGAAAAAAAAATCTGTCATCTCTGGCAGCATGGCTCAAAAACCTAGATCGCCAACCTGTCTGTCAACCTACGTCGTAATTGTGCCAACTCTGCCCTTGTATTCAATGTGCAAGACTTCAATGCTCAAAGTACAAGCGTTTCCCACAAGGCATTGCAGGCTGACGTTACCGTCCATTTTTCCATATTGGTTTGCCTTATCTTTAAATACTTCAGTGTTGGCTTAGCTACAAGCATATTTCAGATCCTTCATAGTGAGTTATTGTCCATATTCACAACCTACAATCTTAACATGAAACCTTTTTTCTGGAACAATAGCACATCCCACAGAAGATCCTTATAAGATTGATGACAGGTTTTAGGAATAAAAGCTTATGACAAACTTCATTTAAATTTGATTTAAACAAATTTAAAGCAGGAAAATCTATTAGCAGCAGCACGTTGAGCACATTGCCTCTGACCTGTGTACAGCAGGCAGACAGAATGAGGAATGAAAATATTCTCAGCAGCCTCAGCACCATTACCTCTCTGCAGCATGAATAGAGCATCACTGCCTGCCACGCACAACCCCCACTTGAATTTGATTTGAACTCCACTCATCAGTACCTGTGGCAGAATAATCAACTCTCATGCTTGAATGCACACAAACAAATCAATCTGGAATCAGTGTGAAGCCAAATGGCCAAATGATTGCAATGACATTAATATTTTTATTTACAATTCTTCTGTGTTATGTGCTATATCAGGTGCTTCCTTCTGTCCTAGGCTTGTTTATGTCCTCTAAAGATTAGTTCGGGGAAATAAATAAATCGGAGATGAAGAGGAATGTAGGAGTTCAGTCATGTTCCCTAACGGCTCTAACTCATTTAACCTTTTCTTCTCGTCAGCACCAACATTCAGTGTCTCTGTCCTTTTACCTCCGTAGCCTTACTGCACATCTGGGATATACACTATGAATTGGATGTGTACTATCTGTTTTTCTGGAAAAAGCCTGTTGAAGCCAGCAATTCAGTGTTTCTGCCACATTGGAAATACTCAGAATCGAGTAAAGAAAACAATCAATCAACCCATACAACTGAACAAAAATGTCACTGTGACCAAATATTGATCAGAAAACAAACAGTATTGGGAAAGAGAAAGAGGAAAGTGGCTGTTAAAGGAGCACTTTAAGCAGTAAATCCTAATATGATTCATTATCAATAATGTCAGGACTTGACAAATTGACCTTGGTTTCTACAGCTTGTACTAGCTAATTCGATGACATTTGAAACAGGACAAGAGCGATAAATGGTATAAATACTTTATAAATTACTAGAGTCAAATGTTGTGTTGTGACATTTCCCTCGGTGTGTATTGTGTGCACTTGTTTGTGTGTATCTCAGCAGAACTGGACCAAGCTTTTCTTAATCTCTTCATGTAATGAGTTCTCTCTTTTTTTTTTGGTATTCAGATTAATTCTGGGATTGGGCTCAGTCCAATGTAATAGCGTTTGGTTGTCTCTAATCTCCTAACCCCATAATTCTTAATCAAAACCAAAGGCAGTGTTTTTTCTCTCATGATCTAATCCTTCATGAACGAGGCCGTGGATTACAACAGTGACCTTGGCTGAGCAGGACCCTCCTCTTTCATATTAACCTAAGATGACCTCACCTGAACACCTCAAAGGGGAAACCTTTTCTGTGTGCTGTAAATGAAAGTTTGCACAACTCAGCCTTGGGCTGTGATTCTTCGGGCTTTTTTAATATCGACTTCAGATCTGGGGATGCAGTTTCAAAGAAAATGTCCAATTGGGGAAAAAAAAAGACTTACCCTGCTCCTAGGATCATGAATGATTATAAAATCAACACCATCCCTCTGTTGTTGAACGATTTTTCGGTGTTCACGCTTTTGTTTGTGTCACCCACATCAAACCATTTGTTCTAATGATTTTGATCAGTTTTTAGTTTTGGTGGTAATGGAGAGGTGCAGGGGAACTTGGGAGATGGATAGAAAGAAGCATCTCTCTGTGTGGTCAAGGTTAGACATCATGAGCCATACCTCTGTACATCTTACATGGATGAAGAGGATGTGATCGAGAGAAAACTAGAGAAATTCAAGAGGAGTGACACCTTAAGGTGAACATGATTGACATCCTAAACATGCCCAAAATGGCTGGTACATTTTCCTTATTCTGTTCATTTAGAGAAAGGTCAACATGGCACAGAAAAACTCAGCAAGGCTAAATTTAGAAATATATTCCAAAAAGCCACATATACTTTTTAGTAGAAATTCTACCTTTGTGTGTGTGTCACCCATGTAAATTCTTCAAACTCGTAAAGTCTGGATCACGTATCATTACATGAGGCTCGTGACTATACGTAGACGTACCAAAGAATCAAAGCCAAACTATAGCTCCAGTGTAAGAAGTGGCAGATGTTTGAGTGTGTCCCATCCATCACAATGAGATGAACAGTCTCCGGGGCTGATGAGCCAGGTCTGTGTCAACAGCCTGTCAATGAAGACAAATGAGGAGGAGTAGGACTCTTGGAGGTGCAGAGCATCATTTATCTGTCTCTGTGTTTCTCCATCTCTTCACCTTTTCTGTCCTACTGGTTGAAAGCTTGTCTATAAACAATTCAGGGAGGAATGCTGTCATCTGCTGGTGTGCAGGTGAAGTAGCCCTGTGGATATAGTGTAATGAGTGACAGCAGTTAACAACTCCAGAAGCCCCCACAGCAGCAGTAACTACTCTTTTGGAGAGCCATAGGGCCTAATTTATGATCATTTCTTTTAAACTCTCACAGGCTTAAGGTCAGATTAGCTTTATTATGATTATCATAAGTCGGCTTATTATAAATTCTGCTCAGAAATGTACCTGCCAGCCTGGAAACAGACCAGAGGCAGCATGTCAAGTTCAAGTTGCAAAGAAGCGTGTGCGACTTTGAACACTTAACAAATGCAATTGTTATGGAAACAAAAAATGTCTGTGTGCTGGGCTTGATGTTGCTTTTCTAATATATTTGGAGGTGGGAATATTCTGTTAGTCTCTATGTTGGTTCAGATAGCAGACTAGTCTCTACTGATTAAATGGATCTCCGGGTATAAAAATATGTTTTGTGCACACACACTGAGCGCTTCTCCAGTGTTGTTTATATATTTGCGATGAACAGACACATGGATGCTGTATTTTCTTCTTCAGGAGCTATTATAACATGAGATGTTCATTCTGAGCAGCTGTCTCATTGCACAGCTATTGCAAAGCCAAAGACCATCCCATCGGCATGACCGTGTCACTCAAAACAGTGCTGAAGCTATGGGCATTTTTACAGGCTAAAGTCATGTCATCTGAGACATTTAATTGGATCCGGGCCGCCTGTGGGACACCGGACCATTCTCTCTACCGCCTGCTCCCTGTTGGGTTACTCTTCGCCGCGTGCCTGCAGTCCGTGGGTAACATGTTCCTGACCGCACAAGCTTGAGCTGCTGACTGACACGAGTGTAGTGGACGCGCTTGTGTGGGGGAAAACCTCAGAATCTAAAATAATATAGCTGGAGTCTCAAACGAGAGCTCGGGGTCAACTCTTGGAGAGATAGTTGTGCCATCTTTGCTGGATTTGCGCAGGGGCGCGACGGTTGCGAGACGACCTTTGCTTTTTCTGAGGAGACCTCAGCAGTGCTCGGACGGGGGGTCGACAACTATCAGCACCGAGGACACTCACTGCTGCCTGATTTCAGGTTGTAGCTACTTTACGGAATTTCCTGGCTCGGGTTCGTGCTGCTTCAGGTAACAATGACCTGTTGGCTCAGACGCTTTTTTACAGACTGGAGATAACCCACATGTATGGACTAAACCACATTCCGTCTTAATATGCTCTATCATTTGCTTACCATATGTGTACTCTTACACCAACATGTCTCATTTTCCAACAACTGGGAAAGAAGTTTATTTTGAAAAAAGTTCTTATTTGTTGTGTGGAAGGTCATTGTGATATCCTGTCAGAGACACAGGGTTTACCAGCCATAAAGCAGCCAAATGCCCTGATATAAAAAGCCTGTACCTTAACTGGAAGGGGGGCATGCCAAATCCAGACCTCAGCCCCAGTCTGTCAAAGCTCCCTAATTATTTAATCCCACTGCATCTCTAAATGCATGATGAAACTGACTGCTCCCTGTGTGTGTGTGTGTGTGTGTGTGTATATGTATGGGGGGCTCCATACTTTCCATCAAGCAGGTTCTTCATTCTAACTCAACACTACACCCGCTGAGTTCAGCATTAAGTTTTGCTCTATGATTAAAATCACAGCATTACTGAAATTAAAGATGATATATTGGATGACATATTTTACAACGGTAAAAAAGGGGAAATCACGGCTTTAATCACTCCTTTAAGAAACATTTCTTAATGGTGAATCTCTTGAATTTAAAATCCTGTCCATTTTTTTTTTATCTGATTGACTAATTGTGTCATTGCTACATCATCAGCCATCTTTCATGAGATCCTTTTGATTGTGCTAACAGCTCTGTTTTATGCCTGTGGCCTCATGAAGGGATAAATGATCACCTCAACCAGAAGAGTGTCCCCTGATAAATCTGAAGTTAGAATTGCCTTCAGTCTTGACGACACATCAGGTAAAAGCACATGCACACACACACATATATACATTCCGACTGTGCACGTCCACGCACGATACGTGCTCTCTTCACACGCACACCAGTGTTGTAGCATCAACTTACTTTGAGCTTTGTTGCACCTTTTACTCAGTCATTTAACAATTTAACAGCCAATGAAGGCTGGAGCTGTACTTTCACTGCGTTTTCCAGTATGTGTGGAACACATGCACGACATTCTTCCCACCACAACAGACCAGGCACAATCTGCCCAGATCATCCCCCCTGTCACGGTGACAGTGTTTATTCTTCTACACTGTGGCTGAGACAGGTGCTCCCTCTATTTCTGTAGGGCCAAAGTACATTAAAAACAAACCACACATGCATGTGGGCAGCTGTGCAATTGCAGATCGCACATGTAGGCACCCTTACTAGCGGTTGCACAACTATCAAAACATACACCATTCATTATGTCTGTCCCTAACTGTTACACACTCACATGCACACACACTGAAAGGTCTGCCCTACCTATGGTGCTGGGTGCTGTCAGTCAGGATGTTTTACTGCATTGGGGCAGGCACTGGGACAGCAGCTGCAGCTATGCAATAGCAGAGTCAGATTTCTCCTCTAATACTAACAGTGTCCTGCTGCCTGATTCACTGTTCAGCTTTTAGAACACTGGCCTATATTTATAAGCAGTTAACACTTCCAGTCCTACTCCACCCATCTCTGATCCCCTCTTGTCTTTCTCTTAGAAGCTGAGAAACAGATCTGTAGTAGAAACCCCGAACTCAAATCAGCAGAAACACAGTAAACTTCATGTTATTCAGCTTGTAATTTGCACATGGCGACAGCCCTCTTGCTGATTTTTTTTTTAAATTTCATAATCATACGTAATACTGGGTTTCACTTCACTCTGAGCTGTCCACCTCACTTTAGTTGTTTATTTTTGAATAAATCTTAAAGACCACTGTGACTGTACAGGACCTGCTTTAGTTGGCAGCATGCTTACATGGCTTATTTTAGTTTTATCTTCAGTTGACCCTAACCTCCAAAATAACATTTTGGATATTCCCCAGACGATCATGTTGTTGTCTCTTTGAACTCATGTTTCTCAGCATGGAGACTAAGACCTGTGTGCTGTCTGGGGATCATCCTCTAGGCCCTTCATGACTTCATGCCAGGCATGGTTATAACTCCAGACTGTGCCTAAGCATGAGAACTGTATTTATTTCTCATCATAATTGGCCCCATGGCTGCAGACTGGTCCACTAATACTCCTGCTTTTAGAAGGTTGCATCATCCCAGGATTCTCCACATGTGTTCCGCAACTCCAGGGGGACATTACTGGCAAGGCAGAGGCTGGTGCAGGCAACCTGCCTGTTTCTGTCTGTCTGTCTCAGTCCCTCTCTGGCCATACATCTGGCCAGCATGTTCTTTCTGTCCACCTTGTTTGTCTGTGTGCTCACATAGTTGTCCCTCTTTATTCTTACCCTGCATTCCTTTCTGTCTGACAGCTCATTACTGCTGTTCAGTAAGGAGACATGGCTCATTTGTAAGTGTAGCACTGTGTTGCTATGTTGTGGTGTCATCTAAGAGGCCCCTATAGTGTTTCATTTTGGGCCATTTTTATGAGGCGGAGAAAGGCATTAAAGCAACTGCCTGTAGGACAAATCCCTTGGCTCTATATTGAGGGTGTAGCTCAAACATTATTAATGTGAAACAATTTTGAATGATAAGACTTTATGCAAATTTTGAGCAAATGTAGCTGAAGTTACTCTTCAAACAGCATAGGAATGATCTCCCACTTTTCTGGCGAAGCATGGTCTGAAAATCAACTTGCAGAGAGTTGAATGTTTTATTTTTACAGACTGAAGAGAAACGAAACTACTAGAGTTCACATTGTCCTTCACCAGTAAAAAAAGATAAATTCCATGATCCCAATATTTTCATAGAAATGACTGCATGCACAGGCATCCCCATGATTCTAACCTAAATTTTAGGGAATGGTGTATCTCTGATGTTAGCATGCATGTAACTTTTAAGTCTCTGCAGGCAGATTATTTCAGAGTATTTCAGTCTTATTTATACTTGTACTTCACTACATTTACTAGGGTAATATTGCAGTTTTTACTTTACTCCAATTCTGTAACTAATTAGTTTAAAGACTAGAATTTTAGAATTATGATAATCTTATTAAAGGATGTATTGTTACACCTTACTGAGAAACAACATGTTACTAATAGCCAATATGACATAACACTGCACTGTGTATAATAAGTACATTTTATTGCTACAGTTACACTCTACTGCTACTTTTGTAATCTGGTTTCAGTAATCTGGTTACTTCTCCCACAGAAAACACACAGAATGCTTTTGAAAATCCTGGTAAACCAAACGACTTGTACTAGGCTAAAGCAAAACTCAAATCAAAACAGCATTCAGCAGTCATTGGCCAATATATTGTGTGGAATTGTGATATGTTACAGGCTGTATTACAGTTAATTAACTTTTTTTTTTTAAAATGTCACTCTAAATATAATTTTTTTCAATGTTTAGTTGTAACTGAATAATGTGTTCTATTTCAATAGATGTAAAAGATGTGGAGGACCTTTCTCAAACGTTCCCGGATCTTGAACAGCGATTGCAGGTATACAGTACAGACTGTAGCATCACGTGACATTTAATACACATCTCGTATCTTTGACAGAGCAGCACAAGACAACAGAGGCACAATATAGAAAGAAAAAACCTATTAGCATTCGGATTTCATTGTGTAGCTCAGTTTTGTGTTTCGTTGTATAGAATTTTTTATGCTAATACAGATTCAAAAAAGGTAATCCCAAATTAATGAAACTAAAAATAAAATAATAAATAAATAATAAAAAAATAGGTCATAAACTCACCTCATAACAAAATAAACACTAGAATAAAGTGGACATCCAGAGCAGGTGATATAAAAACTGACAGGGCATGTTTTTTCCCAAAGCTAATTTCTTTTCAGGTTAGAAATCGAATCTCTTAATAGAGAGAACCTTTGGTTCAATCTGTCCACTAATCAGTGTTTTCACTGTGTGTGTGCTCACTCTGTGTTGTCATTGAATTATCCTTCAACGAGTGCCAGTGCCAGAGTCGGTGCCAATTTCAAATCAGAGTATCGAATGAAAACAGTAGTAGCAAGCCAATGCCTGATACACTGTAAAAGGAAAGGCCCAAACAAATTTGTGTTTTGTTCTCATTTTTCTAGGTTTTTCTTTTTCACACAAAAATTGAATTACTGTTATTGTTTGTGACTCTGACACAACTTGAGCAAGTCACCTTCTGATACGGTGTCACACTGTGCCACGAGGCCTCCTGATATCAAACCTTCCACTTTATGAACTAAATAATTTATTGGCCTGATGCAAATAGTGTGGTCATGCATATTAATTACTATGCTCAAGCACCATGATGTCATATTTTAGTGGTAGTTATATCTGCAGTTCATTTCTGTGCCCATTACTTTAGAAGGCAGACTGGCCTTTTATGACAGACTGGCCTTTAGCGCATTGTAGGAAAGGTCACGGAGTCAATCAAGTCACGAGAAATCAGCTCTTTTGCAGCTTTTTAGCATAAATTGCAATGAAATATTATCAGGAGAAAAGAAATTTACTGTAACTGTAACTAAATGCAAGAAAAAAGACTTTAAAGGCATCACTTTGGACTGGACACCTGGGAAGTTGTGATGGCCATGTTGACCCGTTGTCATCATTCATGAGTAAAACATTGATCTTACAATGGACAAAATAATTAGCAGCTTAATCAATATTGACAATAAAGTTATCAACATACAGCTGTTGAATTTACAGAACATGAAACTTTTAATAAACTGTGGACACATTTCTATTTTTCTTATAAACAATTCATTTGTGAGTGCTTTTCCAAATAACAGGTCTGTCTCTCTGATGTCATGTTTATTTCAATCTCTGACCTCTTGCAGCCTGTGCCACCCTGTGTGTCTCTGAGAGAAAGTGTTCAGGTGTACAAGGAACACTGCAGGATGGCGAGGGAGTTCCACCAGGTCAAACATGAGATAGCTGTGCTTGAGGACCGCAAGTAAGGCCCTAAATATATACTGGATCTATAAATCCTTGCATTAACATACAAGCAAAAAGACCTTGCATGGATGCTTCCAGATCAGACTGTTGTGTGCTACTGTCAGGGTTTTTCTTGGACCCGCAGAAGCTTTTGTACCAATACTCTATTGTTTATAGCCCCAGATGGGACATACAATATACTGTAGTAAGTCATTATAAAATTTTAATACTATCATTAAATAAATTTTTTAGGCATTTGAATGTGGACTTACTGGTACAATCTTTAATAATACCAATTTAAGGTTAATATTAAATAATAATTTGTTATAATATTATTCATTTATTGTAATATAGGTGTAATGTATAGAACCTAAAATTCACTGTACATGGTTTAAATTCCCTCCACAGCCATTTTTGCCAAAAATGCAGCCAGTTGGAAATGCAAGACATTTTGCATCAAAATGTCCACTAGATGGCACATGTTGATAGTCCCCACAGCATTTAACGCCTGAACTACTAAGAGCAGTTCCCTTAAGATGTTATTGGAGCAGCTGTTAATGCATGACTTTGATTTTGGGTGCGTCTTTTTAATTTTTATGATGAATTTAAATTAAGCAGAGGTGATGCTTACAGGGAAAGTTGTGCACTGTGTTTCTTTGTTGACTTGGGATCATATTTGGGAAGAGTATCTCCTTTGCAGAGTTAATAATATACCAACTGCCACCTTGGTCAGGGGTAATTGAATGAGACTTGCTGAAAGCTTGAGTGTTTTGTACTCTATATGCTTGCACATAGGCATGGGTATATAACACATACACACAGAGCTCACTGTCCCCTGTGTCCTCAGCAGCTGTGGGGAGTCTTAGCAGTGGGATTTTCAAGGCCTTTTGCCGCTGCCCCAACACCACACCTACGCACACACACACAACACCTACACCACTTGGCAGTTCCTAAATAGAGAACAACAGGCAGACTCTGCTGGGTTGGGCTTAGCCTTTAGTTCAGATAAGAACATGATGAGTCAGAAACTTTTGGTTCTCTCTTTTCTCATTGACGTTAATGCCAAGATCCAAAGTCAGACGCACATTTATAGTAAACTGAGAGTAGGCACTAGTAAAGACAATAGCAGAAAATGTGCTTACACTCAAATGCATAATGCATAGTGTAGCACATAGTCAATTTGAAGTCATATAGCTCACTGGTTTTTTACAGTCAGTCATTCCATTCAGGCTTGAAATGCCAGTAAATCTTATTCTACATATATAACTTAAATACAAATGTTGCTTTTTTTCAACGTTGATCAAATTGTAACAAATGTCTTTTACAAAAGTCCTATTCAGTGTGTGAAGAAACACTGCCTCAGGGATGGATATTAAGCCTAAAGCAGTTAAGCCTATAACTGGTTCCTTCATGATACAAAGAGATTCCATAAGAATTAGCCCCATTGTATTGAATTGTAGTGTTTATCTTTTATATTTGTCAATGTATGAATTTTTTTTCTTTACAATCGATTTTTCTGATCACAAATTCTGGTACACATAAAGGACAATGACATTTAGCAAAAAAATAATACAGTGTGTTTGTCTGCATCTGAAAACCTGTGGTTAAAAAAGCCACATTTTAATATAAATTGAAGATAATTATGTAACAGATCAAGTGAATACCGTCTTGATGTATTTAGTATTAAAACATATAGAACTAAAGCTATGCTGACAAATATAAATGGAATTACTTGAAACTACACTGGCAAAATTTGTAAAAACTACACATAGATTGTGGATATAAAGTTTCATATGTCAGTTTCTAGGAAACCCATTTTTCCCATTTTTTCTTATCTCTCTTGTGGATCAGGTCTTTCAGGAAATGAACAATTTCAAAGCTTTACAAGCTGAAAGTGTAATATAACAAGTAGTTCAAGTTTACAGACAACACTGTAATGTATACAGAGTCGATTGGGCTTTGGCCAGCTTTGATTCCACAGATTCTGTTTAAAATGAAGATTTGATATATAAATATAACAGATACCATATCAATAATACACAAGAAACAAACATTTGTGCTTGTGAATGAACTTATCTTCAATATTCTTAGGACATCTTTTCATCATTAAACAGAACTGCCTCAAGAGTTCTTAACACATGTTGAATCTTTTATTTATGAATGAAACAAACATGTAAGCACAACAGTACAACAGCCCTGCTACAACATTTCAAGGTATTTTCCTCACTATTACTGTTACTATTATTAAACTGATACTTTCACACAGAAACAAATGTTAGCAAAATACCCAGTGTAAGTTATTAATTTCCTTATATTTGTTTTAATGACTAGTACTATTAAATCAACATCATGTCAAACTTAAACAGCAAATGTGATGCACAATAGTAAACGCAGCAAAAAACTGTAAAGTCATTTTCTTTCGTAGTTATGCCATTAAAGCACACACATCCTGTGTTGTGAAAGAGGCTCATTTTCTTTGTTGATCCTGTGTGACTTGGCTGTAATATGAACCTGATATTCACACACTTTCAGGCGTGAGGCACTGACACACATTAAACACATACATATGCATGTGCGTATGCTTATATTACCTTTCAAAGTTCAAAGACCCATCTGTTTGCCAGGTAGAGTGAGGTCATCCTGCCTAAAGCAGCATTAGACTCATTCATCTCGATTGGCTTTATTAGGAGAGACAACTCCAATATGTGATTTATTATTCTGTGCGCATACAGTGTAAATTTCCACCCACAAGGATTGAAGGCACCATATTTACAGTTGCAGTATTAAGTGGTGAAACATTTATCAGACATTAACATAACTAATTATGTGTAACTTCACATAGTAAATAAAATCTGTCAAAAACATGTTTCCTTCCTAAAAACACAACTTAAGTTTTATAGTCACCCATCCCGAAGACTTCATCTGAAATGAAGTGTAGCTTTTAAACCATCATAGTATTCAATAAAGTCAGCATTTTCTTCTCAGGGTGACTCCATTTGCTACATTTGCCATAATGCTGACTGTCAAACCTGCCTGTCTCTATAGCTAATGGTAATGTACGGGAATACAGCTGTGTATATTGGGATCTTTGATGTGATTTCTGCAGCTGTTTCCATTAAACAATATGTTTGTAATTTAGATTTGTACCAAAACTCAACAGACCATCTTTGCTTATAAACAATTTGTACTAGGCGTTATGAATATTAAACTGTGTTTGGACATGGAGACCAACTAAACCAGAGTTGTTAGCTTTATTGCGTAACTACATGCAAGATCAATTTTTTTTCAGTTCAGACCTTCCTGTAAGTTTGCATTGTTTCCATGATTATTTTGGGCTTTGTGGTTTCCTCCCACATTGTTGAAACAAGACAGATGGAGACTGTAAATTGCTCATGGGTATGAATGTGTCTGACTGCCTGGAAATCTGCCATTCTCTGATCTGCGAACCTGGCTCAAGCCAACTATATGCTGGGGTCATATCCAACTTTTCAGAGCTGAAAAAGATTAAACAGGAATAGAGAGAAAATACACAAATAAGGAATTAGGAATGGTTTTGAGGAAATTTTGCATTCTCGTGATTTTTTTCATTCATGATCATCACAAATTACACCTGCTGTAAAAATCTTGATCTCGCCCGTCCATGTAGGCGGAAGTTGCTGGCAGAGCTAGTAGAAGATGAAAAGGTTGCCATTGAGATCGCACGTCTGGAGGAGGAGTTTCGACGTCTAACAGAGGAGAACCGCAACTTGGTGATTGTCCACAACGAGCGCGCTCAGCAGCTGGAGCGGCTCTGCCTGCCCAATCGAACGAGGCAGGACTCCTCGTGACCTCTGACCTCCATAGAACCTGAGACGTCCAGACATCCAGCTGTCACCAGGCCAGGAAATCAACCAGAAATAAAAGCTCAGCAAGTGCTCGTTCTGCTTAACTACAGTCTGTGATAATTACACAGAAAATCACCGTGTTTATTCATTTGTTTGAACCACAGACATACTGTCATCATCAGTGTGAGGCTGTTACAGTGATACAGTGTTTTGTCATTATGTTGCATAACCTTGCTGGTTAACTCTGGAATACCTCACAGTATATATTTGTACAAAGGTAGCTGTTGTGAATATGACCGTACTCTGAAATCTGTCTCAGGTCCTGTGGAGACTCAGATCTTTAACCTGAGGTCTGTTGAGGGAGCTGAAGGTGGTATGATGTGGTCCAAGTGTTGTATTTAGAGGAGTGTTTCCCCTCCATCTCCCTCTCTGCCACCTCGGCACTCAAACTCCAAGCCCCGTCAAGTTCCTGTTGTGTTAAAAAGGAAATGAGATGAGTGTTTAACCCATTGTTAGGGATCGGGTAATTGTAGCTGTTTGTGTGAAACAGCAAGAATAATAAGGATAATTTTACGATAACTGTCTGCTGCGACACAACACTGTAAGAGTTGTACATTTTTATTTTGATGTAGTGTGTCTGACACATGTATAAGGGGAAGTATATACAACTGCTGTTTATCGTTCTCATTTAACAATAAATTTCATTTTATTTTAACACCAGCATCAGTTCCCCACTGTAGTTTCATTTCTCTAAGCCATTATTGCCATATTGCAGCACTTGCATGGAAAAAGGAACTAGATTGCACTTTTTTTTTGTTTTGTTTTGTTTTTTTTCATGAGATTAGCTCATTTTGAAATTATGAAATGGTCACCTGATTGGGCAGCTTCAGTCTAACCCTCTTCCTTGTTTAAAACAAGTAGCGTTGACAACAGGGCTTTGTAGCGTTACTCATTCCACCCTGTTGTACTTTACTTCCTGGTTGTTCAGCTTTTACTACATGCTTTTTCTTTATCCAAAACTCAAAGGTTTCTGTTATAGCATTTTATGACAGAATTAATGCCATATTCATGTCATAATGTCTCTATACAAACACAATTAGTACCTTAGTACCTGTGTCATGATTCTGTTACAGATACGTGATACCTGATATTGCAAAAGCCACAAAACTTGAAATCTGAAATCTCAAACTTATAGGAGGGCAAACATGAAATTGTATTTGTTGTGTTGGTGCTCATTTACAGTTAATAACATGTTGTTCCTCTCCTAGCACGGGATGCTGTCTCTCTCTCTCTCGCTTTCTCTCTCTCTCTCTCTCTCTGTCTCTCTCTCTCACACTCTGACACACAAACACACAACAAAGAAGTCTTAAACTGAGCTCACAGAAAGATTTGCTCCTACCTGGAAAAGAAACAACATATGACACGACGAGGACCCACGGAAAAATATTAACCGTTTGATTAACATAATACCCTCCCCCTCCTTGCAACAGGTCAGTTTTATTTGTTTTTCCACTGTTTTTACTCAACCTGTTTCTCAAAATGCACTGTTTGCGGTCAGTTGTTTATGTTCACACTACTCATAAGTCTAGCAACAGAGATACTACACAGTCCTGTGTACACTGGGATTATATTCAGCAACCTTTACCTTAATCTCTGAATTAGTGTTCTGAGTAAATCTTTAATGGAATTTTCTGGGAAAAGCTTGTTCGTTTACTCGACTGATCCAAGGGTGGGATTGGTATGGACGGGAAAACCTGCTTGCTCATCCTTTATCAGCAGGAGTACATGAGTCAGCGCTCGCTCTGTTACACCCAGAGTTGTTGCAACACACACACTCTCTCCCCCTATTGCTCCCTCCCTCTGCTCTCACACAGGCTGTTTGACTGAGTCAAGCTCAGTTTTTAGTTTCTAGCAGAGTTGAGATAAAGCTTTCCAGGACATGCAGTCTGGTTGGACAACATTCCGTTTAGAAATAACCATGTATGCTCAACAACTGTGGCTTTATTTAACACTCTAAGAAACCTTGATACATGAAATCAGCTGTGCAAGGTAGGCATGGTTTATTTTATTTTCACATAGGACACTTTTAAGTTGGTATTCTCATAGAAGGGAATTCATTGGCTGTAAAAGTGTTTGTGTTTGTGTGTACATATAGATGTCCCTGATGGCCATGTCTGCTTCCCGGGTATCTCAGTTTACATTCGAGTCTACAGTGCATTCCTCCCATGTGCTGCGCTCCCTGGATGAGCAACGTCACCGGGACACTCTGTGTGATATTACAGTGGTGGTGGAGGGTCAGAGTTTCAGAGCCCATCGTGCAGTGCTTGCTTCCTGCTGCGAGTACTTCACAACCAGGATCTCTTCCCTTACACAACATGGAGCTATCATCACTCTGCCAGAAGAGGTCAGATGTCAGCTGATGATGCCACGCAGATAGAAAGTAGATACACAGGAAATCTGTGTGAAAGTGAAGTGAGAAAAGTGACTAAAAGGTGTATTTCCTCAACAACTACAGAATGTTCACAGAATGACTGTAGATGGTAATTATAACATCTAGACATGTCGTACCAACTTGGAAACACAGTCACTTATGCTTTGAAGGGCAGTGGAGAATATTTGTATAACATCAAAAGACATTAGTGTAGGGCTCTAGGAGTAATCCTAAAGTAAAACAAAAAAACAAGGAATGTTGATCTTCAAGGGGAAACATATCAGCGTTTTTAATTTTGGTGCAGCCATACTAATGAGGTTATTTTAAAACTGACTTCTCACTTCTGGTAAAAACTCCTAGTACTTCTTCAAGTTGAGAAACAACAAGAAAGTTTTGCAAACCTGGGATGTATATCCCTAAAAACCTTGAGTCAGAGTCGGTGTAGGTCTATTTTTTACAATTTTTACCTACATTATTGTATGTACGATAATCTGACAGAAAAGCTTATACATTTACCTATTTCTACATTCAGAATCAAGTACAAGATCAAAAGTGCTCATTTATGGGATCTGTCTTCTTTCACAGGTGACAGTTGCTGGTTTTGAACCCTTGCTGAAGTTTGCCTACACATCCAAACTACTCTTTGGGAAAGATGATGTCTTAGATATACGGAACTCAGCTTCTATTCTTGGTTTTAGAGATCTCGATGAGGCCTGCTTTGATTTCCTCCTCCCCAGGTTCTTCTCCACCAGCAAGAACTCTGCCCCTTTTTCAAGAAAGACCTGTTGTAAGAAACGATGCAAGAGGCAGATTTCAAAGGAAGATTGTGGCATAGACTCTGATGATATATTGTTGGGTGACAAAGAAGTAAAACCAGTTGCTGACTCACCATCTCAGCAGGAAGTGTCTTCACAATGTAACAAATCAGTTAACAGCAAATCAGGAAGCCAAAACAGTACAGGAACTTTTACACCTGTAATCGAAGAGACAAATTACTTTTTTAAACAGTGTCCAAAGTATCGCAAATTCCAGCTGGCTTGTGGGAAGGAAAGTTGTCTGAACAATCCAGCATCAGTAATCAGGAATAACTGTGACTTGTCCTGCTTACCCTGCTCCAGCAGTGACAAGAGTAAAAATGAAACTGAATTTCCTGGAAATTTCAGTTCAAGTTTGACCAGACAGAACAAAGGAGAGGCTGATGAGCCGAGGAGAATACATAACAAAACAACAGAGGATGGTATGGACAGAGTGGAGGTTCATATGGTTGAGAAAGATGAGAGAAATGGGGTAGAAAAAGAAACTGATATGAGAATGAAGGAAGAGATGGAGCAAGCTTCACCTAAATCCAGTTTCAAAGCAGTTGCCTTAGGGCCAAGCATGGCAGTGAATACGAAGTCATCTGGGTTAATACTGGACCACTGTCCTCTGAGGACCTTAGCTGATGACCCCACATTCAAAAGGTCACCGGGACAGGATGGATTTGTCATTGACTTTAAAGAGGACAAGAAAACAAAGGACATGGATCTACTTCAACCCATATTCATTCATCAAAACACAGAGGAACAGGTACAGGCTGAGGGGAAAAGGGCAAAAAACGCCTGTCAAGAAGGAGGAAAAGGAGGCTGCACAGAGAGAGTGGACAGAGAGAAGAGCAGTGAAGAAAGCAAGGTGGCTGAGAACCTGAAGCTGAAGGGGTCTGACATGGGCTTGTCTCAGCCAAACGTCCAGGACCCCGATTCAGGAAGTCTCTCTGATACAGACACTGGATGGGTGCAGACCACATCTTTAGAGTGGATTAAGCATCATGGCAACCTCAGCTCCAGCAGTACTAGCTGTCCCTTTTTCCAGGAGTTGGACCAAAGCAAATGCTTATTGAAAGCAGCAGGCCTTACTGAGTGCGAGGCAGCATCTCAGTCAGGCGTGTCATCCTTAAACTCAGGGGAGGATGGAGACTCAGAGACAGAAACAGAAGGGGACAGTGAGTCCTACACAAGAGAGAGGGCCAGGCAGGTGAGCAGCTACAATATCAAGTGTGCTAAGGTTCTACAGCTCTGCTCTCTTCTTCTATATCTGCCCTCCTGCCACCTAACTACTGAATGAAGTTCATTTAGTACTGAAATTATCCTGTGTCAATAAATGTCACAAAATTCACCCTACTTTTATTTTAACCCACCACATTTGCTTTAGATAAGAGCTGCAGACATGTTATATCAGATGTCAAACAGTGTTTGCATACATGTAGCAGAAAGTAGAATCACTATAGTGCCCAGTAAATTATTCACTAAGTGACGATGATGTGTGTGTGTGTGTGTGTGTGTTGTGACCAGGTGCATGTGTGTTATTAGAGTCCAACTCAGCTGAACTTGACACCTTGAGTTATCAGTGACTACAGGTGACACAAACAGGTTTGAGGAATCTATTATGGTCCTATCCAGATTAACCGTTTGACTGCCAGTGTGCAGGCAAATCTAAAGTTGATTCAGAATAAAAACGACAGGCTTTTATTTACACTTGACAAAACTCTACAAGATTTATAATGCTTACAATATCGGTCGCACATTAGCAGCAGAAGTAACCCAGTACCTGCCCTTTTAACACTTCCATAACTCTGTGTTAATAATTTACAGCTTGGTAAAAATTCAACTGGCCTAACTGCTCATCCCTTTGGACTTTTTCCTCACTTAATTTCTTTTTCTCTAATAGCCCAACTATTTTACATATATATGCTTTATTGCACTTTTTTAACTCTCAATATTAAATATGTTTGAATTCTATTGATGAATTTTTAATTCATTGAATAATTTTTAAGGTCTTTAAAAATGTTTTGATCATTTTTTTTTTATGATTATTTCTCATGGTGTTTAGATAAATAAAGATTTCAACTTTCTCCGTGAGGCTGCTGTTTTGAAGAAGATGCACATGTACAATACTTGCAGGTTATCTGAGGACCTTCAGTCTCACTAATGTGATTCAGCAAAATATAGATTTTCCATAATGTCTCTCATGCTACACCAGCTAATCCATGATGTCATGTAAATATGTATGTATATATATATATATATATATATATATATATATATATACAGTACAACTAAATAAGTATATTAACAGCATTGATTTGATTTTTCGCTCTATCTGTAATTAGGTTGCCTGTTCATTGATTGAGACACTGTATTCTCTCCATGTCCTGTCATCTGCTTGTGTAATATGTTTTTCCTGTTTGGGTGCCCTCAGGTTCAGTTGCCATTCTCTGTAGACTTGATTGTGGATCTGAGCAGAAATGACTTCCAGCAGCTGCTGAAGCAACAGGTCTTTACACGTGAACAGCTGGAGTTTGTCCATGATATGAGACGACGCAGCAAAAACCGCCTTGCAGCTCAACGTTGCCGCAAGAGGAAGCTTGATTGCATTTACAATCTGCAGTGTGAAATCAACAAGCTGGTAAGCACTAGTTGTTTTTTAAATCACTATATTTACCAGTCCACTTCCTGTTTACAGACAGGTTTATTTAATTGTGTGTTCTGTGTGTATGTAACAGAAAACAGAGAGGGAGAAACTGATCATGGAGAAGACCCAGCTCAGCCAGATGAAGGTGAAAACATGTCACAGTTTCTCTGCCTTATGTCACAGGGTCTGCAGTGAAGCCAACCTGCAGCCAGAGCAGCTCCAGGTGTTAGCCAAGTACACGTCCTCAGACTGCCCTCTGTCCTCTTTCTTTCCTCACATAGATGCACTCCTTTCTCAGTCTAGGTTGCCAGTCCAGCCCCAGACTTCACACTCAGCCTATTCTGTGGGCCTTGATAACTATATAGTGTCTGATGAGGCTTCATCCAGCTCCGGTAGGGACACAGGCGAGGGGACAGGGGATGATCAGCATTGCCTTTAGAAACACATCTGGCACACATACTGCAAGTTTGTATGAAACTTGTAGTAGCCTGAAGCCTAAGGTTATGATGTCAAAAAGCTTCCTACCTTGTATCATAGAGCATTTAAAGAGGGGCATTACTGAGAACTGTGAAATAGGCTGCAAAATAATCACATTTATGTGTGATTTCATCATAAAATGACAATTCATTTATAATCTGCCATTTTGATACAGTACAATTCTCGGGTGTCAGGAAAATTCAGCAGACATTGCACACACTGTTGGTTCTACACTCTCTGTGTGGAGAGCAGTATTTTGCACCACAACCAAACAACTGAACAAAAGACTTTATCTTCTGCTCAAGTCTTAGTTCAGCTGGCCACACACAGTGACACAGCACTTCTTGGTTTCACAAACCTCAAGCTTTACTTTTTCAGACAGACCTCACAAATTTGACTAAATGTGTTCTAACTGCACCTCAGCACTGTTTTTATACATGAACATATATTGAAGTGTATTTTTATGAGAAAGGCTGCCTCACACTGTAATGAAAACCAGTCAAATGCTACATTATGTGCCTGCATGTGGCAGCGCTTCTGTTTTTATTTGATGGAAATATTGTGTATTACCACAACCTGATTATTTGTCACATTTTTTCTTTATTATCACATTTATCTAATTACGGGTCATCTGTCCAATGTAGCAATAACCCATTTATATATGTATATATTTTATGTTTCACAGTAAGACACAAGGCTCCTCTTGCCTGATATCGATACCACAATTATTACTCCATTTTCTGTGACTGTTTTTATTGTTGATTTTCACTTATTTTCCCAAACTTACTGTAGCTCTTTGACACTCAGGACTTCACAGAAGACCAGCTTTGTATCCCCCAATTCCTCAAGGTCATGTTTTACTGTATCATATGTGTACATAGATTAGATTCATTTTCTGCACACTAATCATCACAATGCAGCTGATCTTAAGATGATGTAAGTAAAATATGCAATGTATAATATGGTAAATACAGGCATACATTGATTTTTTTAAGGGAAAAGATTTTTTTTTTTCAAACAGAACATGTTCAGTAATGCATGATAGTGTTGGTGCTTATTGCCCTCTAGTGGCAGCACATATACAGTCAATAGACTAATATACTGTACATATACTGCAAAAATTTATAATTTTTTTTTTGTCATTTTTTTGTACACAGTGTCTTTCTATGACCAAATGGATTGCTGCATTTTTTAAGCAAAAGTAAAACACACCCAGTCAACATTAAACATGTTCCAAATGGTAAAATATTTGTTTTAATATTACTCAACTTCTGAAGATGATTCATATAACACAGTATTATTAACGAGGTGTAAATCTCTGTGAGTGATGAATAGACACAACAGTGATATAATGCTGCACTTTCATGTTTATCATTCCTGAATCTTAGGCACTCTTTCCCAACCAGTTATTTGTAATTAATTTTCTCTTTCCTTTTGCTCTGTTTGATTTCATCAAATATAGCAAATATAGCACAGATGATTACAAATGATATTAAGATCTGTAAATCACAATAATGATGGTCATTCTCCCATGCCCTTTTTTGTAAAGGGGGGAATTCTGAGTTTCTCAAGGGCTAAAAGATTTATCAGGAACGTCTCCCTGATAAAAGAGCTAACTTACTTGGGAACACATGTTGTGGTGATCACATGCTGCACGCCTGCACTTCTTTTTAATACTTAACAGTGTTCCTTTTTGTTTTTCTGTATAAATCACAGATCAAGCATGCTGTGTGAGCCAGTTCTATGAGTATCACTTGGTTTAGTATAATTTAAAATAAACAGATTAATACCAATACAAATTACAAAGAGCAGTTTGTTTCTAATAATACTGTTTCTTAACATGGCCTCTATCTTTGAACTTCGAAGTTACATGAAAGTGATGCCTGCAGTGTGACTAATTTGGCAATAGGTGGCACCAGTTGAACAGTTATTGGTAATGACAAGTTGAAAGAGCCGTTTGTGTCAGAGCAAGTCTCTTCTATAATTTGAACTCTTGTATCTGTATAATGTAACTTGTCAAAATGTCAGTGTCCATGTGATTACGCAGGCTGAATGTGTTCTGCTCTAATAGAGAGTTATGTTAACATCTGTGTGAATTCTCTCTGGAAAACATTTCAAAGGCAGCAGAATATGACCTTTCTAATGTGTCTGCGTCTGTTTACCTGCATAGACTCTTGATGAGATGTCTGTAACCTTTTGATTTTTGTGTATCACTTCTCTATCAGCTCATTTTCTTCTGCTTGCATCTCCCTATGTTTCTCTCTTTCTTTCTTTGCCTCCGAGAGAATATGTGGGTGTTTTCTGTAGGTGGTTCTCTGGCAGAGCCTGAGAGCTACACCAAACACAATATGTTCATAATCCCAGTAATGAATAGTTAGATCTGTGCCAGCTCTTGTCACAGGAAGCGTTAACAGACTAAAACTTAAAGAAGTTTGTCCTGCAAACAATTAAAAGCTTATTTTATTGTTTTATTTTCAATTATATCTTTTAAAATGCCACTACAATTCAAAAACAATAACACCCTCTCCCACAATGTGCTCTAAACAGATTGTTGAAGTTAGGAGAAAGTTTGTTTCTTATATTATGCATTTCATTAATTAATAATAGTCATAAATGTCTTGATCAAGTTGTTGATGAAATTCTGATGACAAAGTGGTTATATAGAGTTTTTTGGTATTATTTGATGTGTTATGGGTGATAATATCTTAACATTAATTAAGACCAAATCAGATCCTTCAGGCAGGGCGTAATCCACTCAGTCATGTGGCTTCCTAATGAGAACCTGAGAGTCCTGGATTAGCAGGAAAACACACACACACACACACACACACACACGATTTGTGAAGCTCTACTAAAATACATGTGATCACGACAGCCGTGTGATCACTACTAAAGTAGAGGTAAAATGATTTGTTCTAGGCTATATGTTGAATGGCCATGAGTGTTCTTTCATGTCACATTATATGAATGCATTACCAAAACAACACAAGATGGGATACGTGGGAAATTACTTAATTTATTTTTACTTTTTTACAATAAATAAGGTGCTGACAGGCACATGTGTGTGTGAGGGCATGCTTTTCTTTTTCAGTCCAAATCAGCTCATGAAATCTGCAGTGTGACACCATGCTGATGGCACATGATGCAGGCAGTCACAGTCACAAACCCTCATGATGAGCCAATATAGCACAGCGTAGTTGTAATCTTGTGTAACAGGCATCATAAAAATCTAGTACACCCTAATGTGTATTCTGTAAATTACCACTAAGATCTCACACAATAACACAGGGCACTGTTGTCATCAGGCTTATTGACAATGTGGACACAGTGCTGATAAACACCAGCTGAAGGAAACAACATATCTCATTATAGACTTACTCTACTGTACATTTGTCTAAATGGCAACACACAACCAAATGCATTTGATTTTATCCACTTTTGGCACATTATACCCACTTGGTTGCCAGGTTATTAAGTATCTTAAGTTACATTTTAAAAGGCCACGGCTTTGGCAGCGCTGCACCTCTTTGTGGTTAGGTTATAGGCTCCTCTGCACAAAGAAAAGCAAAAACCTTCAAATGCAGCCAGAAAATTCTTGTAGGAAGATTAATAAAAGTAGAGCATCTCTTGGTGAGTCACCTGTGCAGGTTTAATATGCTGAACATATTGTATGTGAACCAGAGAATGAGAAAACGGAGATGAAGGAGAGGAAGAGGAATTTTAAGAGATTGGAAGCAACTGCACTGAGAGAATTGGGTGAATTTCATGAAAAGAAACCACAGTGGAAAGTCAAGAAGGGACAGAGTGACATAGGAAGAAGGACATGGAGAGTGGCAACATCTGTGTGTATATACAGTATGTGCATGCATTGTGAAAACAGCAAGATGAAGCAGCACGCAGAAACCAATAAAAAAAGACTTGATCTAGTTACCATGGATACAGAGGGTTGGGCTTTGGCAAGTGAACTCATGAATGTCTGGTTTCCAACCACAAAATCAAAACATTCTTTTCTTCTCAAGAATATTTATGCAAATTAATGAATAAAAAAAGCCAGGCATTACAGTCAAAGAATCTTTAGACAGAAGAAAAAAAAACACTCTCCTATTATCAAGCAAATGTGTTTAACAAGCATTTGATTACTTAACCCTGAACAGCTCCAGTAGAGCTGCTCACCGGCCATGAAAGACTAATTACTGTAGGTGAGCTTCAGGATGGTTGTGTGTCTAATTGTTAAACTCCCTTTCTTTGCAGCTGACCGCCCTAACCAAGCTGTTGCCATAAAAACAAATGTGTTGTTCCTTAAAACAGCCTGATTAATAATGATTATACAACAGAAAGCAATATATCATAATACAATAAGCAGCATTACACTCATATAGGCATACATTAAATAACTTAAAAGCATTTAAAAAAAAAAAAAAAACAATGTATGTGCAAAATTCACAGTTACATTATCTAGGATTCACTGGAAGAGGTCAACATTTTCTTTGTGTCTTGCAGAATAACATTAAAGGAAGCTTGCATGTCTCCCACAGCTTTTTTCCACCATGTTAATGGGGAGTACAATAAAGAGAACGCCCACACAATTATAGTTTTGAAACAGTTAAAAACCAATATACGTTGAGCAAGAATAGCTCCAAAAGCAAGGCTGACCATCTGATACTTTAAAAAAAAATCTAATCTATGCCAAGCAGCATAGACCAAGGTGCCTTACATTTGTTTGTCTGCCAAAAACGTCACACTCACGAGTTGCCAATTTCTGAGTTCATATGACTTGAGTTTACAAACTCTGGTTTGCTGAACACAGTTATCCTTTAAAGGCTGCACGTTGTGTCCATGTCTCTTTATCCTCCTGTGTATCCAGTCTGTTTTGACCCACCACTGCTCTGTCTTTTCATTTGAAGCAGCCAGAGCAGCTCATCTGCTCGTTAGAGTGGAGCTGGGGTGAGATGGTGTCTGGTATTACTGTTTTCAGTATGTCATTTTCCGTGGCCATGATGTGCTTGACCAGGAAGTTTGCAGCAACACTGATGTTGAGATTGTCCTAAAGGAGAGAGATAAACTACAGTTAGGTACAGCTCTTTAACTGTTTACTTCATTTGTACTTAATTTTTTCTTTTTGCATTTTGTAAATATGTATCATGCCTGCTATTTGGACTTTTAATGTTATTTCACAGACAATGATAAAAAAAAATAAAAATAAAGGAACATCTACAGCATGACCTCAAGTAAATCAAATTTAACATATGATGTATGGAAGCCATAAACACATGATTTTCCTGATTCATTTACTTGTCTGTCAGTACTTTTCCAGTGCATTAACATCAACTGAATTACAGCATGTTCAAAATAAACTTAGTGCACTGTCACCTTCATGTGAACAACACCATGTGTGCACATCTGCATGTTTAAAACTGCTTAATTTGAATGCTCTAGACATGTTTTTGTAACCTCTACCAAAGAAGAACGTGCATGTCTGTTTGCACAGCACACCTCTGACACTTCAGACTGAACCCAAGACTCAGAATGTTGAGCATAGATGCCACGAGAAAAGCAGCACGCTTATGCTGTTCCGACACATTTGTGTCAACAGAGGATGTGTATGTGAGGACATTTGTAGAATTTATGTCTATGTGTAAACACAGTGTTTAAATTGGTACACAGAGAGACGTTAATTCAAATTGTACACCACATTTTTTTCCTGAGAATTATTAGTAGGCTCCATCCTAACATAAATATACTGCACTGCACAGAAAATAATTGCCAATACATAACTGCTGTATATTTTAAATACAACCTCAAGATTCAGGGTGCCTAACCAAACCATATACTGTAAATCACAACAGAAGGAAAATATATGATGTAGACGTAGCATCTATTTTATGTAATGCTATTGCCTTATAAAAACTGTTTTTATGTAACTTTGAATCTGTTCAAATAAATTATTAAAAAAACTTTGATGGAAGCAGAATGCAAGATGGAGTATGGCAAACAAAGACTGTTAATCCTCTAACACCTTGAACTCATCACTTCAGTAACATGCTCTGACCCTCCTTTGTAAATATATCTCAGAGTCACTTTCCACAAGGATCCGAAATTCCAGGTGGCTCTGTGGGGATGATTTTCCACTAACTGGAGTGACCTGAGTGGCAGAATACCTCTGTTAAGCGTGTCAACCATTCACTGCAAAGTCCTACAATCCAGCCCTTACCTTGTCATGTAAAGGAATTCTTCAACAGTTTAGAAAATATTCTTATTTGCATTTTTGTTGGGAGTTACTATGAGGATTGATATCAGTCTAATGTCAGTTAAATATGAAGCTACAAAAAAGCACTGTGGCTTTGCATAAAGACTGGAAATTGTTACAATTGCGTTCCTGGCCTTTTTTTTGAACTGTCATTCCCCATCCAGTCTCCAGATGTCCCCAGGCTTTCCCTGTGATTGCCCTGCACACCTGCTTCTCATTACCCATTGCTGAATTCCACACCTACCACATCTGTTTCCATTTCCCTTGTTACCTACCCAGTATATATACTGGTCAAATTCTCCTTGTCTCTGCTCTGTGTGTTTTAGAGTCATAGCATTCTAGCCATTTTTTTTTTTTTTTTTTTAAAAACCTGTTTTGTTTTTTTGTTCCTAACCTGTTCATATTGCTCACCTGGTTTTGGGATTTTCTGCTTGGTTTCTAGCTTTTTGCCTCTTTTTTGCTCCCCTGGGTCTTTATTTGGACTGTATGTGTTTGCTTCTGTTTGAACTTTGGACTGCTTTGTCTTCTGTTCTCCCTGCCTGAGACTGCCTGCCTGCCTGCATCAACCCAAAGTGAGTCTTGTTCTCTTGTGATGTTAATAACCTGTTTGAATTGATCTGCAACCTTGTCTGCCAGTCTCATCTGCACTCGTGGGTTTTCTCTCTGTTTGCCTATTCTTACAAGAATCGTGATAGGAAAAAAGGGAGAAATGATTAACTTGTCTGAAGGTAACATGTGCCACCTACCAGCACCTGTAAAGCTCACTAATTAACAGTATGCAGTACATCTATATGAGTCATTGCACACTGCACAAGAAACAGTCCCACACATTTTATAATAGTTTGAATCCTCATCTAGCTGTCAGTGCAAGCTATTTGCAAGGACAGGTCCTAATACATTTAAATGTATAAATTGTAAATAAAAATATCCTGCTCAGACTCTGATCTCACCTTAGCAGAGGTCTCAAACCACCCAGCAAACCCATGGTCCTTGCAGAACTGGTCCATTTTGATGCCATTGCTGATCAACTCCTTGCCCT
This sequence comes from Mastacembelus armatus, assembly GCF_900324485.2. NCBI lineage: Eukaryota > Metazoa > Chordata > Actinopteri > Synbranchiformes > Mastacembelidae > Mastacembelus > Mastacembelus armatus. Next base: position 16,034,473 of record NC_046646.1, on the reverse strand, counting down.
GGTCACACTTATTAGCCAGAAGCACAGTAGCAATGCTCTGTCCATTAGCCAACCTAAGTTTGGAGTCCAGGTCCTCTTTCCACTTGATGACGGCCTCAAAGGTCGTGGGCCGTGTCACGTCGAACACTATGAGGGCTCCCATGGCTTCACGATAGTACACTCGTGTCATGTTTCCAAAACGTTCCTGACCTGCGATAAACAAACATACACAGACAGAGCTTCATTCATCAGTATGGCAACGCTGTTGTTCCCAGCCTTAAGTTTGATAAGCTTGTCATTGTTTTCCTACATTTTTTTGAAACAAAACAACTAATTGAGACATTAAGACAGGCAGTATTCCCATGATATAACACATTCCTATGGTTTACTGCCATGTTGCACTTAACCAGATAATCAATGCAGCTGCTTGTTGCTGCTGATCATATGCCTGCTTTAGTTAAGCTTGTATTTTGCCCAAACTGCAATAAAAATACTCTGGCCTTGACTATAGCAGTGTTCATAGAGTATACATGAGAACAGAACCATGTGAAGTGTTTACATATGTACACATATGTCTTCCTCCATATTTGTGTATTGCACAGGTATAGAAATTAGGAGTGGGTTTGGAGAAGTGTCAACATGAAAGTCCTCAGGGGTGTGTGTTCTGTTGTGTAATCTGAATAATTTTAGTCTAAGACCAAGAAGCAGGTGTGAACCACATCCTGTTTGTTTTATATACTATGTCCTCTTAGCAGAAAGGTTTACATGGCTAAATATTGATGCACCAGGGCCTTTGGACTTTGCTAGTGTTACTCTGACGAAGATAAAATGCTGCTACTTCCCTCATTAGTAAGAGGAAATGGAAAATCTAACAGGAACTTCCCCCTTTGGTGCAAGACCGTCTATAGGATTTTTCTTACAAGGAATCCTCTGCTGTGACAGCAGTTTCAGACACACACGTCACACATGTGACTTGACACACCGTCATTTAGTAAACTGATGGTGCAATTTACATTACTCCAAAGTACAACATGTAATATTCAATCCATCAATTCATACAGGTGTGGTCTCTAATTTTGATGGATCCAAGTTAAGTGGTAAAACCATGTACCCTTGTTTGTTTGTTTTTGTTTAAGACTACAATGACACTCCTATGACTGGGTTTAGAATCTCCCTCACATGGCCTTAATCACATGCTGCAGCACCATATCTTCAGTAAATGACTGACTGATATGCATGCTGCTCTTCCCTAAGCTGTGTGTGTGTGTGTGTGTGCGCGCGCGCGCGTGTGTGCACGCGTGTGACAGAGCATTTTTAAGTTGTGAAAGATTGATAATTTTACATCAGTCATGCTTCACTGTGAGTCTGATAAGCATCATCTCTGCAAACTATCAACTTTTCAGGAAGTAACACAGCCTCGCCAAACGAGGCTTTGACTTTTCATTCAGGTTTTGAAAAGGTCCATCAGCTACTGCACTTTTATTAGGCAGGTTTATTATCACCTGTCTGAATGTAAGCATTAAACTGTGCGCCATAGGCTACAAACTCACTACCCATCCGTGAGCCGTTTAGGACCTGTCGGTCAATTCAGTTTGACCTGACAGCAGCAGAGAAGACTCCCTTTATAGGGGCTACTCTGCACTAATGGTAATTACTGGCTGTGTACACAGTCTTACCTGCAATGTCCCACAGCTGAAGCCTCACGGTCTTTGAGTCCCAGTTCAGCACCTTCAGGGCGAAATCCACTCCGATGGTGGCCCGGTAGTTGTGGGAGTAGGTCTGGTGGACGTAGCGCCGGATGATAGAAGTCTTCCCTACCCCCAGGTCTCCGATCACCAGCACCTTGTACAGGTGCTCCTTTCGGAGACTCTGCATACCGTTAGGGTGTGATGGTTGATTGGTCATTCCACTTGGCGCGTCTCAAACGCAGCAACTCTCTTTCCTAACTTTGACTCGGTGTGGGTGCGGTCTCCTTCGTCCACTAGTCCTTGTGCGTCTCTTCTCTCCTTGCGGGTTTAGGAGCCGCCCGCCTTGTGCGCCCTGTGGGGAAACACTGAGATCTGCTCAGGCTGTGCTCGGGAAGTTGAAACCTCGCCCCGTCACCCCAGTCCAGCGGTTTATAGGAGGCGCATATGGCAACATCAAATAGATTTCACTTGAATTTCCTGAAATTAGATTTCAGATATCTCCAGTTTAATTTAGACTAGTCACAATTCAATTTAGGATATCTGACAAGAGTTCACGGCTCGAAGTAGAGGTGCAGAGAAACGGTCGTTCTGTTGAAGTCAACAATTGATGAGTCATTCAGTGAAACGGGTGTCATTTCCACTTTGTAATTTTCATGAAGAGGAAATTCTTTTTTTTTTTCTCTTAAACCTACAACAAGAAAAACATGTCAATCATCCAAATATGTTTTCCCACCTCAGGCCTAAAAACGGATTAAATATTAACATCGGATTTCAAGGATAAACAATGACACTGCAGCCTTATTCTCTCCCTGGGCCCATCAAAACTATTATGCTCCAGCTAGGAATAAACTGTGCCCATGATCCGAGTGAATTTTAATTTCACTGAACAATTTTGGTCTGTAACTTATGGCTTAGGAAATTATATCACGTTATTTAATGAAGAATGCCCTAAAAACCCTATTTCCCTTTAGGTTTATTAATTATCACATGGTGAGTTGACACAATTATCTTATTTAGATAAGGTTCATAAGTAACATTGACTTAGGAAGTGTTAAAAATAACACCACACATGATCCAGTTCTTAGCAGCAGCAGCTCCTTAAAACATACTCTAGTCTATTCCAATGCTTAAAGTGATATTATAAAATGGTATGCCAGTGTAATGAGTCCTTTTGAAACTTTTTCCAGCTGCAGTTATCATTTTGATGTAATAGCTGTAAATAAATATGTTAATTCCTGTTATTGCAGTCAAGAATTTCTATTTTAATTTTCATGAATGACATATTCCTACAATGCAAATAAGCATTTACAAATTACTATAAAAAGTGTTTTGCCCTTTGGATGGAAAACTTTAATGCCACATAAGCGTAAGTGCTATGTCAGGCAGTATGAAAAGCAGAAGAGATAAGACAAAGATAAATGTTTTCTGTAGATAATAGAGAATTCCAGGAATACAGTGAAAATGCCAGTTAACACAAACCTGCATGCAAATATGGGAATTGTCTGCTTTTTTTTCCCATTGACACTAGTAAAAAATACTGCACATTTCAAGAACAACAAATGCATTCTTCAGTGTAAACATACAAAAAGAGCAGAAATGTAGATTCAAATGTTACTTAATAAAGAAAAGCTAAACCCCTACACTGTACATGAACATCTTCAGTTACATCCTACATATAATTAGAAGTTGAAAAGCTTCAAGCCTGTGAATTCAGACTGTTATTCCTCAGAGAAACCAACAATGCAGATATAAAAAGAATATCAGTTTTCAAATTTAAGCATTAATAGCCAAAATGCCATAAATATTATAAAAAATATCATTCCTATAATACCTGAAAGGGTAGAATCTATGTGGACTTACAGTAGGATTCTCAATGTGAGCCCATTTGCAGAAACACAATGCAATTTACTGTAGGGACACATTGGCACGTATGGGTAAAAAGCCAGACTGGACTCTGTTTTGCAATAGATGTCTGACAAATCTGGAACATGTCCAGTTCACTTCGCTCCTAAAACTAATCTTAAAACATATTAATATCAGCAATATCATCCTTACCTTGATACTGTATATTTTAATTTAACTGGTTTGAAGTGTAGAATATTTAAAAGTAATAACAAATACAACTGAGTGCAAACAAATATTGACATCATGCAAACTGGAAACATTTTTGAGCCAGCAGATGACGGCGCTCATTCTGCAGGTAGAGGTTAAAGTCAGTGGGTATTTTGGTTCAGACATATCCTGAGGTGGAAAATAATTTTGGTCCACTTCATGTAGTCATCTTAGATTCAACTAAGTCACATCAAGAGAAAAACCATAAAGAAGACATCAAAGTAGGTCATAAGCTCATTGTGGGTGAGACACCTGGTGATGTTGTGTCCACTGAGACAACGTCTTATATTCCCTTGAGATGTAAAGAGCTCCTGTCCTCTTGGGATGGGTTTCATTCTCAGGTCACTGAGAACTGTGCACAAAAAGAAACTGCTTCTTGATTTGCATATTGTAGTATCTGTAGACTTTCTCCTTGTCTTAACAGGGCTGACAACAAGTTAGACAGGAAAATGTCACGTTTGGACATTTGATTTCAGACAGTTATTTGAGCTGTTTTCCTTTGGACAGATGTCTTCATTCTGATATCCAATCTACATCCTACTAGGTCTCAAAATAAAGGGTAGGAAAAGTTATCAGTAAGGAAAATGTCACATGTACAGAAAGTTAACAGTAATACAGGAAATAAAACAAGGTCACACTTTGTTTTATGTTAATATGTAATGCAAGATATATAACTATTTTTAATGTTCTGATACCTGCACTTACCTAAAAAAAAAATTATTAAAAAAAAGCTAATGCCATTGTGAGATTCATTATATTAACAACCTTTATGCCAAAATCTATTTTGACATAATCCAAAGAAGCACCAAACATAAATATTTGGTAAAGTCCCCCCCAATTTTTATTTGTACCATTTAATAATGAATCTGTATTTTCTTTGGAATTTGAAATGTGCATTAGAAACCTGTCAGACTAAAACGCTGTAAAATGCCCACGTGTTAATTTTAATTTGACATTTTTTTACTTGCTAGGAAGCAAAAGATGAAGCCCTGACATTGTGCAGCTTCATTTCAGTGTCACTTATTTCTGTCACTGGTGTTTTTCTATCCTCTCACTGGAAGCATGTGTGGGTACATTTAATCCAATGTGAAAATGACAATGTTTTTAAAAAAAAATCTGTTTAAACATTCAAAATAGCCATATGTAGGAAGGCCTCCAAGAGTTTGGTTCAGTCCAGAATCGTCGTCTTCTTGAAAAGAGGATGCACATAGAGAAAGAAAGGTTTAGAGGGAGGAGGAGCTCTGGCTGTAGTGCCTCAGCAGCAACTGGTCGTATTCAGCTTCAGAGGCTGGGGACAGCGAGGGGGGCGAACTGCCATTAGAGCTCATTGAGTCTCGAAATGGGGAGGGAGGAGTCAGAGCCAACAGCTCCTCCATATCCTTGACTCGTCTGGTACTCATGCAAGTCCCAGCCAGGTGCTCGTAAATCTTACCCGCTGGACGATTCTCACAGAAATTGGAGACAGGCATGACCTCAGCATATGTGGTGACAGTGGAGGGGGCCTGTCTGCCCCTGGATGTGAGGTACTGAGGAGGGCATGGGGCCGTATCTATAGCTGTAGGCAGAGCAGTCGTGGAGATGGGGCTGATGTTACCTCCCCCTGGTAGCATCATGGTGTTGAGCTCACTGATGTTGGCAGTGAAACGGTTAACCACAGAACTGATTTGATCCATGATGGTGGTGCCCTGGGTTTGGACACCAATTATCCCTATTCCAATGTCACCCACACCTATGATGCTAGCATCCTCACTGTCCACTACAACGATACCCTGACTGTTGTCCCCACCTCTTCTTCTGACCCCAGCAGGGTGTTCAGGTATATAGGTGGATAAAGCTTGAGCCTCTTCTGCATCCACCCCTCCCTGGAGAACCCTTCCCTTCACTGCATGCTGGCTGATGGTGGGCAGTGGTGACTGAGAAGGCGAGCAGACAAAGGGCAAAGACACTTCTGGCTCTTCATATTGCTCTTTGACAGCAGTGTCCACAGGTGTATCTCCTCCTTTGGAGAAGGGTTTGATGATGGCCGTCTGGTTTGTCTCGACTGTTTCCTTTTTCTTGACGTGGAATGACATCCTCTTCCATAGATTTGGTCTGTAGCTGCGCTCGTTCTGCACCCAACTCACAGATTTCCCATTGGAACTGCAACATGTAAAAATAAGTTACCTTCTTCTGCATATATGGAATAATGGCAGATATCTTGATAATACTTAGTCAAAAAATCTTCATCTGTCTACCATGAGACTTATGTTCCATTTCTTGTTAGTATTTCTACCATCCCCCATTCTATCTTTTGCTTTCAGTGTAATTTTACATCTCCTTCCATTTTCCTTTATCTTCCCTAGAAAGAGTAATCCTTGAAGGCAGTGGGTCTCCTCTGAGAGTACTTAACCCAAATCAAGTAGCCATTTCTCTGCTAAGGGACTGTGTGTTTCTTGGTTTCACATCCACCTTGTTGCAGCTCTGACTTAACACAGATAGTTTAAGACACAACAGTTGTGTTTTTGAAAATATTTCATTGGAGCTGTCTTTCTATACATGTGCGGAGATATCTTAAGTATATGGCCTTAAGGAGGACAGTGTTTTACTTGAAATATTTGTATTTGATTTGCTTATGAGGCGTCACCTGATGTTGTCCTGTGCAGAGCCACGACGTCGAAACAAGTTGGCCATGCTGCTAGTGGACTTGCCAGATTTGGCGGCTTTCTTGGCATCACCTACATGCATGCGCACCACTGTGGATGTTGTGAAAGCACTGCGGACATTTTTCTCAGGCTTGGCGAGCATGATGTAAACCTGATGACGAAAACGAACAGGAATTAACTATTGGTATGAAGATGCAGTGATGAAAAATACTTTCAATATACAGATGATTCTTTGAGTTTTTCCTCATTGTAATTCTGTTTCATTTCTCACCTTTGGGACAAACATGCAGCAGAGAGCCACTGTGGCACTGAGGCTGACACTGAAGCACATGGTTATGATCTTATAGTTTGAGCCAAAGTAGATCGGAACAAATGCCAGCCAGATGATACAGGTGGTGTACATGGTAAAGGCAATATACTTAGCCTCATTAAAATTAGCTGGTACATTACGAGTCTGTAAAACAAAAGAAAATGAAATATCATTTAAAGTGGGGTAAAGTAGATAGAATAGAATAGAGATGAAAACTGAAAAAAAATACTCTGTACAAAGACAGAAACAAACTAATCTAAGAAAGTGTGCCAACCATTGTATTAACTACTGTTAGGGTGAAGTACCTTGAAGGCGTAAAAGGTGCAGCTGAGGATAAGTAGGCCATTATACCCCAGAGGTGCCACCACCCCCAGAGTGGTCAAATTGCAGATCAAGTGTACCTCACGGATACTAGGATAGTCATAGATCACCTGGAAGGAGGCAAAGGAAAAGGTTGCTCAGGTTGAGTAACTGAATGTACATGAACATCCCCCACATTGTGTAGCTTATATACACACACCTGTGGTGGCTCTATGATCAGAAGTGCCACAATAATCCCTAGCTGCAGCAGTATGAGTAGGAAGGCGATGACCAATTGTGCGCAGGCGGACATAAATCGAGGTTTCTTAGTGCAGATCTTCTTCTTGCTGCCTGCCAGGATCCGTGCTATACGGTTGGTCTGGATAAAAAATAGATCAAATTGTTATCTAGGCTTCTCTTACATCAAGCAGAATACTGTTCACAATGATTCATAACAATAATCCCCTTTTCAGTTCCCAGATCTTAAACCTCAGCCTACACACACATCCTCAACTTCTACCATACCTCCCTTTTAAAACTGGACACCATCCAGTCTCTGGAGGAAGATCTTTTATTCCTGCCCTTTTCCTTACAGTAGATGCACAACTATTTAGGCTGAAAACCTCAAAATATGGGACTATAGCATACATGTTGTCTGATAGTTGTTCATAAGTGAAATCAGAAAGGCCCTATAAATTAAAAAAAATATTTTTCAATAATTAAATTCTGCAAAAAGCATGTAATTTATGGCTCATAATGCTTACAGGTGAAATTGCATTAACAATAGGCTATTATGGTTAGTCTGGTCTCTACAAAATTCTTCAACATACACAGTATCCAGTTCTGTACGTGTTTGATGAAAGTCGGTGCTCTGCACTTTTGGTCAGTGTACATTTTGCAGTTTTGGTCTGCTGACTCTTGAACCTACTATTCAAATGCAACTCAGTCCCAGCATCCTCTTTCACATGGCAATGTGTCAGGAAAAATGGAATAAACAAAGACATTGAAATCTGTCATTTAATCAGACATTTAATAAGAGGGTAGAAGAATAACATATTCATTTGTGGCACAGTTACAGTGCATTATTTAGTGGCATTATAGAAATTTAGAAATAGAAAACTGTGAAATCAAATTAAGCAAATGATGGAACTGTACGGCTTTAACTTCTAAAGTTTCACAGGAAGTGAAACATGAAGCTAACCTATACTATTACTTGAACTGTGTAAATTTGTTCCTCTGTCTCCTGGCAATAAAATACCTTGGTGACCAGAGCAGAGTAGCTCATGGCAGGGGACAGGCCGATTCCCAGCCTTTGGAGGTAGCAGTAGACTATGTGGGGCTTGGCGATAAGGGTGAAGGTGCAAAGGTAGCCCAGACAAATTCCAGCCAGGATGATGTAGCAAAGCTCACGACTGGATGACTTGACCACAGGAGTGTCCCAAAATCTACCGATAAGTCAGAATTATATACACATTCACAAATTTGCTAAAAATTGGCCTGAACAGTAAATTTAGATTCATTTGAACCAACCAATTACATAATAAGCCATTTGTAGTTTACTGTAATACATTTTAAGTTATAATGCAGCTCTATATATTTGTGCTTGTTTTTAAGTTGTTATATAGCAATTTCCTAATATCAACACTGGGTTATTTACATGTTGTGGGTTTTCTCTGGGTACTCCATCTTTGTCTCATAGTCCAAAGAGATAGTCTGAGGTTAATTGGTGACTCTAGAGTGCCTATTGGTTTGAATGTGAGTGTCTGGTTTCTGTTTTTTTTTTTTTTTTTTTAAAACTGTGCAAAGTTGAACTATTACGCATTGCTATTAATTGCTATATTGTCCTAAATAGTGCTAGTGATTTTCAGTTTGTATGCTGGGAGAACTGTAGATTGTAATTACTTAATGAAGACTGAAGTAACAAAAAGCGTAGCCATGAGGCCCAGGCAGGCAAACACCACTGCAGCGATGGGCTCTGGATCCCCCCAACGCACATACTGCACCGGGATTGGCTCACAACCTTAGGGATGCAGAGAGATCATGGATGAGGAAAAAAAACGAACAGAAAAGTTTAACCACTTCATAAGCTTGATGTGGAGAGACTCAGATTGTGTTATGTGTAAAATATTCAGTCTACAGTACAGTGGGGTCATGAGATGAGGCAAATATGTTGTGAAACATTAAAAGGATCCCTAATGGAGAAAAAGTGCTTGAACAGAGTGATAATAGGATAAACAAATACAGAGGTGTTGTGTTATGGGAGATACACACAGTATACTTTAACTGTTCCAACTACAGACAAACTAAAATACTGTATTGTGGGATGTGGTTTCAAACTGTTTTGATAGACTTTGAAGCTAAGAAATCTAAGCTTCAGCCAAATCCTTTATTCTGGCAGGAATCTCAAGTCTCTTGGTGTGTGTACACTACGTATTTGTGTTGATTTCTGTGCAGTAGGGAGTTTGTCTTAGTTTAGAGTGTTAGTGGTCTGTGTGCTATGTAAGATCTGAGGGGATTTTGAGTGCACCATCAGTGTTTGACCCAGATTTGTGTCTCTTCTGGCCGGGTTGGAAATCGTGCATTTGTAAGTAATGGAGACATAAAAGTGTGTTTACCCGTAAGGTCATCTGTAGGCCAGGAGCCCAGGACACAGGCTCGACAAGTATACTCATCAAACACAAACTCATTGTCTTTGCAGGGAGTACAGGTCCAGCAGCAGCTCACCTCTCCTTTACGGATTACCTGAGACGTACACACACATTCACACACATTTAAGACAGGGCAGAAAGGTCTCAAAGCTCCAATGGCACGTTTCTGTAGCTAATCTTACACTCTGAATGTCCTATAGGGCTAGGAGATGAGGATTTCTTTCTCAGGAGATTAAAAGGAAAAATGTGTAGGAAAAAAAAAAAAAAAAAGGTTTTGTCTTAGCAGCCTTTTAGCATAGAAATACAAGAGAAAATGAACTAGGGTACAGTATGTGGGTCAGTGGTTAGTCACTTGACATGGAGAAGGCCTTAGTGTCAGGTCTCACCTACTGTTATTTCTGTGTGAGTTTACATGTTTGCTTGGGAATATAACAGCTGCTGGAGGTTTCTCTCACAATGTAAGACATGCAGGTCTGTGGAGTGGGTACTTTCACTTTTAAGAAAACTTTCTTTTAATTTGACAGTTTTTAATGTAGGACTTCTACATGCAGTATCATTCTTTCATTTCTGTTTCCAGTCTGCATATTAACTCTGTGATGGTAACCTGGAACTTTATATGCATGTGTAGGAAGGGTTTACTGTTAGAGACTTGGGATGATAAAGAGGAGGCAGACTGCATGATTTGGTGGCTATGGAGGGAGTTAGTCAAGCCCTGATTGGAGATGATAGAACCTAAACAAAGAGCTTTGCTGATTCCCTGGTGCAGTATTTGAGGATCAGATTGGACTGTTTTTGTAGACCTGTGGGATCAGTTTAAGACTGCTGTGTGGGTGTTGCCTGGCAGTATTCTTCAGAAAAACTATGACATGTTCTCTGGTGTACAGGGAAGCACGAATGTAAGAAACCATCTGTTTTTTTGGTTGAAAATAACCTTTACAGAAACAACTGGTGTCAATATTAGGAAAAGTGGATTTCCATTATATAAAACCTGGTACGATGTAGACTATAAATATCATTGAGGAGGAGGACGTATGCTCTACAGCATGCATGTAAATAAAATATAGGTACAAAGAAACTCAAAATAGCATGTAGAGATTTCTAACACATCTATCAACAATGTTAAACGATGTGTGGTGGGCTGGTGAATACCTTGATCTGTGCCTTCTGGCAGGGCTCAGAGCAGACTGACTGAATGATTTCACTGTTGTTACTCCAGATTTCTTCATCGTTCATCTTTAGGCCACCCTGATCCCAGCTTCCCACATGGATATAAGCATACTCATCTTCGCCTATGTGCTTGAAGTTCATGATTTCATACCTGAGGTACATATACTGTATGCATGAAACATATGCAAAGTTGTACCATTCTTTTCTTCTATGTCATATATTTCTTTTCTTCCTTTGCCAACATCCTTACCTGCCAGGTGAGTCACCATTCTGGTCAAAGTGGATGGTCTCCCCAGATACACCAGTAAAGTTAGTTTTCATCAAGAAATCCAGCAGCTTGCGGCCATCGATGGGCCGCATGGCCTCACACAAACCCTGGGGAAATGTAAACCCTGTCAGTATTGTGAGGGCCAATGTGAAAGTGCACAAATGTACAAACTGTTCACTATCATACCTTATAGCCCGGACAGAGGGATTGCTGCATGGCATGAAGGCCGTAAGCCATGGAATAAATGGCATTTATCACAAAGCCCATTTTGGTGTCTTGGGCATATTGATGCCGCAGAGACTCTCTCCCTGTGGAGAACAGAGACCTGCTCAGAAGGAGAAACCCTGTCACTGTAATCTAAAGTGTAATCTAATCTAAAATTTTTGAATTGAAACAGACTAGATGACCAGTGGAAAGTGTGGAGACATGATCTCTGTGCTGTACTAACAAGTGCAGGTGCGGTTGTACACGGTGCTCTCCTGAGGATGTCCTCTCAACCTGCACTGAAAGCGGTGCTGCCAGAACTCAGGGAACCAGGGGTTCCTCAGGTTGGCATCAGGCTTTAGGTTCAGGTAATAATCATCAAACCAGGTCACATACGCCGACTTTAACTTTATAGTGATTCCACCCGCTGCCTCCTTCTCATAGCTGTCAGTTACATCATACCTGTCTGCCCAACCATCACTGGGCAAGAGGAAGAGAAAACATAGACAAAGGTACAGCAGGTTGTTAGAAGAAGGTAGAAGTAAAGATTAGACTCAGCAAGAATATATATATTTGATATGTTTTATTCCTTTTTATAGTCTATAGGTTTTTTTTTTTTTTGTGGGTTTTTTTTTTTGCTATTGAATAAAACATTTTAAAGTCAAGTGCTGAAATATGTACAGGGATAAATACAAACTATTTTTGGTACATCTTTCTGTAGTATAGCTTACTAAGTCTTATACAGAAACCAAAGTATTCAGGAGGTTGCACAGGACTTTATGTATTCCTGATTTGTTTTTAATGTTAAATGTACATTGTCAGAACAATGTTGCACAGATTGAAGAAGGCAGGTGGTGTCTTGCAAAATGAACCTAAAGACTGCTCTACGGAGTTACAGTAGAATTAAAAATGTATCATGATGACTCAGAGGTACAAAGACTCACTGGTTGATAAAATAAAAGTAATTGCTTCCTCATCCAATCCATGAATTGTAAAGTGAATTTTAAATATGTTGTTTATGTGCAAAGTTAACTTGTAATAAACCTGCAGGGATCAAAGTTTGATGGTGTCAGAAGGAATTGGCTGGTTGGGATAGAGAAGCCTGGTATCTGTTCTTCTGAATGTGCTAGGTTTTCTTTTTGCTTTTATTACTTACATGGTCACATAACTTTGCTTGCAAAGTTTGTGTCTGGCTGCTCATTAATTGGATCTCTGTAAGCTCATTATCTGTGAAGTCCACTGAGACATTCTTAAAATGAAGAGCATATTGATTTGCTTGACTTAACAAAAAATCTGAAGCCTGCTTTGTAGGAACATGCTGTTATTATAATTTTGAAATCAGATCATATTGATTTGTAAATGTTATGTGATTAACTTCATTTAACAGAAAGGCTGTTTGTGACAACACCTTCTGCCTAACGTTACTGTGCAAAACAATCAATGGACACTAGCAGCATCTCTAGACACAGGTCTGCTATTAAAAAACATTGTGGGTTGGACTCTTTCTCATCTGTGAAGTTTTCTACTCCATTTATTATTATCGCTCAGACATGACAGTTGTCTGCAATCAACACAGAGAGAAGGCTGATCACACCTTCACACGTATCCACACATGTAGACATGCACACCTCACATTTGCACTCTTTCTGACAAAAAAAGAAAAGCAGTCATTTTTAAAACTTTACTAACCAAACTGGAGTTACACAACAGCAGTGTGGGTGGATTTTTTATTATGCCTGGTTCTCTGGGAGAGGTAGGAGATTATTTCATAACATATCCTTAGGGAAGCTAGTGTAGAAATGGTACACAAGCAAAAGAGTCAGAAATGAATATGAAAAGCATGGAGAGCTTTGACTCTGGATAGTTTGAATCACTCTTGAACGAGAGCTCTGAAACCCACACATTGACCTGGAAGGGCCATATGCTGTATGAAGCGTGTTGCTACACCACCCACAGGCCTGAAGACACACAGGCTCGTATTTCACCTCATATGGCACAATACCTGTCAGCTTTTCTGAGAGGACCCTTTAGAACCCTAGTATGAACTTGTCATGGGAAAGATGTCCACTTCTAAAATGGATCCACAAAAATCAAAACAACTTTCTGAACCAAACAGGGAAAAAAAAAACACTCTGCTACAGCATAAGCAATATTGATTGCTGCATTTCTGGTTTACTCAGGTTCTCCAGTATGTGGTGGTATTTGTACATGGGAAGCCAATGTGGGATCACGTTGCATTACTGACACTTGTAAATCCAAGTGGCTGATTGTAGCACTTTAATTAAATGGCTGCCACACTGTACGTCTCCTCTGATAAATGTGGCAGTCTATTCATACCCTTCCAGGGACAAGGAAAAGTAGCAGTAATGGGGAATTTTTGTAGGGAAAGCCAATTATATTAATCAAAACATAATCTGAATCTCAGGATCAGTAGGGAGCATTTGGAGTAATTATAAGCTGATTACATTTAATTGATAGGATGAAAAAGAGTGAAGTATAGAGTGGTGGGAATGTCACTAGATTTGCATGGACAGTAATGGGAAATCAATTAAAGGTGTTTAGTACAATAAGTCTTTTAACCTGAACTGACCATACTGAATCATTATCACTGACCAAATCATTAGCTGTTAGCAGAGGTATTGCCTTCAGTCCTGCTTGTTTTAACAGCGCTCAAACACTTACATAGCTAAGCTGAACACAGGCTAAGCCTATTAAGACTTTGAAAACCACAGACAATCGTAATCCAATAACTGACGTTAATAATTTCAAGCTAAACCATTAACCAGTGATTTGTTCTGTAATCTATTCAAGTGAACAGACTGAATGTACTGAACTCAATCTAGTATGAGCCAGTGCTGCAGCTGGTGATGCAACTGTTTAGTTTAGGAAAAAATTGAGCAAGGTACAAATCTTTAAGTTGAACCGAACATGATTCAAATCAGCAAGCTGAATGGCACATTCACCCTCTAACATAAGAGTCACTAGATTACATGAATATCTGCACAAAATTTAATAGCAATCAATTTATTAGAAGTGGAACAATTTAACTTAAGATAAATATTAACTGTGTGGTGGCTCTAGAGCGAAAATGAAAGACAAAGTTTCATAGACCATCTTAATTGTATGACATTTCTGTGACATATGCCCAAAATTTTGATATCTCCAATAATTTCTATACTCCCAAGCTGACGGCTGACAGTAGCTTGGATACAACCGTTCAAAATAGGCTTAAGCAGTGCTGGCAACTCAACAAAACAAAAAAAGCCCATCATCTGCTCCTTCAGTCTCTTTCTATAAATGGAACCTACGCATGCATACACTGCGCTGCACACAAACACTGATGACAAATCCTCATGGCTGACATGAAAAGAATAGTTTGTGCAGTTAACAAAGAAGGATAGCAAGAAAGGTGATGAAGGTTTAAAAGAAAAATGCCATGGTAGAAGAACAGAATTTTAATTGGACACATAATTTGCATGTATAAAATGATAGCATCAAGAAGGACAGGAATCTCAGATCTTATTAGTTTCAAAACCCAACAGCATGGTGCAACATCTTAACTATAATGTTAAGCAGACAACAACACCGACTGTTTGAAGGCTTTTATATGGTGATATGAATTTTAAAGCAAGGTGTTTTAGGAGTACAGTATGTAGTTCAAGGTTATTTTATGATTCCTGCTGTCATAGTTGAACGACAGCCTATATATGTGGCTCCTAATGAGGAAAGGCATTTATAGAACACCAGGGATGAGAGTGAGCCAGAGAGCTAAACCTTAAAATAAAACCTGTCATTCTTGGAGGAGATTGAAACCTCCAGCTAAATCAACCCCCTCTTCCCCACTTACTTTTTCTCATATTTTTAAACAAGCATTTCCTCTTCTTGAATGAATTTATAACTTAGTTCTAATTATTTCAATGGCAGACCTTTTTAGAAAATGTTTAATTTACTGTATTTCTGACTCATAAAAGTTCCTGGCATAACATAAATACAAAACAGGTCATTAAAAATACCTTTAGTTTCCAAGACCCCCAGTGATGTGATGTGATGAAGATGATAATACGGATGATAAGAGGACAGTGATGACCCCAGCGACAACAAACACATCTTTTACGATGATGCTGGACATCTGATGAGTCTGGATTGAAAATGAACACAACACTAAGAGACCTGGAGCAGTTTTTTTTTTTTTTTTTTTTTTTTTCCCCCTGCCATAAATTACAATTTTTAATCCACCACTCACCTTCCAACCAGCAGAAACTCCCCCACCAGGCGTTGTCGTCTCATGGCCATCAGTATGCCTCGGACCGTCATGCCCTCACAGAAGCAGGCCACCACCCTGGCTTTAGGCAGGTGGGCTCGTAGTTTCTGCAATAGCTTATCGAAGCTCTGTTCCCCTGCATTGCTGTATATCTTATCAGAGTGGGCAATGCAGAGTCCCTCCTTTGCAGCCATATCTTTAAACGCTTCCATGCCACTCTCACCATAATTACCTATGGTTGGGACAGAATGGCTGTTATACACAGAATACTGCATACATTAAACCTGGAGATTGTTACCTAATTACAGCTAACAAACCAAACAGATTAGACTTAGACAAAAGACTTTAAGAAAGTATTTCAGATATTGGGCAGGTATGTGTTTTTTTTTTTTTTTTTTTTTATTCCCTTTAATTCCACTAGAATTTAAAAACCTGCTGTTGCTACTAAATGTTGTGCATTTATACAGTTTTTGTTGTGCTACATGGTGTGGTGTAAAATACACTGCCAACACTTGAATCTGGTAATTTTGTCCCAGTTATGGGGACTGTCAGGGGTTAGACTTCGCTGTTTTTGCTGGAAATTAGGTCACCTAGTTATTACTCTTTGCAAGTGTAGTCTCTCTGGTCACAACAGTGTCTGAGGCATCCTTTTCATTACTACATGTGAGTTTTACTCTCACATGCCTCTGTGAGTGGTACCACAGTCTTTAAGTTTTTTTTTCAAACTCACCTTTTACCTTATTTTAGCTTTCTGTGAATGTTACTATTGACAGTGTCATTTGTTTTCATTATGATCATTTGATGTGTTTTATCTTTCCTTTGTAATTGTCCAGATAGTCTTTTTGTGAATACAAGAAATGCTAAGGACTTTTCCACAGAACATTTTTAGTTGTCATGTAACTAGTCAATACTTTACTATATAAATCAAGCATGTGCATATAATAACAAATGTGCAGTTTTTTTGCAATGCACCACTCCCGCTATAGCAAACACTAGCAATGTGCTGTAGTTTGCTCCATAAATAAAATATAAGAAATAAAATGTAATGCTTGTCTTATAATAAGAGATACATATGACTTAAGGTTTATCCTGGAAAATAACATTTAGTATGCAATAAAATCCTTCTCTGTAACAGTTTAATATTTTTATGGAATACACTTGAATGATCCAGGCAGGATTTTGCAATTATTCTTATCCAGAGGGATTTATTTCATAAACATAATGGCCTCAAGGAAGAGTAAATTAATTGACTGAAAAGCATATAATATTTAGGCTGATATTGAGAATGATGCCAATGTGTTTTGTTTCAGATTAGGCAGGATTATAGATCCCAGGCCTGGATCTTTTAAAGTTGTGACACCCCTGTGTGTTCATGTTCAGAGCAAGGGATGGGACTACTTTAAGATAAGAGTTAAGAGATCAGCCTTGTATCTGCACTATAAAATATGATAGATTCACCATCACAGTAACGGCTGTATGAATGTAATCGGTGAAATCAGTTGACAGAGTGCCATGATGTCCAGAGCTCAAAGCACGACAGGTGTTTCTTAAAAATCTTTGACTATACGTTTTCCTTTAATGAAAATAGCAGAGAGAAAAAGAAAACATGTATTAGTACTGCATGTATATCTGTGTATCTACTGTAAAAATGCAGTATAAAGGAAAATGCTTCTTTTCTGCCCCTTCAAATAACTAAAACAAAAACTTTGGCATTGAAAGTTTAAGAAAGGAATGTCATAATATAAGAATGGGACATGTAAAACTGGAACATACACGTGCACGGCCCTTACCCTCTGTGTGTATTGCAGACACGTAACTCCAACTGTATCTCTTGACTATGTCCACCATAGCTCTGGCCTGTTGCATATCTGATGGCACTACCCTCAAAAAATATTTATACAGGCTCTGTTGGAAGAAATTTACATGTTCACAGGTCTGCAGTATTGCCTTTTTTCAAATTGATACATATGCATTCATTCAATAACTGCTACTATAAACCTCAACCCATGAAAGCTTCATGGACATTACCTTTTTAGAACGAGACAAAGTTTATGTAAATTAAAATTATTTCAGACTTTGACAATGTTCTTTGTTAGCTGGTCTTACCTTGTCACTGAGATCCATGCTAGTGGCTGAGTAGGCTATCTGTGGGATGTTAAAGAGCTGGAGCAGATTTTGCACCTGGATGGCCACAGAGCTGGATCCTGGTCCAATCAAGCCCACGATGGGCTTCTTCCCCTGAAGGAGCAAGCTACCTGCCTCTGCAGTGCACCTGCCCTGACTCTCCTCCTCTTCATTGGACACTAGTGTGTCCCGAATGAACTCAATACTCTGTTCTAGTGCCACTGCAGAGTGCCAGCATGAGTCCCTGGTGGAGAAAGATTTAATTCACATTTTTGTTTTGGCAAGCAGGACAGGAATAAATGGTGAGGACAGTTTAGAGCAGTCGAATAGACGTACATAGTCTGAGTCTCATGCTTTTCAAAGAGCCATTTGACTAAGACACAGCAGTTTGTGTGGAATCCAAAGTTTAGCCAAAGTTAGTGAGGTTTAATTTGGCCAAGTCCACACACAAATAAAAAAAAAACAAAAAAAACATTAACTTCAGTTTTTCTTTGCTTAGTTAAGTGGTAGACGTGCCGACAATCACAGCCACTTTGTACAGGCTGTTAAAACCATTTCCCTTGCTTTAATGATTGGAATTCAAATACAGTGCATTGCACTGAACAAAGCTCATTAGACATTACATGAAAACAAAATGCAGGAAACATTTGCTGCCAACATGATGAGCCGCAACTGGTGGCATGTTCACTCTTATTTTACATCAGCGTTCTTTGGTCCACATCGAACCTCAGTGGCCAGGGTCAGGAGCTTTATAGGACCCATTTGTGGATGATTTCTGACCTGATCTCACAGCCCAGGGTGATGTTCGGGAGAATAGTGGGATCTGCGTTAATCCGGTCCAGAGTGTGCATCATGGCCTCTACTCTCTGGATCCCATACTGCTCACGCACCGCACCACACTTTCGCTCATGGACCTGACCAGAATGTAACACAACTGGATTAGTAACATTTAACACATATATACACACATGGAAAAAAAATGCGTACACGCACACACACACCATGTACCTTGTCTGCAGGTGGTTGGTGGTGAACGGAGAACAGAGCTCCTATGATAATGTCACCAGGGATATGTGCCAACACCCTTCTCTCATTGTTCTGGGCTCTGACCGCAACCCCAGCTATGAGGCCCAGCAAACTCAGATCAACTCCAATTAACACACTCACTGTCAACAACCTCACATGTAACTGCAGTCTGTTTCCCATCCCTGTGCTCCTTCTTCCACCTCCTGCCATCCTCTGTCCTTTTAGAGCTGAGGCTCAACTGGATGTGTTTTCTTTGGCATGGTGCTTGTAGTGCCAAGGGTCAGGGTTAGATTCCTGAAAAAAAAGGTAAGGGATAGCAGATAGTATACTTACCACACAGTGAATTCAGTGTAAGCATTTTAGATATACCAAAAACGATATCACGTGGTGCTGAACAGATGATGGAAGTGCATCAGGCAGCTCAGGTTAATCAGACATCTAGGCTGGAGGTCCAGTGGAGTATTAACAAACTATGTAAAACAAATGTAGCTTTCCTGTGTTCAATAATTAAATCGCTAGAAGCCAACTTCAGCTTACCTCATGTCTGCCAGCTGCAGCCTTACAGATGCCATTCCTTCTGAGAGCATTTCCATCAGCGGAGAGCAACAAGAGAAGCTGCAGGTTTCTGCTCCAGCTCGGTCTGACACTTGGCTACAGCAAACTGCAAATAGCAGCAAATAACATAGCCCGCTGCTGGAACATGTTTTAGCCTACTGACGCACACAGTGCGCCCCCCTACTTCTTCCTCCTCCTCCTCCTCCTCCTCCTCCTCCTACTCCAAAACTGTGGATTGCATAGAGCATCAACAGTGTATAAATGCGCAGAACTGTGGAAAGCTCCGGGAGGGAAGCCACGCAGCCCACAGACGCGTGTTTAACACAAGAAAACAAATGTGCAAATTAACAATCAAACATTAAAATCTTCGACAAATATCAAGTCTCAGCTGTAGTTCAAGTCTGCCCCTACCTGTGGACGGTTCGCTGGCAGTGTGAAACCGATGTCTGTGAAGCTAGAGGATTCCCTTTATCTTGTTTCATCACTTTTAGAGTCAAACTTGTGTCACTTTCAAATAAGACTAACAAAGACAAAAGAGTGAATGGGTTTGGTATGGGTCAGAGTGAGCCCTGTCACTGTTTTGAATCTTAAAAAAAAATACTTTTTCTCAGCCTGATGCTTCATTGAACGTGTCACATGGGTGTGTTCTCCTGAGCTGGATGCAAAATAACAAAGGCTATCCACAATAAAGAAACAAAACGATCCTTTCATACACTTCAACTGCAACTCTCCCCAACTATTCCCTCAGGTCAGAATGACTCTAAGCATAATTAAAGGTCTGTTTACAAATACATAGAAGCGCATTTATCGCCTATTTCACTGTATTTGTCCAGTTTAAATATCAAAAACATTGAATGTTAGCGTGAAAACCAGTGGTCAGTCTCAGTCACTTGAGCGTGAATAGTAGTGATCTGACAAATAGGTAAATATGCAGTGGAATGAGAGAAAGAGCAGACACTGAGCTGGTGAAAAGCAGGTAAAATATGTGAAATAATCACATGGCGCCCTCTGGTGGAGACTTATTTGATATCATGGATTTAATGTTCACCCCCTGAATATCACATGCTAACAGTTCCACAACCATTTCATACAAAGGTCAGGGGGCACAGTGCTGTATGCAACCATGTGATACAGCAGTTATTAGAAAGCTCAAAACACAAAAGGTTTCTTCCGAGAAAGGCTTTTACATTTCCAGTACATAAACAATTATCTTTGCCTTAGGTAACGGCTTGCTTTGTAATTCTTTGATCATCGTCTTTCCCTCAGTAGAGCGTTTGTTTTAAGGCCCTGCTTTAGATTGCACTGATAGAAAGTGTCTGCTAAACATATGACCACACTGTCAAAAAGAAAACACACAAATCAGCTGTTACCTGAGGCAAAGATAATTGTTTAGGTATTGGAAATGTAAAAGCCTTTCTCGGAAGAAACCTTTTGTGTTTTGAGCTTTCTAATAACTGCTGTATCACATGGTTGCATACAGCACTGTGCCCCCTGACCTTTGTATGAAATGGTTGTGGAACTGTCAGCATGTGATATTCAGGGGGTGAACATTAAATCCATGATATCAAATAAATCACAATATTTATTCAACAAAAAGTCTTATTTTTCATTAGTTTATACCTGACTGCAGGTATAAATGTTGGTTTATGAGCCTTATTTGTGATTTATAAAAGTCCTGTCAGCTGTCTCATGACAGAAATAGTGGAAACTAAATATAAATCATATTGTCTATTGTCCATATGTAGACTATTCATACACACATAGACCTATATGGATATGTCAGTATAGATTACTTTTCCCTTTTCAGTCTGTCACTTCTTTCTGCAACCCTGGTATTGGGATGGTGATTTTTCATCCCAAAACACTAGGATTGTGTGCATGTGTGTGTCAATATCATGAGTTACAGACCTGTTTCACGCTCATGACTTGCACTGTGCAAGCAGAGCAGAAAGAAATCCCAGCAGGAAATGTAGGTAACACCTTGTACACCTTGTTCTGTGGTCCTCCAGTATGCCTGTGAGTGACAGGACTTTTGTTTCATGTGATATGATATGATATATATATATATATATATATATGTGTCTGTGTAGTTGTATTCTCAGGCTGCATAACAGCCTAATACAGTTATGAAATTACATTTTCATTAGAGCCCCAGTAAGTCCATTAACTAGCCCTACTACAAATCCCATATGAATGGAGTTGGGTTAAATTCATTTTTCTGAAAGAAATTTGGCTGCAGTCTTGGGATGTGTGCTTTTAGGATGATTGCCCCCCTGGTGAAGTAAGCTTCACCCTGAGGTTAAGCAGCATGTGACTGGCTCAAGAAAGAGGAGGGGGGGGGGGGTGCCAGGAGGAAACCCTGAAGTATTTAAGCCTCTGAAAATATCACATGGGCTTCCCTCCCTGTTTGGTTCTTTTCTCAGGGACTGGTTTCCATCTTCATAACAGAACTTTGCTGCGATGTGGCTGCTGGTAATTCATTTCATGCTATATTTTGTCTCCTCCTATCAGCAGTTTCCCCGTCTGTGTGCCACTCGGGAAGCGTTGCTCACCAAGGAGTGCTGCCCACCTTGGGAAGGGGACGGCTCGCCCTGTGGAACCAGCTCGGGCCGGGGTTTCTGTCAGGATGTGGAGGTGCCAGACCAGCCTGATGGCCCACAGTACCCCTTTTCTGGGTTGGATGACAGAGAAAAGTGGCCCCTGGTTTTCTACAATCGCACTTGCCAGTGTGCAGGGAACTTCATGGGTTTCAACTGTGGGGACTGTAAGTTTGGCTTCTTTGGGCAGAACTGCAATGAGAGGAGAGAGTCTGTCAGGAGGAATATATTTCACCTGTCAAGGGCCGAGAGGATCAGACTTGTGTCTTATCTGAACTTAGCCAAGCAGACTGTCAGCAGGGACTATGTTGTGGTCACGGGGACCTATAGGGAGATGGAGAACGGCTCTAACCCGTTATTTGCTGATGTGTCTGTGTATGATGTTTTTGTGTGGATGCATTATTATGTGTCCCGGAATGCCCTGTTAGGGGGGCCGGGGAATGTGTGGACTAATGTGGACTTTGGCCACTGGGCGCCTGCTTTTCTCCCATGGCACCGTGTATACCTTCTGCACTGGGAGCATGAGATCAGGAAGCTGACCGGAGACATGAGCTTCACTATCCCGTACTGGGATTGGAGAGACGCCCAGGAATGTGAGGTGTGTACGGATGAGCTGATGGGTGCCAGAAACCTCCAGGATCCTAATCTTCTCAGCCCAGGCTCAGTCTTCTCTTCTTGGAAGGTAAACACACTCAAGTACTGTAACTCTTCCAGGTTCTTTCACTTCTGTTCTCTTCCCTGAGTAATACCAGTAGCCTAATCAATAATGCCTAAGTAGTCTGTACTTTGAAACTGAACCCCTGAATTTTTTATTTTAAAATCCATCAGTTCATACATTGAATTTAGCTGTTTTAACCAGAAAAATGTTGGATAAATTAGTGGGATTACATTTTTCTTCCTTTACATAAAATGTAGGGCCTAACTTACAATTCTGAGATGAGATCTTACACTTTAGCTGTTTTATATTCAAAGATTATAAAAATGCATGGTATTTGATATGCAGTCTGTGAAATTGATATCAATGCTCACTTATTTAAAAAAAACACACTAAGTTTACTAAGTTTAAACATCACATGCATGGATTTCATTGCAGGGATTTGTGCAGATGCTTTAATACTGTCTGTTGCATATGTGTGCCTACATCTACAGGCCCTGTGCTCCAGAGCAGAGGACTACAATAACAGGGGTGTGTTATGTGATGCCAAGGAAGAAGGTCCATTGCGGCGCAATCCTGGGAACCACAATCGTGCTTTGGTTCAAAGATTACCAACTTCAGCAGATGTGGAATTCACTCTCAACCTGCCCAACTATGACACTGGGGCTATGGACCGGAGTGCCAACATGAGCTTCAGGAACACTCTGGAAGGTCAGATAAGATTAATCGTTTGTGGATTATTACTGAGGTCTAACAAGTACACTGCTACACACATTGCAACTGTCTTATTCCTGTTTGTGTTAATTTTGGCTCCTGACTTTGGTTTAATTTTAGATTTTGTGTTTTAATCAAAATGTGTATCAGTAATATATTGTAAGGTAACATCTTATCAAATGTGACTCCCTGTTACAAAGGAGAACATCCAAAACCAGCACAAATGTTTCCTGTTTACTACTATTACAACTGGCCAGACTGTCCCAGGCAATGTGTGGATGATGCATTTGTGAAGCCCTGGTGCAGCATCTGTGTATATCTGTGTCCCATATGTGTGGCATGTAATGAAGCCTGTTTGCCTCAATTGTTTCTTTTCAAAATAAAATGAGCTTAAAGGTTCAATGTGTAAAATGTGAAAGATGAAGCAACAGGATGTGGTGGCTGTCACCTTTAAAACAAATTGGATTTCCATTCCCTAATACTGTGCATCACTGTCAGGTGACTCCTGCAGATATGTAGTTAGTATCTGGGTATATGTGCCTTTGAATTGCACATACTGTCTGTTTGGCAGATTACATAACAAAATACTCCTGTTGTTTTTTGTTGGTTTGTTTTTATAGGTAGGTAGATAGGTATTGAGGCCATTCTTTGTTTTGATTTGTGTGTCAGTATCTCAATTTAAAACAAAAAGCTTTTGGTTCTTTAACCTCCAGTGCCAAATTTGTCACTACTGACAAGACATTTTTCATCTTGCAGGATTCGGTGATCCTCAGACCGGATTAGGAAACAGTTCTCGTCTGGGCATGCATGCTGCTCTCCACGTGTTCATGAACGGATCCATGTCCTCAGTGCAAGGTTCAGCAAATGACCCTATATTCCTTCTCCACCACGCTTTTGTTGACAGGTAAGAAAGGGCATGTACAGAGCCAGAAACACTGTAATGCAGGTGCATTTCCACACATTCAGTGACAGTAACAGGTGTATTTGTTTTCATTTTCCATGGAAGCATTTATGAACAGTGGCTCAGGAGGCACACACCATCTCCATCTCAGTACCCAGAGTCTAATGCTCCTATTGGACACAACAGTGAATACCACATGGTACCTTTCCTGCCCCTCCACAGAAACAGGGAATACTTCATTTCCAGTAAGGACCTGGGATATGAATATTCCTACTTGTTAGATGCCAGTAAGTTACCTTACCCCCCCTCCACACACACACACACACACACACATACACCCAAATCAAAGTTTCTAACATTCAAGAATAAAAAAACTAACTACTAACTATCTTTGTTTTACTTCTAACACAAAAGTCAACTTGAACATTTGGCCACCTCTCTGCTCTTTTCAGACCACAGGCTAGCAGAATCCATGTATCCTTACCTGGAGGAGCTGCAGAGTTTGTGGCCCTTCCTGCTACTTGCAGGGATCCTTGGAGGAATGGTAGCAGTGGGCATAGCTTTTGCTGTCCTCGCTGCAAAACGACAACTCAAAGGGTCTCCTTGGCTGCATGGGAAGAGATGGAAAAACGTATTTGCGCTCCCAGAAAGACAGCCACTTATCTGGAGCAATGATAGTGGGGATATCAGCCACCAAAATTACCAAACTACTATGTGAAGATACAGCCTGCTCTGTGTAGTGAATTATATATTACAGTACTCAGCATACACCCCTTTTGGGAAAAAAAAAAAAAGAAAAAAGTATCTCTTTTTTTCAGAACAATTAGCAGAATTTTGACAAAACTGAGTCTTCATAAAGATTTGGTTTATTAGTTGTCAAACTCAAAACAATAAGAAAATATATTTAATTCCAATGAGGTGCTGCAAAAATGAATACACCCTACAACAAATTTAATATTTTGTATGGCTTCCGTGATTTTTAAGAACAGCACCAGTTGTTCTGGACATGGAGTGAACAAGTTGGCAACAATACTGCCTTATTTATCTTTTTCTGTTCTTGGAGAATGAGCTGTTTCAGAGCCTGGTCACTGGATGGAGAATGATGCTCCACATGTCTCCCCACAGCTGCTCTGTTGGGTTGAGGTTGGGTGACGGGCATGGCTACTGAACCACTTTCAATCTGTTCTTCCTCAGAAATGCACCAGTGGCATTTGATGTATGTTTTAATCAGTTCCAAAAAGATATAGCTGTTGTCTTAACAGACCAACGTATGGAGTCCCAATAGTCTTAACGTGTCTACATGGGCTCTGGTAAATGCCAAACAGAACTTTCTGTATATGGGCTTTAGCAGTTGCTTCTTTTTGTGGAAGACACATGCCAATCCTGTGCAACGTACATTACGTTTTTTAATGTGGAAACAGACTTTCTGTAGCTTTAGTAACTGGGATGAACTGATGTGATTTTCCTCAACAATGGAAAGCACAGAACTCTAGAGGTGTTGGCTTTGGTGGATGGATGGCTCAGAGAGCATGACAAAAATCTGCTATTATTGAATTTCTAAATCACTTTGCCACTGTATTCAGACTGTTTAGCACTTCTTTACTAATTTTCTTGCGACCCTGACGACTTGTGTGTATAAATGACCTTCTGTTCTATGTTAATACTGGATGGGATTGGATTTAATGGGTTAAATACCAGCCTTCATTGTCAGTTGTCTGACAGTCTCCTGTTCTATCTTATGATTGGTTAGATTTATATTAGAATTTGAAGTTTAATTCCTAAACTTTCAATGGCGTGTAACCATTTTTGTACCTTGGCCTTAACTAATTTTGTAAATAGAATTTGTATTTTGTACTAAATCCAATTTGAAATCAATAACCCATATTTGCTGGAATATTCTCATGTACAAGATCCCATAAAAGTATTAACTCTAAGGAGACTGATGCTTTTGTGAGAAATCTATCGGGGTGAACTGTGCTGGATACTGTATATTGACTATGTACCCAGTCTGTAAGAGTAATGAGCATTTTGAAATCTTGAAATAGGTTATGTTATATACATGCTCCATCTACTAATTGTAATTTGACAAATTCTACTACTTTTAGACAGGCTCTGCAGCTCTTTGTCAGTCATGTACCAAGATATTTAATGTGAAGAAATAATATCCTACATTCATCCAGCTGCAGTTCAAAGTAAGACACAGGGGATATTCTGTCTTTTATCTTTATGTGGACGTTGATGTAACCATATATTAATGTTGGTAGTTTGTCTAGATGATACAGTATGAGATGTAACATTTTAAAGATACTGGAATCTGCAAAGTTGCATGTGCTTGAACCTGAAAAGTCACAATATATTAATTCATGAAGTATTTTATTACATGAGGTCCCAGCAGTTGAAAGAATCTGACATTAGTACCACTCTAACAAATTCAATATAAATTATCAAATAGATATCACCAGTTTAAAATTTCAACACAAAAGTTTATTTTTGGTACAATAAATTGGTTCCCTAATACTTTTACCTTTATTTCATGGTCTCATTGACACATCATTTAATAATTCTAAGCCCAGACACATGCTGTCTAAACATTGCATTTTTTTTATAATACAGTACTTTGCTTATAATCTTTTCAATAGGCATTCTCAAATATTACAGTACATTTTCATTATTAAAACTACTATGTTGTGTTGACAAAAAAGGTGGAGATAAATACAGCATTAATCATTTGGAAGCAAAAGTTGTACAAAATATACATTAGGTATGATTGTTTTTTTTGTTTTTTTTCCAATCGTACATCTGCCATCAAATTCTTATTTTGGAATTGTCTTATTTCTTATGACATAACTTATTGAAAATAAATGTCATAATTCAAGTGTGGCCATTTTAAAGTTTGAAATTTCCTACTCAGAGTACATCAAGCAACTTTTCATCACACAGATCATTCAGTCTGATATGATGCTGATGGGTAAACAATGCAATCATTGATAGAATTTATTAAACCAAAACAGGGAGGAAAGTCACATCACAATTTACACTGTGATGTGACTTTCCCCAGAGGATTTCAGTGCAATTGAATGTTATCTCTCTCGACTAAATGTGTACTAAAAGTCAGTGTTTACCACATTATTAATCTGTACTTGAGTGGAAAAAAACTCTTGTAAAAATACTCATTAGCATACTAATCTGCACAATAATCAAAGGATTGGAAATTGAGTCAATGACAGGAAAAAGTGAAGTTGACTACTAAACATTCTTAGTTATGACTGTAAATATTGTTCCATGACATCAAAAGAGGCAACTCTATAAAGAGGTAAATAATGGATTGTGTGGCCTTAGTTTCAGCTAAAGATACACACTTTGTTTTAAAGTCTTTATCATTCATCTTCATCCTCACTATCACCCTCTTCAGTTTTTGTCTCGTTCTCTTTGGGTGGGGTGACTGGGGGAGGAAGGTCCAGACGAGCCCATGACATTGCCTCAGATTTTTTCATGGCTACCTCAATCTTGGCAGCCATCATGTTTACTATACTTTTACTCACATCTATCACCTACAAGAAAAGGAAGGAGTGAGAATGTCTTAAAACTGGTGGTAAACAAGTCTTTCACAAGGCCTACAGGAAAAAGGACTGCTATCGTAAAAAAGCAATTATAGCTGTATCGAACTGAACTTGTCTCCTCTTGGGTTAGAAAAATGATCCAACCTCAGTCGATCTTCTCTTTAAATTACCAAATTTTCCAGATCAAACTGTAATGTCTCCTGTGTGCCTTTTTCAAGCCAGAGTAAATTATAATTTCAAATGGGAGTAGTAGAAAATGTATCTAAAACAGGAGACAGTTCCTTTAGGTGAGCTGGTCAGTGAAATGTTACCAGCAATTTAAGCTCAGGTTCTAATGCATGGTGTTGATCAGTGGCATATCAAGACATATACTGTATTACTACTCATTAAACGTATACTATGTTGTAATATCATGAATTCTGACCAAAAAGTATATGATGTAATATTCAAATTTCATATAGCAAAGGTAATATGTTTTTGCATAAGGTCAAAAGTGATGCTGTACTTACTCCCCACAAACTTATTTTCTGCTCGAATTCCTTTTCTCCCTCAAATATAACGTGGATGTTGAGCTAAAGGAGAAAAGAGAAAAACATTAGGTGAAAAAATACAAACTCAATACACAGTTTAGATATAGTTAGAAATCGTCTGATAGATTATAGGGTCCCTCACCGTTGTGCTGTTTGCATCCACGTAGCTCAGTTCTGGGACTGCGTTCTTGGCATAAATAGAGATGATGACTTGTGCCCCAGTCTGGTGCCAGTCAAACCGACATGGAACAATTTTCTTACCCTGCAAGGGGACTTCAGATTAGCAGGCATCATTGGAATATTTAATACATGAATTCAATATTCAGCCAGTGAGGCTGCACAAAACAGTCTCCAATGTTCAATTTTATACCAGGCCCCACTAGATGGAGTCACAGCCAAGGCTCTGTCATACAGACTTGGCCACATAAATGATCACTTGCAGTCAAGTGGGCACACCTACCGCATCCTTTTTCCTCCACAGATGTGTTCCCTTGGTGCAGCCCTCCTGAGAGAGGAAGGTATTAAAGTCTGAGGTTTTCCTCTTACAACAGCTCCAGTATTTCATCCTGGAGATGGAGGAAAGACATGTACACGCTAGATTTTTTTTTTTTTTGCAGTCAATAACTTGTCACTCCAGAGAAATAGTAAACAAGGTGAACAGGAAGCCTAACAGGAAAATACTAGTTTTGCTCTTCATGCTTTCATGGTTTCCAGAGAATATCTACTATTTCATGTCAATGCAGTGCTGGGCAGAGAAGGAAAGGGTTTTACAACATAAATTTATAACATTCTAATAAAAGGTGGAAAATCATGAGTAATACTAACCCTTCATGAAAGATAGGACATCCAGAGTGGTACAAGCACACATCAGAATCGCTGGCAGGCCCTTCATAACTCTGAAGACGACAACGAAAGTATAGTTCAAGATAATGAGCTTTTGTTATGAAAAATCCAATTAGTGTTAAATTGTACATGAATTGATTTCTAACTAATTATTTTATCTGACAAGTCAATTTCTGCAGCATTGTCATCTCTTTGTATGTGAAGGCATGCAGAATGATCTCAGATCTAATCTAGCTTACTAAAGTATAAACCATATTTCTGAATATCACTGTCATGATAGAGGTAAAAGAACGATATGCAATGATGAATACCTTGTCCTGTAATTTAAAAAAAAAACAAACAAACCAAAAAACAAAACAAATACAAAACTTATACTCTACCAAGAGCCCAGCTGGTTAATCAACTAAAAGCAGGCAGCCCTTGAGAGAATATCTTATGGTTTGCAATTAAATCAGTTAAAGTGCAATTATGTAAATCACTAAAGTGGAATTTGAAGCTTCTCAAAACCTGTCATTGCATATTTTTCCTCACAGTTTATGCTCTAATCTTGAGGTTTCTGCTTTGACAGGTCAGATTAGCTTGAGCAAAAAATTTGATTTGCTTCTATCTTAGAGCAAATGTGGAGGTGGAGGAAAAGGAGCTGTATTTATTTCCCTTTTAACCAATGTGGTAAGCTTTTTGGGGCAATCTAATTTCTTTATCAGGATCATCTTGGATCATTCATGACTTATTTTTGCTTCCACTTACATCCAAAACAGATGTCAAATGACATCTAGTCATATTTTTTGGAATTTCTCAAATGTGTAAATTTAATTTGGCTTACACACCATACAGTGTTTTTTTCATAAAGTATTCCCCCATTATAAGTAAAGTAAGTATATTCACTTACTTTAGTACAGCCTCCATTTTTGCAGGATGTTCCAATCTTGATCTCATCGCTATCTTCCTCTAGAAAAACAGACAGATAAAGAATTGTCTTCCATACTTTCAGAAGCATCTGGGGAAAAAAACCGCAGTTGTGATGTGTTATCCTGTCTCTGTGTTTACTCAAACGCCATGAAGTGACTGACACAGATGAGGTCAAATTCCCAGTGGCCATCCATTAACTTCCACTGTCAACATGACCTCCCTGTCTAGTAGAACAAGAAGTGGATGCTATGCTGTGATGAAAAGGGCTAAAAAACAAAAACATGGGAGAGTAAACAGACAGACGTGGGGAGTATAAAATTTAGTACTCACCTTTCTTCTCTACTGCATTTTCCGAAAGCTTCAGCTTTTCCAGAGCCTGCTTCAGAGAAGCAGAGACTTTTTGCTGTAGTCTCACCATTGGCTCATCGGCACTGTAGCATTAATAAATATAGTAGTCATACAACAAAATATAACTTCAAAATAAGGGTTACAGTATATAGCTGGCCAAAGACCTACAAACTACTTGAAAGAAATTTGACTAGTAATTGCTTCATCCATTCCTGGTCCATTTTCTTTTGAACTTCAGTATGAAGAATCCAGGCTAAAAGACTACAGAACACCTCTGACTATCCTCCGCATATGTTTGATGTATTCAGGCTGAGTTAGTACCTCTGACACTGTACCCATCCTTTTATGCATTTGATACTAAACCAGAATAATTTAGAGCAGAGTGCTGTCCATAGAGATAATTTGGATATACTATAGAGTATTTCACTGGAAACCTTGTTGCTGTACTGAACGGAGAAAAACTTGGTTCAGACATAATTAAATATATTTCTGGCATAGACTAAATCTTTCCATCCCTAAAATCATTTAATCGTACAAAACATAACAGCATAGGGTGTCCTACAATATTGATTAAAATATAAAACTCTGCTTGAAGCCATTTGTACAACCTTGGTCTGCATATTGCCTCCTGAGGCTTTGGTGCGGAGATGATATACTCGTTAAACTTTGGCTTTTGGTCATCCACCTCTTTCTTTTCTCCTGATGAGATCACATCTGGTTTCACCGGCTCAGGGGGCTTCTCTTTGTTATGTGGACCTTTTGTACAGCCCTGTGAGGACACAGTCACAAACAGTGGGCATCAGGCCAATATGGCCACAGTGAAAGGTGGCAGGCAATGCCTATGATAAAAGACAATAGGTGCATAACCGTAGAGAATTAAACGTATGGATTTAAACAGAGACCAAGACTTACAACAATGCTGAGGAAGTCTGAAAAGTCAGTTGTTCTTCTCTTGCAGCAGGACCATCCCTGAAGGAAGTTGGAGAAACGTTAACTTTGACCAGATAACAACACACAGTAAGTAAATCCCATTTTCACTAAATGCATCCATGTTTCCCCTCACTCTTTACTTTGCACACAAGATGCAAGCAAAAGAAACAAGGACAGAGGAGTCAAGGAAACACATTTTAAGAGACATGAGACATCCTTTCCTCTAATCCTTATTGTGAAGCATCCAATCGTAAACTGATTACTGCAAAAACGACATGTCAATCTGTAACAGCCTTGTGTATACCTTGTGTATCTTAAGTTATAGCCAAATAGAGTTTTGAGTCGGAATGACATCCAGGTTTACCGAGGAGCAATAAAATAAGGGAATTGAGATTCACCCAATGTAAGCATGCACTATTAGCCATTGTACCTTCAATGCATCGTGAAAGACTGGGACCCCTGGATGATAGGTGCAGCCATCTGTGAAAAGAAAACATAACTTTTGATTAATTTTAGAGGAAACATTTATGGTGATACTGGAAATGGTGCTAGTCCACTCAAAGCCCCAAACAAAAGAAACTGAAGTAATTTTTAAGATGCTATATGGGGTAAAGTCTGTACCTAATAGTGTGTATCATAATGTAGACAGGCAAGTGCAAACAAACTGGAACCCAGGCTGTGCCATAATGACTGCAGTTTTCATTACCTTTTACATAAAATGAATCAAATAATTTGTATTTGTCCTTGTAAAGTGCAGTATACAAAATACCTAAATAATTAACTTGGCCATTAAAAAATTAATTGAAAATATATTTTTAAACTCCCCTTTCATTTATGGAACATATTCAAGCTAAACAAAAACAATATTTAATGCTGACGCAAAATCATTACACATTAAATGTTTATATTTATGCAATTTGAAACTAATGTTCTTATCATATAATTTAGGTACTATCACAAAGTTTGACAAATTATCATTTGAAATTTGCCCTAAATGCATGATTGTTTTAAATGTGCTGTTTTTCAGAACTGTACTAAAAGACAAATACTGTGGAATAAATGAAGAAATTTGGCTGGGTGACACCATAAATCAAGTATTTTCCTTACAGTATGGCTTCTTAGAAGCCCCTAACGGTAATGATAATATACTCCACTGTTATGAAAAGAGGCATCCTATTAAAATGGAAATGAGACTTGACTCCTGTATTGAGTGTCTGGCAACACAAAATGTTATACTACCTGAAGACAGAGGAGGACATTTCTAATGAATGGAAATAAGGGACTCACTGAGATTCTGCTACGGGAGCTGAAGACAGAAGTGCTATCTTGGAAGCGCAATTATATTTAGATCAATGTCTCCATATTAACAAGAACTTTATGAACAAAGTTAAACTTAAATATGGGAACTCATGATCAAGAAGGAAATGACCATGCCAATCTATAAGTGGTTTTGTTAGGGGTACTGCACTTCTGCAAGTGCTCTTTCTTTTTCTACAGAGAGAACAATGAATAAATGATTTATTTTGTGACATCAGGTCTATGGTGAGGAAGTCACAATCACAAATCTAGGATTTCTCACATAAAAACAAAATAGTATAAGTTCTAAAAACACCAAGTCTTGTGTATTTCTGGAGGAAAGGTTTGTCATGAATGAGAATTTAATGACTCATGAGTAGTGTTTACCTTACTCTTTATTTTTTGAGTACTTTCAATCAAGGGTGTTGCTTTTGGACAGGAATACTCAATGTAAACATATCTTGACTATATTTATAAAGCATCCTGATTTCTAAATGAATCCCATACTTGCTGCTATGAATGAAAATGACTAATTCAGTCCCATTTCTTGGTAGTTTCTGAGATTTTATGATCCTAGTTTTGTGTCTTACATACTTTACACACAACTTTGCAATTACAAACTGACTGTAAGTTACCTAAGCTAGAGTTGTGTGCTGATGCTTAGTTTAGCATCAAGTTAACTGCCTAAATATCGTACTAATGTCACTGCACTCTCTAATTCGGTCCTGCAGCTTTGCAGTACCGTTATTCATGACTCGTGTAACTCTGGGAGTAACTATTTCTCTCTCTTTAAAAGTTGAGAGAATTTATCTAATTGTCGCCGTACAAATTGATCCCGCTGTCGTGTGAGAACATCGTTGGCAGAGTGATGAGCCAACACTGGGGAATGTGATGTAGGTGTAGAAAATAAACGTGTTTCAGAAACTTTAAACCGCTGGCTAAGTTACAGTGCCTCCTGTTCCGGTGGGACAATGGCTCTGCTAACAGGAGCCGAACATGCTAACCTCATGATCAGCCGCACCAGGTTCGTGTTTTAGTAACTACCTCAATAATGAGCTCCAGCGGTATTAATGAATGAAGGTGCCTCTACCTTCCACCCAGCTGCCCAATATCAGACTAGTTAGCGACATGGGCCCAACAGGCCTCCTCGACTCTAGAAATTTCTAGATGAACACACTTTAGCTTGCTAACACCGAGGCGCTGGGCGCTAAGACCGCTAACTAAGATCCTACTCACCCTCTGGGTTATTTTCTGGATCAAATCTCTGTCCACATCCTTTGTTGTAACACAAAACAGACATGGTGACGAGTAAAAACTAATTTGACTACTGACTAGATTTATAACTAACCACACAAACGCTCGTGTCTTCAACTGCTAGAGCTGCATTACACTGTTTCCACTTCCGGATGTTGTCGGCAACACTCGGCAAACATCGGAGCTTGTCCAAGCCGCCGCCTCCTCCATCCAGAGCGCACCGTGGTCCCACGACAACTGATGCTGGCCGCTTCTAAACTTGCGCTGGGCGACATGTTTGTATCACTTTAGACTCTAACCTTGCAGCAGACGAACGTCTAAAAAAAATTTAACGTCAGTTTTGTGTTGACCACTGCAGATTAAGGCGAAATACCTAACTGCACTTAGGGTTACAGTAGTCAGGTGCATGAAACTGGGGCAGTAGCTTTTTAGTTTTACGAGGATGGCTGCAGCCTAGTAGACAACTGCCTATCGGGATATGTGCACATGAATTTTCCATTTCACGCATCACCCCTACCTTCTGCGCGACTCTTTCTGCCTTTCTTTTTCTTTCTTTTTTTAATTAGCCCACTGACGGAGAGAGGATGGGGAAAGAATTACTTTGATTACAGCAGTTTCGTTTTAAAGGTAGGACACGCTGCGATGTGTGAGTGAAGTCTGGAGGCTGTACTTAATTTGGTCAATGAATCTACAGACTGTAGCTTAACAAACTCGAGGATTTTGCAACGGAGATGAGATAAGCTTCACTGGCGCTGCATCAACATGGGAGGCGACAAGCGCACCCCAACATTTCGCGGGACAGTCTGTCTCTGGGGATTGATTTGGGTCGTTTTATTCTGATCCATCTGTACCATAGGTTCTATTTACCGTGGGCTCAAAAATCTTATCATCAGTAATTTAGCGTTTTTATTATTGTTATAATTTTAGCCAAAGTATCATCATTAAGAAAATATTTCTGTGTAGTCTGTATTAACCCTTATAATATTTAAGGACATTTGAAAGGGAGAGAAAAAATATAGTTTTCCTTATTTTCCATTTTTCTTTGGGCATTTATTGAGTGTAAACATTGGCCCTGCATTTAACTTAACCTGATGATCACTTTGTGCAAACTATTTCATATGGTGTTTGTGCAGCTCATGTCTGGAAAAGTGTAAGTGAGATCATAATATTTTTTGTATTAGTTAAGA
Source organism: Mastacembelus armatus (assembly GCF_900324485.2). Classification (NCBI taxonomy): domain Eukaryota; kingdom Metazoa; phylum Chordata; class Actinopteri; order Synbranchiformes; family Mastacembelidae; genus Mastacembelus; species Mastacembelus armatus. The sequence continues at coordinate 15,999,465 of NC_046646.1, read as the reverse complement.
AAAGAGCAACAATAGTCACTGGCTAAAAAAATAGAAATCCCCCGTGTTTTAGGCAGTTTTTTATTGTAGTAATAGTGAATGTTCCTGAGTCCGATTGTTTCATTCTGCGACATATGTTTTTCTGAGGCTGTGTAAGTGTGCCATGCTTTGATGTAGTTTGTTTAAAGACATGCCATTCTTTGTGCCAGAGCCTTTTGGGCGTAATACTCATTGTGTTATGAATGCAACCAAGTTGAGCACATCATCATATCCCTGCAGTGATAATCAGTGGCAATGAAACATCTTTGTAACTTTTGTCTCACAGGTGTCTATTGAAGTTTTAGCATGCAGAATGCATGTCTCTATCATCTCACCATCTGAATCCACATCTGTTTTTCTTTGTGGCTCTTTCCAAACATAGGATGACTGGATGATGGAATAGTGATGAAGGCTTATTGTTGGGGAAATATGCTTTCTCTACCCAGATTTTTTCTTCTTTTCCATGTTGTTTGCTTCTTCCTCATCCTCTGTTTCCCTTCAACCCATGCCCAATTTCTGCCAGAACCTAGGGCAGGGCAAGGCCTATTACTCTTCACCCAGCCAACCTATAATGCATCCATCTTCGAGAACTCTGCTACAAGAACCTATATCATGAGTAAGGTCAAAATGGGCATCGTGCTTGGGCCACCTCGATCTTTAGACATAAAATATTCCATTGAATTTGGAAACAGTGAGGGAATCTTCCAGGCTGAAGAGTTTGTAATGGGAGATTTTTGTTTTCTTCGTATACACACCAATGGAGGCAGTGGCTCCATCTTGAATCGGGAAGTACAGGACAATTACACACTGATAGTAAAGGCATCTGCTCAAGGAGGCCTGGAGGCTTTAGCCACCATCGATATAAAGATCTTGGATACCAATGATCTGCGACCTCTCTTCTCTCCAACATCCTATTCATTTGTTGTTTCTGAGAGTGCCCCTCTGGGTGCCAGCATAGGACGTGTAACAGCCACAGATGCTGATGTGGGCTCTAATGGGGAGTTCTACTACTTCTTCAGGAACAGAGTTGAACTCTTTGCTGTTCATCCAACCAGCGGAGTTATTACCCTGACAGGTCAGCCCAGGATGGACAAACAAGATCGATTTGAGCTGGAGGTGCAGGTAGTTGACCGAGGAATGAAACTCTATGGGAACAATGGTATCAGCAGCACTGCTAAGCTGGTGTTAACTGTGGAGCGGGTCAATGAATTTGCTCCTGCTCTCACTGCAGTAGCTGTCTCTCCATCATGGGCAGACAAGGACCCAGTCTATGCCATACTAATTGTGGAGGACAAAGATGAGGGGTTATCCGGAGATATAGAGTGGGTGTCCATCATTGAGGGTGACCCCTTTGAGCAGTTTGTGGTTGATCGTTCACCTGTTGGGAATGAATATAGGGTTAAAACATCAGAACTCATTAATTGGGATACTTTCCCCTATGGTTGCAACTTAACTTTCCAGGCTAAAGACAGGGGTATACCTCCTAAATTTTCTAATACCCAAGTTGTTCAGCTGTTGGTTACAAAACCAGACCCAGTGCTGGTGAATTTTGAGAAAGATGTTTATGTAGTAAAGCTTAGTGAAATAGCTCCCCCAGGCACTGTGGTAGAAGTGGTGAAAATCTCCCCAGATCCTCTGAGTGTCAATTACAGCTTCAGCAGCCTCTCACATCCAGTGTACTTTGATATAAACCCTTTGACTGGAGTTATTATGACCACAAGGCAGCTGACAAGGCTATCACAGGATTTCATGGAGATAGAGGTGGTTGATATCATAAGTCAGCAGCGAGCAAAAGTTCAGATCACCATAGAGGATGCTAATGACAACTCTCCAGTGTTCAATAAGCCAGTATATGATATTGCAATAAATGAAAGTCTACCTATAGGCACTGTTGTGCTTGTAGTGTCTGCGATAGATTATGATAAAGGAGAGAATGGTTATGTAACCCATACAATCAGTGGTGAGCACTCTCTTCCATTTACAATAGACCAGGACACAGGGCAGGTGAGGATCACAAGAGACCTGGACTTTGAGTCATCAGATGATGTCTATACTTTTGCAGTGCGGGCCTCTGACTGGGGTTCACCCTACAGAAGGGAGAGTGAGGTTAATGTCACTATTCGTCTAATTAATGTCAATGACAACCAGCCTCTTTTTGAGCAGGTTTCTTGCAGGGGGATGATAAGCCAGGATTTCCCTGTCAGCCAGACCATTGTTACCTTGTCTGCTATAGATATGGATGAGCTAGAAATGGTGAAGTATAAGATGGTGTCTGGGAACGAGCTAGATTATTTTAACTTAAATCCAGACTCTGGGGCTTTGTCATTGAAAAGATCGTTAGCAGTGGATAATTTAAAAAATGGGATATTCAACCTGAAAATAGTTGCAACAGATGGAGAGATGTTCTCTGATCCTACATTTGTTAATATATCTGTGGTGAGAGGTAGGATGCCACCCAAGGGGTTCAGCTGCAAAGAGACCAGAGTAGCCCAGCTGTTGGCTGAAAAAATGCTCTCAAAAGCATCTTCCATGGCCAGACCAAGACCAAATGAAAGATATACAGACCTCTTTTCTGTGAACAAGCAGGCTCCACAGTTTGAGGCTTTGCCGACCAGTATTCTAGTAAGAGAAGACCTCGCTGTTGGGGCCAGTGTATTTCAGGTGCGAGCACGAGATGGTGACACAGGCTTTAATGGCCGTGTTCTTTTCTCTATATCTGATGGTAACAAAGAAAACTGCTTCAATATTAACATGGAGAATGGGTTGATAACAGTGTTGCAGCCACTTGACCGTGAGCGACTGGATCGTTACTTCCTTAATATCACAGTCTATGATCAGGGTGTTCCTCAGATGTCCAGTTGGAGAATGCTCACTGTGATTATTGAGGATGCAAATGACAATGACCCTGAGTTTTATCAGAACAGCTTCTCTGCACTTGTTTCAGAAAACTCAGCTATTGGTGTGGAAGTGATTATCATCACTGCATTTGACATAGACGTGGGTCAAAACGGACAGCTCTCCTACATGATGCTGACCAGTGTCCCTCAGTTTGGTATTGACAGTGAAACTGGAAGTGTTTTTGTTGCAAGCCACTTAGACAGGGAAACATTCCCGGTGTTCACACTGCAGATTGAAGTGAGAGACAAGGCTGAAAGAGGCACTCGAAGGTCATCGGTGACTACTCTAAGTATAATAGTAGAGGATGTCAATGATTGTGCCCCAGCTTTCATCCCTAGTACCTATAGTGCTCGAGTACTAGAGGACCTCCCACCAGGTGCTGTGATTACATGGGTGCAAGCTCAGGATCCAGACATTGGCCCCAGTGGACAGGTCCGATACTCCTTGATTAATGACTTCAAAGGCACTTTTGAGGTAAGTGATGTCACTACTTGTATTGTATACAGATACAGTTTTTATCGACAGTTTGTGATGTATGGGATTATGATACTTTGTACAGATTGATGCTCTCAGTGGGGTGTTGAGGATCAGAAAGGAGCTGGACTTTGAGAAACAACCATTTTTCAACCTGACATTACTTGCAGAGGACAGGGGCGTACCTAGCCTTAGAAGTCAGACTTTTGTGGAGGTGGAGGTGGGTAACACACACACACACACACACACACAGTTGTTAACAAAAAGTTTTAATGATCAGTTTTATCAATTAGCTGAGAGCAGCTGGCAATAATGAAATATAATGACTGTTTAAGGACAAGTAGCAGGATGCCACAGTTCTATTCAGTTTAATTAAATTCTGTTAAATGGGTCGTTTAGGGCACATTAGTTAGTAAAACTTCATTTGCCAGCTCATGTTGACAGTGCAATAGAAGCTAGGTAATACTGGTGTATTGGTCCTAATATTCTGTCATTATATTCATACTGTATTAAGCTCCATAGTCAAAATTACAGTGAACCATTGCATTTCTTCAGGTGGTGGATGTCAATGAAAATTTGTATGCACCATACTTCACTGACTTTGCGGTGAGAGGCTCAGTGAAGGAGAACTCTCGTGCAGGCACAAGTGTCCTGACAGTCAATGCTAAGGATGACGACAAGGGACGTGACGGTATATTGAGGTACTCTGTCAGAGGAGGCAGCGGACTGGGCACTTTCACCATCGATGAAGACACAGGTGTGACACAAAATCAATTGAGAAGCCTGTTTATGTGAAGTGAAAATCAGATAACTTACAGTGCCATGCATGGAATACCAACATCTAAATGCATTCGTCGTATATTATAGTAGATTTAACTATATCTTTGCCATTAGTGAGTATCACTTGTGTTGAGTTGTTCTCAGCTCTGTTTTGTTTTATCTGGGGCTTTGACACAATATAGATTGTCATTAATAGCTATACAGGCAGTTGTATGTTTTTGGAATGATTGTGCATGTGTGTATTAGAGGGGAAGAGGTGAAGAGAGTGTGAGGTACAGTCAGAGTCAGTGTGTTGATAGGGGCTCACATGGGTACTGAGTAGTGGATGATCATTACTGTAATGAGAGCAGCATGGCAGCTACACTGGCTGTGCCTCAGGCTGCTCAGTTAAACTGATCCAGTGCAGTGTGGATAACACTGATCAAGGCTGCTGCACCATACTTTCCAAGTGTAGTGGAAATTACTGTGACTTATTTAAATAGGCTTGACATCTGCATATTTGAAATGATCATGGAAACAAAACAGGTGGGACTTTAGATGCTTACTTTCCCATGATGGTGTATTGAACTCAGTTTTTTTTTCCATGGTGCTTAAACTTTTAAACCTAATGGGCTCATTGGAGTCTCTGTGGTGCCCAGATAATCAAACTTCAAACTCTAAAATCAATCCTTCAGGCACTAATAGTAACAAGACAATTAGTAGGAATGAGTCATAATAAGTATTAATTAAGCTGGGAATAGAGATCACCACAGCCTAGTGATGAAAAACAACTTTCTGAATGTGTGGAATTCAGTACATTTTACTAGTTTGCAATATTAGCATTAACACCCAAATTCTGGCACCAGTAGTTATATAATTATGTCAATATTTACAGTATAGCAAGAAGTAAAATCAATCATCATTAGTAGTAGCTAAAAAATGAACAGCAGTGGTTAATTTTAGCCACTAGAGTTTATTTTAGACCTAATATTTAAGGAAGTGTTTGTCTTCTGGCCTCTCTTTTCACCTCTTGTCACACTGGTCCGTACTGTACATCACTTCCACTGGAGGCTTGTATTGACCTTTAACTAGGCTAATTAGTATTGACTATAGTTGAGAGTGAAAGTGAGTGATAAACAGATTGACAGAGAATATCTGTGTCTGTGTGTCTTTATATATATGCATAATGACCTATGTACAGTGTACTTACTCATAGAGACAATTATGCACAGCACATAGGCAGATCTGATTAGAGCTTGATGCTGTTATTCACCTTTGTATTATAACTTCACCAAAGAGCATCACAGCCAGTCAGAAAGTTTATTGAGTGGAGATTTTCCAGGGGAAATCAGAGTGCTTGTTAGAGCAGAAAGTGAAGGGAGAGGGTGTGGAAGTGAAGCGAAGAGAGGAAGGATGAGGATGCAGGGGAGTCTGAAGTACATAAAAAGTGTCAGAAGAAAATATTGCTTTCTTCTTCACAGGCCCTTTTAAATTTCCCTTTCTTTTGAGAAGTTTGTTGCAGCTTTTGTTATTCCTTTTTTCCTAATATCATAAGCAGACGCATAGTCTCAGACCAGTGTCGCTTTGGTATCAGATTAAAACAGACTCTAAGCACATGGCAAGATTTCTCTCACCGAGTGTTTTATTTTATCTTGCAGTGCAGAAGTCAGTGTTGTCAGGCATGGACAGAGTTGCACCACTCCGTCCTCCCACCATACATTTAGCTGCCATGTTGAAGTTCTCTGCACTGACTGCTTGTCAAGCTGTGGCTCTTAGTGCCAAAACTAAGCATGTGAATAGAGAGTGAGACAGACAGTGAGGAGGAGTAAAAAGAAGAGAAAGAATGAGAAAATGTGGGAAATCCACTTTTAGGCTTTCTTAAGTTATCCATTTACACCTCTTGTAATTTGTCAATTGGCACTATACTACATCATGTGTAACCTAGGTCTGTCATACATACCTTTTATAAATGCCCCCTTGGAGGGGGTGTGCAACACTGATCTGAAAAGAAGTGGTTTCTTCTCTGGTTTAAATCTTGGGACCCATGCAGTTTGAACAAAAATTGGTATTCTTGTCATTGGTTAGGGGGAAAGCAAGCTCTGCAGTTTCTCATTGGGCAGCTGTCAGAACCCACTGCTCTTCTATTAGTGGGTTTGCAAGCTCCATGATCTGTCACAGTCAGGATAAAGCATTCTTTAAGTTACAGGCAAACACACTTTAAAAAAGTAATCTATTCTGCATTTGTTAAAAATTAATAGGCTATATTTTTTAATGTGCTCTTTTCTGGCACACACTATTTGAGCTATTCAGTTCAAGATGCAGAAAATACACATCACATTCTAACATCCTCTCAGGACTGATTATTGGGTATGGTGGCATTAATTAGGTAGTGAGAAACCAAAACCAGCTTTTCCAGAAAGGAGAAGTTGACTAGACATGACAGGTGGATGTAAACCCAAGTGTACTGCAAACATCTAGATTAGAAAATATGCCATGACCCTTCAATTTTTTGTTCAGTCTTTGAAGTGTGTTATTTATGGTGAGAATGGATGCTGTCATGTCAGATTTATATTGAATTCACTGAATAGTGCCTGTCGGTCTTAAAGTTCAAAGAGCTTTTGAAACAGCCAGCTCTGTTTTCCTCGTCTCTCTTTGTCGAGCTATCTGACAGAGATGAGATGTGGTTTGAAAAGGACATGGTCAAGGACGACAGCGCAAGGATGTATTTCAGCAAACACTTTTATTATGCATTGTGCGTGCCTTGGGCAGCTGCTTAGTCATAATTTGACATAGACACACTTTCTAGTGATAAGGCAACACCTTTACCATGCAGCTGAGGAAGCTGCAACAGGATGGACTCAAGTATACACAAAAAGGCCACACAGTTACAGCTCTAATCACTGAATTGTATGCTTGTGTCATGTTGGGCTTGTAGCTGAGTAGAAGGCCAAGTTAGGGAATAACAAACATATTCAACTGAAGTTAATTTCTCCAACAGTACAAGCAAATTGATATATTGTATGTTAATAGAAAGATAATTCTTGGTCTCCAGAAAGGCATTACTGAATTAGAAGTTGTGCGCAAGTTGCTCTGGTTTTCAGCATTTTCACTGAGCAAAATGTTTTTATAAATTGTTTAGATGATATTCTGCAAAACTCTTTTTAATAGGGGGGCCCAGACTAGTCACGGAATCAAGCAAGATTGGCACTGAACATGTTTACTCCAGGGGCATGGAGTCTGCTGAACTGTCTTGGCTCTCTCTCTGCCTCATTAGAGTCAGGGACATGCACATTTAGTTTTTAGTCAAATGAATCACAGATCTGGTGTTATTTTGCACCACATGACCAGGGAAACTAACTTTTTGATCAAATCTGTTGTCCCTCTATCATATTTCAGTGCATACCGGAGGAGCCCATAAACTCACTAGTGTTATAGCAGCTTTAGGTTTAGGTAAACATGAAAAAGCCAAAGTTGTGAACATATCCAGTCAGAGTCCTGTCTAGCATTTTTGTTGAATTAATTATTTGTATACTGAAGCTCAAATCCATACACAGATTCTGCAAGCACTGGCAAACACATACATCCTTGCTTTTACCAAGTTTCTTCAGCTCAGTTCAAGTAAGAGATTAATCTGGTCCCAGGAAACACGTGCTTTTAACAGTGCCATGAAATTTGTGTGCACTGAGCTATAATGCATCAACTGACCATTTAATGTATCATCAGTTCAGTCATTTCATTCGTAGCATGTGTTCTTTTCTATTGATAGAAATGTTACTACATATTAGTATGTTTCTTTATACTAATTTGCATTTTTTAAATAAGCTGTGTGGCACTTCTAATCTTGCACCATTGTGGTCGGGATGAAAGAATTCTAAAACCTAGAGTTAATGGTGTGTGTCATTTTTTCCCCAGTGTTTGCATGGACAGCCCTGCATGATTGATTTAAAAAAAAAAAAAAAAAAAAGGCACTCATGTGTCATCCATTGTGAGTGTTCTCTTTGTCCCTTGAGAGGTCACCAAAGCTGTCAGCTACTCATCTTCCTTAAGGCGACTATACACATGCCAGTCAATGTGTGTGAGTGTCTGGTAGCGTGTGTGTGTGTGTGTCTTTATTGGTGTAGGGCAGTTCAGGGTACATTTAGCACTAAGCAAATAGCAGAAGGAGCAGTTTGGTCAGCTGTGATTAGCTGTAGAGAGGCTGAAATATTGAAGGTGACTACAGCGGTGGCCACTAATGTCTGTGAATATCAGTGAAGCCAGGACACAAAGTTTACTCTAAATTTGTGTCTTTGCCTCTGGGAACTTACCATCCAAAGACCTTCTCCATGAGATCTTTTAAAGGTGTATTCTACTAATGATACCTGGACTGCCCTAACACACACACACATACATACATACACATACACATAGCTAAGATATGTATTCTCAGATCCAAGCAACAACTGCTCTAATCCTGTCTGTTTCAACAGGGGTGATTTACACTGCAGGCATACTGGACTGTGAGACCAAAGACTCCTATTGGCTTACCGTCTATGCCACAGACAGAGGGGTTACACCCCTGTCGGCTTCTATTGAAGTCTTCATCCAGGTACCAATATTCACATTATACTATGCATGCAAAAGAGGACTTGGCAGAAGATTTTTGCACAGAGAAATAAGCATACACTTAAAATGCCACAGCACAAGCATAAATTGAACTGTGTCTTTCACTCTGATAAAGCTCTGATAACCTTAATAACTCACAAAAATGTAGTTTTTGTAACTACGTTACATTCAGTGAAATTTGGAAAATTAAACTAAACTAACTAATTAAACTGAATTATTTAGCAGTGGGGATAAAATGTCCCAGAAAAAGTTAGATATGAAAATAGCTAGAATCTCCATTGAAATACTAATTAGTCTTTTCATGCCATTTTATTGTAAATAGATGGTACAGCAGCTTTTTAGGTATCATGTGCTGCAAAAGAAACATTTTAGAGCTTTTATTCAAGGTCAAGGGGTCATTGTTTGATATTTAGAAAGTAGTTAGAGTAGGGTCATCCTTGCTTAATATCACCTTAATTTCCAACTACATTTCTGTCACCACAGACTCAGTTTTATGTCTTTCTGGCTTTTATTTATTATATTTAATTATACACCCAGGACTTCTAATGTCATGTCATTTTCTAACATGTAAGTGCTCATATCTTTTTTTTTTTTTTTAATGCCATAGAGGTGCTGCCATAACAGTAGCTTCTTTGTGTACACATTTTTACACCCTGCCAACATGTAACTACACAGTAGTTTTGATGCTTTTATTATGGTGAAGCATTACATCCAAAACAACATTTAAAAGCTAAGCAATCAGAGTATTACTCTTTAAAATGTTAATGGGGCTGAGTGCAGTTGATAACTATAGAAATAGTCTATCTAACACAGACTGCAGGGAATAATCTGCTCCAGCTTCTTTTTTATTTGGCACTAAGTAATCCACTGTCTCAACATTCAAATACATACATCACTGTTATAACGCTGCTGTCCCCTTGGGGAATACTTCAGTGGTGTATTAAAAAAATAAACAGCCTTTTCTGGTGTTGGGATATTCATGTGTGTCGTTGTGATCGGGTGCTTTACTCAAGGCCTCTTCATCACGGGCAAAAATAGGGAGATTAATCAGGCACAGGTGCTCCTCATTCACCGGCTGAACCATCTTGGCTCTCTGTGCCTCCTAGCGAACACTCAATCAACATTCTGTTCATCATAAATATTCTTGATCTATGCTGTAAGAGGGGAAATTAATTTGCAGTGCCTTTAAAGTCTGACATATACTGTATGACATTCTCTGCTAAATAAATTTGCATTTTGTGATTGATAACTGATCAACCCAGACCCAGTCCATGCTGCATTTCATGAGTTGCTGATTAAAAATCTGCATGTCAAGTTTGCTACAAGAGCAGAAAATACATAGTACCTTGTTTGCATCCACTGCTAATGTTAGCATGCACTTATAGCATTTATAGTTTGGTTTTTTTAGTTAAATCAACTATTTCTTTATTTTGTGTATTGTTTTGCATTCACCCTTAATGGCTGTTCTATGTTGCACATGGAATGACATTTTGTTTCCCTTCATGTATATCTTGAATATGTATGGAAATGACAATAAACCTGAGCCTGAACCTGTAGATATTATTACACAATATCATCATAGTGTACACACTGATTTAGAAGGTTTTGTTTTCTCAACACATCCATTGCCAATTCAGATGCATCTCAGATACAGAGGACAGGGAAAATGAATACAAACAAGATTGTTTATTCCCATTGCTTATTCAAACTGTGCCTTCTCTTCCTCTTTCCACTTTGTCTCTCATTCGCTTCCTTTTCTTCTTCTTTTTCACTCTCAGGTAGAGGATGTCAATGACAATGCTCCCCTCACCTCGGATCCTATTTACCATCCAGTTGTTATGGAGAACTCTCCCAAAGATGTGTCAGTCATTCATATCCAGGCGCAGGACCCCGACCTCACTGCCACCCCGAGTCGTCTGAGTTATCGTATCACTGCTGGCAACCCGCAGAATTTCTTCTCTATCAATCCAAAAACAGGTAAGACTTACAAACACACAAATGTAAATGATTAAATTTTACAGGTGAAATAATTGCTAAAGCAGTGCAGTTGACTAACAGCATAATTAGTAAAATATCCTTAGAAATAAATAGCTATACCAGCCTTTTGTGTTAATGTTTTTTGCTTCTGAAATTAGTCAGATTTTCTTTCATCATACACATCCTACTTTATTTATTAAATAAAAAGCTTTGGTTCCCACACAACAAATTAAAAAGACTCTTATGCCCACACAGTCAAACATATAGGACATTGACGAGACGCCCAGACAATCTTCACTGCACTTTGAACTGAATATTGTTTTTTTAAGTGGTGAACACTTTTTCCACTGTATTTGATGATTAGCGCAGATTTTTTCTTTTTTTAACTCGCCAGTGTGTGGGTGAACATCACCTAATTATAAAGGAGTTTACATTAGTCAAAGCAATTTTCTGTCCCATTATTTTTGCTTCCCGCTAAAGCCAAATACTGTATTGCTATGCATTTTGTGTTTTAAAGTAGCATGAATAAAAACATGCCTTGCTCAGAAAATAAAAAGTTTAAAGGAAAACCAAGGCATATGGTTTCAGAAAGAATAGCTGAGATTTAGAATTAGATTCTTATTCAAAAAGTACTGCCAACTACCATAAACCCACTCTACTATATATAGGATCAAGGCAGCGTCTTAAAGTTCCTGTGTAGCCAGTGAGTTTACTGTATATTACCTTTTGTAGGACTGTGGGAAAAATGTCACCTTTTGGATAAATGCTGTCCCTGAGCACTGCATAAATTTGAAATTTATGTGTACCTACAAAAGGACATGTCTGTTTCTGTGAATGGATCTATGCATTAGTCATTATAATTGAGCTATAAAGATTTGTTCAGAAATTGTGACTCTATCACAGTGTGATTAAAACTGACGCAGCAGTTTTCTTAAGACCTATACAGAGACCTTCATATGTGCAGATAAGCCTAAGATATTCACAGAAATGTTCCTTTTTGCAGGCTTTTTGTGTAACTTCATTGTCGAGATAGTTTCTGCACCTATTTTGTTTGTACATTCTCAAAATGGTTGTTGTGCCAGATCTTCTGTGTGCATCTGAACCGTATGTGTGCAAAATCCTTTCTAGACATTGATACTTTTGTTCAACAGTCTCACAAAAGATGATTTACAGCTAAGGTCTGTGAACTGAATATCATCTCACAACATTATGCAGGAACATCATTTCAAATCTCTGAATATCTTAAACACTGTCAATAACAGGAACCCATACTTTTCACACACTTGCTGTAGAACAATTTTAAAATCTTCTATTATTTGTCAAGTAATTCTGGTATATTGACAAAATGTGCACATTTGAAAGTTGGAAGTAGGATTGCTGTATCAGTACAGAATATAAACATTATTAAAGCAAATAAATTCAGATGTGTTTCAGTTTTAGCTGCCAAGTTTGAAGTCTAGGAAGGTTCCCATGCGTTCAGAGTACAAGCTTTGCTTGAAGCTTCCATTAAAGAATTATTGAAGAGGTGAAATGTTTTATTCAAATCCAGCGGAAAAAAAAACATTGTGAAGTCTTTGCTGTCTCTGCCCTAGATTAAGTTATCAGTGTTTTGACATCAAAAGGCAGTTATGCACATTTCAGCTGTTACAGGAACCTGTATGTTGATTCAAAGAGATGTCATTGTAATGATCAGGTGATGACAGGCTGTATGCAAAATGCAGAATATCAGTTATTGGTAGAAAGAAATCCCTAATGCTCTGTTTGCATATTGATGCTGTAAATCACTCAATTTTTTTCATCCTTTACTCCTTACTTTATTACTCACACAGTGTTGCAGTGAAGCAGACCAGGATGAACAATACTAATATGAATTCTAGTACAGACCTCATTAATGTGTAAACTGTACCCAGTACACTACAATACAGAACTAATCTTGAACTTTTTGTGTCTTTGGGAGTAAAATATGATGTAGGTCATATATCTCCTAGCTGTAATAATTGAGGTATTGTGCCTTTTGGTGCATCCAGAAGATGTGAATGTCATCATCATCCTGACAAGTTGATTTGTTATTCGGCAAATTAGAGCACATATCCACCAGCTGTATATATACTGTAATGAATGTGTAAGAGTGAAAGACACCTTTTAGGGTGAGTTCATCAAACGACTACAACTTTATGATACAGAGGACAGTTGCAGTAAGTCTGTGAAGTGATCCCACCTCATAAAGTGTAAATCTCACATAAAAATGTGTATCCATGTGTTTGCATTAACCATAACACACACTTAACTATACAAAAATACATTTCTTTTGTGCATGTGAGAGTTCATTTGTGTGTCTGTGTTTTGGATGTGCCACAGGGGAGAGTTTTTAAACATCTGAGCCCTGCTGTCTGTCTCTGTAATAGGCCCACAGTATTTTGCTTTCTTTTTATTTATTTATTTATTTGTTTATCAGAGACTATTTCCACAAACATTAATCTCATGAAATAAGAAGAGATTTAGGCAACAGCTGGTTTTAATAGACACAATACAGAGTATGTATGCAAATATAGTAGCATAAATATAAAAATCATATCACATAACACTATTTTTAAGTAGTATAAGTAGTAACATGCATTCAATTGTATAAAATTAATTCACTGTGACCTCCCAACACATCCACCATCGACACACACTCCCCATCTCCCTTCCGAATCGTCACCTTCTTGTTATTATTTATCATAATGGGAAAAAATACTGGAATCTTCTTGCATTCAAAGTAACAAGGAGCTGGTTCCATTTCTTAATGGCCTTAAATGAAAAGGCAGGAATTCATGTTGATGACTATCTTCCTAACTCTCTAAATTAACTTTCACTGCAATACCAAGCAGTTGGTTTTTAATGTTTAATGCAGTCTTTTCTCTCAGAGGCCACATTTCAGACTGGGTTCTACCAGCTTATAAAAGTCCAATAAATAGCATAAAAAATTATTGTTTTTCGTGGATATACTGTTCTGCCGTTTTAGTAAGTCACAATCACACTGTATGAATTTCAAAACATTACTATAATTGGCAACATAATGGGACAGACAGTGAAGGTTTTTTTTTTGTTTTTTTTTTTTGGTAACTGGACATGCATGACTGAAAACATGTACCACTAAGAAAACATGTACCACTCATCACTGTTTACCCAGTCAAAAACTTTCCATATACCAGAGCGATTTCATTGGATAGACGGATAAACAAAACCCAGTTGATTGATTTGCTTTCATGAAGCAGCTGCCAGCCATAGTATGACCCGAACTGCAGAAAAAAAAACTATTCAAGTTTCAAATTGTTTTTCAAAACTAGGTTGGGGTGGTTCGAATAATAATATTTTTCAAGCCCACTCTGGAAGTGTCAGCTTGATGGGTTTGAGGTACTGCAGCGATACCCAAAATGTACTGAAGCATAACTTTGAATGAGTGCAAAATGTGTAAATGTGCTGTGACAGCTCACAGTGCTGTCTGTCTTGAGAGTATGTGAGTGAAGTCTACCTCCTTTGGGGAAGAAAACAGAACAGATAAGTGTTGACACAGGGTGCTAGATGGTGTGCTTCTTGTAAGAGCACACACGTTTGCAGAGTGCCATCATCATGGAGTCATAGTGGCTGTGTGACCTTTTTTTTTTGCAGTCCTACTGGTTAATTTGTTAACAAATCATCTGTACATATTTGAGTTGATGTGTATGATCAACAATTACCAAAAGTAGGAATTCAAATTTGAAAAGTTTATATTTTTAATGTAGCTCCAGGTAGAAAATATATGAGAGCTGTTTCCCTCTATATGGCAAAGAACTAGTCTGTGAAACGATGTTGACAGTATTTTATAGAGAGGAGGAGAGGTCTAAAGATTTCAAACAGGCCACTGGACCATTACATAAATTTTGTGTGTCTGTGAAGCTGCGGGTGAGTATTTTTAACTTATTTTTTCTTGTGTACAATCACAAAAACAGATTGTTCGACTGCAGATGTGCTGAGAGCTGTAGATCATTGATTTTTATCAGTGTTGGTACTCGCATGGTGTTCTGCTGAACAAGCCCCACCTCCCTGCCCTAGTCTCTCTCTTGCAGCTTGTGACCACTGCTCCAGATTTACTTCTAATTTGCCTAATTGAAGTTAGCCTGCGTAGCAAGCTGAAGGTGACACTGTGATGTGTGCAAGCATGAAAGTGTATGACTGTGTGCGCACCATGGTTTCACTCTATTCATTGAGTGTTGACTGCACAGATATTTTAAGCATCCAGAATAATCCCACTTCACTGCAACGCTTCATTACACTGAAACAAACACGTTACCACCATTGAAGTGCATTCATTATAATTAATCCTCATAAAAGTCCATGTAAAAATAATTTCAGAATATTTTTATGTATCAGTATGTTGGTGTCTTTATTTGTAATGCATACATGTAGTTACTCAAATTCAATTCTAAAACAAAATCATTGTATTTCAGTACTTGGTTCAGTGTGTTTTTTTTTTTTTTTTTCTATGAGTTTATATTCATGTGTTAGGATAAAATAGATCCAGGCTGAGACAAATGTGCCCATTTCACTGTGTATTCGGTGTACATCTCTGTGAATGCTCTCATCGGATGCTGAATAGTATACAAGGACTATGATCAATGTTCATTTCTTCAGAAAAACAAAAGTTGGCTAACAGGATTGTAATACTGTCATAAAATGGACTGAATCTTTTCATGGATCAATGCCTGCATCGTCTTGTTTCTCTGCTAGCCAGAGTAATTTCTGGGGAATGTCAGAGGGAAAATGGATCTGTTGTTCTATGTGATCTCCAGTGCATCCTCCTAGCATTTGTCAAACCACCTAACCATCATCTGAATAAACTAGTTCGATCAAAACTATTATCAATAGCTCACTCCTTTAACTCCTTTAATGCTGGCCAACTGAATGACCCTCAGCTATACAGTGCCATATGAACATGTGCCAAATGCCATCTCCTCTGCCAGAGCTACAGGCAATAGATTTTAGAGCTTTATATGTGCATGTGAGGATACGCATGCACACACCCACTGTGGTGGAAAGCTTTCTAATAGGAAATTATTTTGGATTTTGAAAAGGATTCATATTAAATGTTGAAGAGATACTGGTTGTGACAGCAGATCTTTACTAACCGAGTGTAAATCTGTGTTTGTGTAATCTAATGTTCTTTTGTGATTTCTAGGGCTAATCACAACAACCGCGAGGAAACTGGACAGAGAACAACAGGCGGAGCACTTCCTAGAGGTAAAGCAAAAAACCTGATCATAGATTTATACTATTATTATTTATCTGGCCCTGCCACCTGCCACAGTCCACTATTAACAGAGACAAGGTGAAGGACAACCCTGGCAGGCCCTCAAGGCTCCATATACTGTGATGAATGGCTGTAGTTTTGGGCCCCAGGTTTAGGATTTTCTAAATGTAATCATTCATCATTGGTTATCTTCTGTAGTCAGGACGAGAACAGGGAGGAAAGCAGTTGGTCTGCTTAGCATTTGATAAGACCAGACACTGGGCATACAGATAGCTCCGTGATTACCATTTCTGTTGCTCCTGCTGCTCTGCATGCAGATGAACCTGATAATCAGAGATTCTCAAGTTGAGAGACATGAGCAAACTTCAACTTCCCCAGACTTTTACTACAACTTATTAAATTCTGTTGAATCTACAGGCACTTTGGCCCTTTAAAAAAGAAATGAAATAACCCCCAGTTGACCCACAGTCTTGCAGCTTGGTGTTTTGTTTCTGTACGGCCAATTGGCTTGTCTAGGCTCAATAACTCTTTTTACTGCATTGTTCACCTTCAGTACTTAATAAGAACCCAGTTTATGACAGCACACTACCAAATGAAAGCAGCACAAAAAGCACTATATATATTTGACATTTCACAACTACAAGTATTTTAAAACTGGGGGCAGAGGTAGATTTTGTTATATCATCTTGTCCTGTCATGTCCTGAGATTTGAATAGGAACGAGTACCAATCCATGCATGCCACCCACCCTACTGCCTGTCTGTAATTAAAAGTCTAGTGAGCAGTCGGGCTGGCAACAGTGGTGTTCACCCTGATCTGATGCAATTGATCAATTGATCAGACCTCTGCCTCTCCCTCCAGGGGATCAATAATACAAAGAGATTTCCCATGAGCTCAGCGCCACGTGGCTCTGCAGTCTGCAGTGACAGCCATGCCGTGTGTGCACTCACAAATAAAATCAGATGAGACAAAACATGTTCCAAAAAAACATGACCAGAATTATTTCTGTATGTGTGCTTACACACTGGTGTGTTCTCTTCAGGTAACAGTTATAGACGGCCCACTGACCACCCGGCAGTCTACGGTGTGGGTCATAGTTCACATTGAGGATGAGAATGACAACCCGCCCACTTTCCCAGAAGTCACCTACCGCATCAGCTTGCCAGAAAGAGACCGCAACAAACGTGGTGAACCGGTCTATCGCGTCTTTGCGTATGACCGTGATCTGGGAGCCAATGGTAACATCACCTACAGCATCGTTGATGGTAATGATGATGAAAAGTTCAGTATTGACCCCAGGACTGCTATGGT